>NC_140558.1:10397396-10944896 GCF_057381845.1 Rhamphochromis longiceps
AGTCAGAGCCACAAGCAGAAACCTTGGCCGAGGAGCACAAGGGCAAAGGGGAGATGAACATGGAGGCGGCAGAGAGCTCGGAGGCTCCAGAGGCAGCAGAGGGAGATCTACCCGAAGAAGAGGTGATGCACCTGCTCTGTCCTTCAGTCTGTAATCCAGGAGTGGCACAGGTGTGTTAATGATGTCTCTTCCAGCAGGACTTCCCAGAGAACATGGAGGACTTTGTGACGCTGGACGAGCTGGAGGAAGACAACGACGAAGCCCATGGAGAGTCGGACAATATCGGTACCTGATCAGATCAATATTTAGAGATCAAAGTTAACACTTGTACCTGTAATGTGCTGCAGCACCAGCTTTTCCTTAAAAAAGTCATTTTCCTTCATGGATGTGAGGACGATGTCTTCAATCAACAAAAAGGTGTTTGAAATTAACGCACATCTTCCTCTCTGTTTGTGTCTCCTCTTCTCTGCAGACAACACGAGGCGAGGGGTACGTACCCGAGCGCCGTCGCTCTGATACCTTTAATATTTGACTTCATGTTTCTGTGGATCACTGCATCTCAAGAATCTCAGTTTTTCACTTTATTAATACATTTGAAATATTTTGACCTTTTCTGTGGTCTATTGTTTTACAACTGAAGGGTGGAGAGCTCATTGGTGAATTAATGACTCCCTCAAGTTGAATAGTTCAAATAGTTTGTGAGTGAGGGGAGATTGACAAAGTTCAACTGCAATTGAACTTTTGATTCACAATAACTTTAGTTTTATATGAAATTGCACTACTTTCGACATTTTATGAGATTTCCAACATAATCTGTGTTCAGAAACCTGTTTTCATTCACTCTGTTTCACTGGAATTCCTCAATTCTTGCTCCTCCCATCAGGGTATGAGGGTGGTGAACATCGTCGGCTTCAGGCGAGGGTACCAGTACCTCAACGAGCTGCTGAAACTCGCCCAGCCTTTCGGGAAGGTGGTCAAACACCTGGTGCTGGACCTGAGACCCGAGGTACTCTGTTCAGTGTTAAGTGAAAGTTTAATCCTGGACATTTGTATCACACCAGTAAAGCAACTTTTTCAAACATCAGTTGAAAAATGTTCCAAATGCAAATTTGGAGAAGTGGTAAATATAGAAGTGGTAAACGAACCTGCATCCAATTGAAGTAGTTGGATATTTCCTGAAAAGTATTTTTGAATATCGCATTGTCTCCTCTCCCTCGTCAGGCGTTCCTTCAGTTTGCCACAGAAGAAGAAGCACGGGCGATGGCCAACTTCTACAACGGGAACATCACGGCGTCAGTGTGCGGGCGGACGGTGAGGATCAGTCACTCCATGAGCTACCCCACCATCCAGGTGATTTATTTAAATTTTTTTAACCTCCATGTTATGTTTTCATCTGATTTATTAATTTCTACAAAATTTGAAACCTGAGAATAAGGTTTGTGTCTAAAATGTTCTAAATACATACACCTTAGCCAGACTGCAGTGGTCATTGGTTAAAGCTAAAATATAAAAAATAAATAAGTAAAATTATCTTTGAGCAGTCATTTAAAACAAACCCCAGATTCAGCTGTTCCAATGTTTACGAGCTACAACCTCGAAGTGTGATCGGCTCTGGATTTACAATAAGATCATGGATCAATTAAAAGATTCTGATCAGATGATCAAACTGCTGTTTTAAGGTTTCAGCAGGTCTGCTACATAAGCAGATGCCTGGCTGTGTTGGGCTTTATGTTTATAGTAAAACTAAAATGAATTGTGACTTACACTGGAAATCGGTGACAGGAAGCAGGATCAGAGAAGATGTGGATGTTATTAGTGTTCCAGATTATTGTGGGCCAGTAAAAATGTGATATTTGTGACATTTGTCAGATAAAAGAAACACGACCGTATGAGGACAGTCGGTGTTTGTTTTCTTCTTTGTGGGCTCATTTTCTCTGTGTTTGCTGTTCAGTCCGGTTCCAGCAAGGTGGTGTACATCGGGCAGATCCCCAACAGCAAATACACGGACGAGGAGGTCCTGAAGCTCGCCGAACCATATGGGATGGTCAAGAAGTACTTCCTGAACAGGATCCGGAGAGAGGTACGGAACTGGGACAAATGCACGTCCGACCTGAATCCACATAACTCCTGCTGCTTTAAAGCCGTCTGATGCTTGTCCTCAGTGTTTCCTCGAGATGTGTAATGCCGAGGACGCAGAGAAGATGGCTGCCGATTATAAAGCGAAGCCACTGAGATTCAGCGGGAAGCGCCTGACCCTCTACGTGAGCAGGAAGTACAAGCAGCTCAAACACGGGTGAGTTTCTTCTTTTACTTCTTGTGTGCTCGCTGCACGAGTCTGATTTATTAGTTTCTCTTCACAGCAGCAGTCGTCTTCAGGCCTTTTATCTAAATGTAAACCTGGAGATGACACCTGTCTTTTACAGCTTGTGGATGTACTTTGCTTTAAGCTGAAGCCTCTGAACCCCTCAATCACGTCTGTCCATTAAGCCATAGAGTGCCGAACACCAAGAAGAGAGCGAGCGAGAGCCCGCCACTAAAATCCTCCCATGACAGCGAGGAGCCTCCAGGGAAGAAGCCCAAAGAGGAGGTCAAACAAGAGGAAGAGGAGAAAAAGGAGGAGGAAGTGCAGAGCTGTGAAGTCAGTGGTGAAGAGACGGTGATGGATGAAAATTTGGGTGCTGAGAAGCTGAAGGACAGCGAGGACGTGAGTCGTTTGTACAGCTCGTTATTGAAACGTTCAATCAAAGACGACTTCGGTGACATCGAATTCATTTAAACATCTTTCCATCAACTGACCAGAGATTTGAGCTAATTGCTAACATGCTAACAATGGGGAAACTTTGTTTTTAAATTTTGATTTGAAATAAAACAGGTAAACAAGACGAATCTTTTGTTTTTCTCTTTTATTTTCGCAGATGGAGACATCGACTAATCAGAATGAGCAGACAGAGGCTGTTCCTGTCGCTGCGAACAAATCCAGCACAGCGTCTCTGCCCCTGCCGCTGTACGATCCCTCCACACCCATCGGTGAGAAAGCTTCGCCAGGTCATCGTCAGGTTCACGTAAAAAAAAACTCGCCGTCATCATCGTCATTGTTACTATTTCAGGTATCGAACACGTGAAGGCGGGGTTTTACTGCCGCATCTGTTTCCTGTTTTACTCCAACGAAGACACGGCGAAGAAGATGCACTGCAGCAGCCAAGCTCACTACAACAAGCTGCAGGTGCCCACATAATGATACACCTTAGACCTAGCCACATTATAACATACCTGAAGTACATATGCGACACTGCCCCGCCCACATTACAGCATATGTTTGTTTTCAGAAACACCTGGAGAAGGAGCAGAGCAAAGCAGAGAAGAAGGTGCTGCCGACCTGAGAACACCTGAAGCTGAGGAAGAGACGTGAATGTCAGATTTTTTTTTTTAAGGTTTTAATTTTGTTTCTTTAGCCATGTGTGAAACACACATCTGAGTGACTTCCTGCTGCTGCTCTGTGGGCTTAAAGCCTCAAAGACTCTGTTATTGATTAGTTATGTTATTGATTAGACAAAACAAAATGTTGACCAAACAGTATAAAAACATTTTGCCTGTGCAGGTTTTTCCTTTGATTTTTGAAACATCTGGTTTTTCAAACTAACATCTGAACAATAAATTATTTTTTTAAGACTCATAGATGTGAATATTTGTTTAACGTCTGAAACGGACTTGATTTTGTTCTTGGTTTCTCAATAAAATGTGTTAGAATTTTGTTAAAATAGACATTTTTATCTTGTATTTTTATTTATTTAGGGTTAGCTTTTTTGTAGTTTTTTGTTCCAAAAATAATAAAAAGATTTTTTTTTTTTTCAAAGACATCAGTTTTTCTTTGATAATTTTCAGTTTCAGTACCACATAAAGGGCAAAAAATTTTTACTTCTGCATGAGGCAGCATGTGGTTGGCTGGGCTTCCACTGTAATTTACCCGGTTGATCAGGTGATCCATCTACCTGGATTATTTTCTGCCAGGTAATCAACCTCATTCTCTCAACAGTTTTCCTCACTACCTTCCTCTAGTTTGACTGATGCTGCTGTTCAGAAAAACAAGATGTTTAAGCAGAAATAAGTAAACCTGTGAAGCTAAAATAAATGTGAACGAAGGAGATTTATTTCCTTTCTCCTCTTATTTTTTATTATCCTAAAATTACAAAAAGATGACATTCAAGATGATGTATTTAAATGATGTATTTAAAACTGGCTGCAGATTTTTGAGCTTTCATACAAACTGAACAGACACCTTTTGTTTGATCGTTACATTCAGACACGTGATCGTACTGAGACGTACCATTAAACGGAGCACGGGGGGAGAGTCCATTGTTTAAACTTTATTCACAAGCCCTAACTGTCCTTCCAGCTCTTCGGTCTTGCTGATGATAAGAGTAGTTTAATTAACTAGTAATAAAGACAGAAGAACTTGCCGAGCCCTCTATTTGCACTAGAAAGAAGAAAAAGAACCGCGAAGAGCGGAGAAACCTCAGTAAAACCCGCTGTGAGTTGAGACGAAATATCGCGATACTTCGTAGTGTGCGGTTGTCTCTCACGCAGGCTCATAAATAACTGATCTAAAAGGTTTTGGAGAAAGGGTAAGAGCGTCTGTGTCTACAGATTAATCCTCATTATACACGTTATATATCAACAGCTTCATGTACAGTTTGCACGTTAAATATCAGATAATTGAAGGGTTTTACCTATTCTAGTGTTAGCATGTAGCAGGCGACGTGTGTTAGCAATGTTAGCTACCTTAGCTACACAGCTTGTCTGAGTCATTGTCGGTCTGCTTTTACTCACTTTTGGACGCCTAGTTTTAATTATCTATGCTTTTAGTTAAAACATGTCAGGCTAAACAGAGTAGTGTTTATGGATGATATTAGCGCATTTAGCTTAGTTTAGCTGTTAGCCCCTCCCCCGTAGGCGTGTTTGGTACACCTTTCCTTCTCCTCTCACTGTACCTGCACAGATGTTACTCCTGGTCTGTGTCAGGCTGTGATTCACTCAGAGGCTCGTTGTAATCTCGCCTCTTGCCGATGTTTTCGTGGACTCAGAGTTTCTCTTCCTCAGTGAGGCGGTCTCCATCACTCTGTTTGCATCAGGTCATGTTCCTCCTGCTGGGCTGAGGTGAATCTTTCTCTCTCTCCTCCTTTAACCGCCTCCTATGTTCCCTTTGCAGTAAAGATCAGAGTCGTGCTCCTCCGTCTGTTGCTCAGGGCCTCCACTGGCTCCTGTTTTCTTAGGAGAGGCTTTGTTTGAAGCTTTTTCTACCTCATTGTGTCTCAGCAGAAATAAGACTTGCCACCACAGAAGAAAAGGAGCTCCTGCTCTCTTTGACCACATTAAGTTCCTGTCATCTTTGAAGACCTTTCCAGCGCCTGTTTCCTTCTTTATCTTGGCTCTCTGTGCTGAATCCAGAGAGCGGGACAGACTTTTTGATATCATGTCTCAGAAGACGCAGGCTGACGGTGCTCAGAAACACTTCGCTGTGGGTCGGGGGCTCCTGGCCGCTGCAGAAACCTTGAACTTCAACATGAACGAGCAGCGTCCCAACAGACCAATGGGTGTGGGCGTGGGCATGGGCATGGAGGGCCAGGACGGCAGCGGGCAGATGTCCCGACGTGGCAGCGGCGGTGGCGGCAGCACCAGCAATCTTGGCAGCACCATGAAGCTGTTTGCCAGTTTGGGGCTGTCGCCCTCTGACCTGGACGCTCTGGCTGAAATCCCTGAGGAGGAGATCAGTGTGGAGACGCTGCCACACATCCTCAGACAGCTGAAGAGTCGCAAGGGGGAAGCAGGAGAGCGGCGGGCGGCCATGTCCTCTGATGCTGCGTATCGAGGAGGAAGCTGGGAAGAGGGACACGTGGGGAGGATGGGCGGTTCTTCTCTGGGACAAGGTTCAGCCAAGTCCTCCACAGACTTTGGGTACAGCTCCCTGCAGGACGTCTCCTCCGGCCGGGGCTACGGCTTAAATTACAGCGGTGGAGGTGGAGGTGGGAGCAGAGAGAGGCCATACTCTGAGCTTTCCCACCGCAGTGGGCTCGGCATGGGCCCGTCTGAGCCCGTCTTTATGCAGAGGAGGATGGGCTCCCCGTCAAACGGAAAAGTCCAAGACTTCTTGGGAGTCATGCCCCCCATGTTCCCCCACGTGTGCTCTCTTTGTGACTTTGACGTTCATTCCACCATGGTGAGTACGTCCAACCTGCTTCCTCTTTTCTTCTCGGACTAACTGTAATTGTTTGAGCTCCAGTCTTCCTTCAGTCAGTGACAGGCGCTGATTCAGGTCCGGTTTACTTCATATAATTTCCTTGTTGTATCTCCTCACAGCATGTTCCCTGTCTCCATTTTCTCAGCTGAAGCTCTCCAGCATTGACCAGTTAGATTTGGATCTTTCCAGCGGTCATCCAATTAAACCAAAAATCTCTTTTTATAATTAGTATCTGTTCACATGAGCTGGTAAAGCTGTTCATGTTACACATTCAGTCTGATATACTTGATCTTTTCACTTCATTAGCTTTAACAAAGTCCTGGGAGGATCTTGATTTGCTCCTTGTGTCTCCAACATGAAACATTTAAAGCTCCTCACACATTCATGGACTTATCGAATTGGCAGCTTTTAAACCTGTGAGACTTTTGGCAGCTGGGGTCTTGTGTTTGTTTTTCTTTAGTTTGTGGTGTCAGGGTTTCTTCTGGGGCATTAAGTATGAACTTTTAAAAAAGGAATTAAAATGGTCTTAAAATGTTCTATTTCCCAAGCCTTTGCTAAAGATTTGAGAAATATACACATGGTATTTTATAACCTTCTTAAAATCAGTGACTGTTACTGTTTTGTCTAGCCAGTTTAGAATCCAAAAAGATCCACATTACCCTTTTCTTTTCTTGGAAAAAAGGCATCAAATGCTGTTTTTCATTTCTTTTTTTAAGTCATTTCTAAAAGATCTTAAAAAGCACTCCTTTAATTTTTAAAACGGTACAGGAACCATTTTATCATACCCTTTAAGTAACAGGTGATAATATATATATATTTTTTTTACTTAGTTTAAAAAACAAAACAAAAACAATTCCCTGGGTGCTTTTCTGAATGAACCACTTAAGGTTAATAACTGTTTGAACTGGACCTTTAATATAGAGGTTCCATGTTAGGAAATGAAAGTGTTTGAGCGTCACTCATTCTCTAGATGTGTTTGTAGGAGTGGAATCAACACATTAATGGACTCCGCCATGCTGAAAACAGACGGCAGCTTCTTGACATGTGAGTCGCTCTTAATACACAACAGTGAGCCAAAACATTGAAACCATCTGCAGTCAGTCAAGATGTGTCACCTACTTGGTTTATGCTGGATTGAACTCGGAGGTCTTTCCCTCTTTAATAGATGTTTAATATTGTGTGAATGTTTTTTTGTTTGTTTGTTTTTTCTTTTAGGTATCCTGAGTGGGATCCCGGTATGGGCTCAGGCAGAGGGTAAGAGACACTGATACTGTTAGCAAAACAGTAATTATAGTGTAGAAAATAATTCATCTGCTGCTCTCTGTAATCATGACTGAATTGTGGACTCCATTTCTAAGCTAAGTGATAGCAATGATAGCACTAGCATTTCTAAGTTAGCTTGTGCTGTCATTGAAGCACTCAGAAGTGAAATCATGACATGGACTAGCAGAGTCGGCCCACATGCTGCTACAGGCAACTGAGGGGGACATTACACTTCAGTCTGTTCACACACTGGAAGTAAAAATACTTTAATACTTCAAATTAAAGTAAAATCTGTGATAGACTGCAGTTGAGAATCAGACATCATATCATAAAAAATCAAATTCTGGGGTTCACAGACTCTTTGCAGCTTCTATAGCTTGTTTGTGCTAATTGAGTAATTTTTATATTGTATTACATCATATTATATTTTGTTCTAATAATCCAGATGTTTGATAACTGACTCACACCCTAGTTCATTTATTTCCAGTGGAGGTCTGTCAGAGACCCCCAACCTGTCTGCAGGGCTGCTGGGTCCCGCCCCCATGTCTTCAGGACCAATGGGAGGGATGTCCTCGAGCTGGGGTAAGATACATGCAGATGCATTTTTCTTCTTCTAATTATTACTGTTATCATTATTGCTGGAGGTTTTAGTCCACTCCAGGACATAAATCATCTTAACTTGTCCTTATGTATTTTTTAAAATTCTAAAGGGCCGATCGTGATATTTTAAATCCATCATTTTTTTTAATATAATGAACATTTATTTGTTCATTTAATGTACTGACTTCACTTGCATCCTTAGCTTAGTCTTTTTACTCAATTTAATTTAGTTACTTTAGCTTATTATAATATACTCATTTAATTACTATACTTATGTAATTAAAGGAATTAAGTAAATTATCTTTAATTTTGTTTCAATACTTAGTTGTCTGTCTTATTTACTTTACTTATCTTACTGTACATACTGTACTTACTTTACTTACTTACCTAGTTCTTATTTTCCCTCATTTACTAGCGGTACTTGTTTTACATATCTTACTTTACCTTCTTTACTTACGCACATTCTTTTCTTACTACACCTAGTTTTGTTACCTACTTTACTTATCTGAATGAATCAGCCAGAGCTTTCTTATTTTTCTCATGGACTTGACTTAGGTTTGAACAATTTGAGAACAAGGTGATGCAGGATTTTGAAATTCATACCATAGGTGCATCTACTAGGAGGCTGAGAGGTGGCAGAGGCTGCTGCCAGTATTTTCTTTAATGTAGTTTTACTCTTACCGTCCTTTACTTACTGACTTATTTAACTCTCTGTACTTTGTTAACTTTACTTTCTTTGCTTACTTTTTTCAATGTACTCAGTGTACTCCTTTGTTTATTTAGTTTACTTGTCTTACTTAATGACTTCATTATTTAACTTTACTTTTACTATTTCTGTTTATTTACTGACTGTACATACTTACTCTATTTAAGTAAGATAAGTAGCAAAACTAAACATGTTTTACTTTTGCTTTTCTTCCTGTAATTTGTTTTCTTCCTTGTCAGACTTTACTCACTTTATTAGCTGTACTTACTTTACCATATTTTCTTTACTCTTCTCACTTCATTTACTGTTTATTGTACTCACTGTATTTAGTGTACTTTACTTACTGTGATCACTTTAGTGAGTAAAATAAATAAACTATAGTTGCTCTACTTGGCTTACTTTACTCAGCTTTCTTACTTTACTTGTTATACTTACCTTATTAATTTGGTTAGTGTACTTACTATACTTTTGTTACTGTACTTACTTATCTTACTTTATTTACTTGCTGACTTACATTACTTATTAAATAATTGCTCTGAAAATGTTCGGGCACAAAAACCATCACAGATAAAAAAAGAGAAGTCAGGTGCTCAAAATAATCTTTAGACTCAAACATTAGAACAGGCTTTTCCCAGCAGCACGCCATGTAATAAATACTCACAATGAAAATGGCAGGCATTACAGCTTCTATCTAAAAATGTATAGATTCAGGCGTCGTGTGCTCCAGGTACACTTCACGCAAATCGAGTTGCCCGAGATTCACAGCATTTACAGAAAATGCGCTATTTTGTGATATAAAGTGTTATCAGGATGGGAAATGTTTTTGCGATATTTTGGTCATATCGCACAACCCTAATTTAATGTAATCAGAGCCTTTAAAAAGTTTATTTCTGTATAAAATAAAAACCCTGCATGGTCATTTTGGTCACTTAAAAGATCCTAAATTGGTGGCCTAAACATTGTGTTTTTCTGTGTCAGGTGGAGGTGGAGGTCCTGGACAGCTGGGTCTGAATAAGGTCAGTCTGAACGCTTGTGTCACCTGCTGTGTCTCTGACCCTGTGGATTTCAGAGGGTTTCAGTAAACATATTTCCTCCCTCTGTGCCAAACACATTGTTTAAAAGTTCACGTCATCCAGAATATCTTTGAAAAGCTTTGTGGTGCTTCAGTGACGGTGCAGCAGTGTTAAATGTCGTGTCCTCAGCTGAGGAGCAGGGTGGTGGTGGTGAAATACGACAGGAAGCCTCTCAGCAACAAGACCCTGTTCGCCTTCGCTGAGCGCTTCGGCTGCCTGAGGGAGCACCTCATCCTCAAGAACAAGGTAGGACAGCTCACCTCGCTGTTTCCACTTCATTCATTTCAAATCTGAGGAAGGGAAAAAATACCTTTTAATAATTTTTAAAAATCATAGGGAACAAAAAAACAAACAGATTTTGGCTTTAGATTGGGACACTCACATGAATTTGATGTGGAAACCAGCTGTACTCATGAAATTAAAGTAAAAATAATAACACAAATTAAAAGTGCAAAATTCTGAGCACCCCTATGAACTCTGAGGGCTGTAACTGGAAATATTCATTGTGTGAAGGTAAGATTTTGCTGGGCTTTGCGAGGTTAGCTGATTCTGTCGGGATTGGGTCGGAGGTAGCGATTGATTTTAAATGTGACGACTCATGTAATTTAATATAAATCAGAAAGGGAAGACTGATGAGTCATAGGAAGGTCAGTCAGTCGAAGATGTGTCAGATGTCTGGACTTTTTCTTTTTTCTTCTTCTTTTTAAGAAAATACAAATAATTTTTTTGATGTGTTGTTTGAAGTATTTGTGTTTTGCTCTGACTCAGAAGAACAATTTTCAAAATGTTTTTTAAAAAGGAGAGAAAAAGAAATATCACGTTAGCGCATCTTAAATAAAATGGTGTAATATAATAATAATAATAATAATAATAATATATGCTTCAATAAAACAAAGTGAGCTTAATAAAAATCAAACTAAAATTCAGTATAAGTTAATAACGTACTGACTGCAGCAAGTTAAAATCTACATAAATGGCAAAAAATGATGTCTGGATCAAATATAATCAAAGTTTAAAAAAGAACAAAATGTTAACTACAAATTTTATTTAAATTAAGCTGAATATGTCACATAACTCATAAAGTTAAACGGGTCAAATAAGGGTTGATTTTTCAGAAGGATTTTTAAACAAGCGCACCAAATAAACCAAAAAAGAGAAGGGTGACTTGAACTTAAGGAAAAACTTCCCCAGAAAGTCTGTATAGAGGAAAAACTTTGACCATCGCTCAGTCCAAGCCCTCACACTTTACAGAAACGAGCCAAGCTTCAGTATCGTCGTCCTAAAGATCACAAACCACAGGATCTGACCTGTTTCCTGTTTCACAGTAAGACCTGAAGTCTAATATCTGTGTCCATCAGGCTTTTCTGGAGATGAGCACTCATGAAGAAGCTCTGGATGTGGTGAACTACTACAAACAGCACCCGGCATCTCTGTACGGCAAATCCATCTCCTTCTACCTGTCCCAGACCCTCATGTTCATCGAGGTAATGTTGCCCTCGCCGGTTAAATAAAACTCACTGCTTTCTGACACACTCAGACCCTCACAGGTTTCCGTTTTTGACCCTCAGAAAGACGAGCGATCGATGGACCGACCGATGGATCGACTGATGGACAGACCTGTGAGGGAGGTCAAAGGTCAAGCCAGCAAGGTAGTTTTTTTCTCCAACCTGCCCCGCGAGGATGAGAAGAAGAAGGAGCTGCTGACCATTGCTGAGCGCTTTGGTGTTGTGGAGAAACACCTCTTCTTAACAGATCAGGTACTGGTGCCATCGCTGACTTTAAGCTTTAGCAAAAAGGAAAGTTTGAAGCCTTAAAAGTCGAGCAGGGATCTGTCTGGATCCAAACTTCTCATCCCTCGACCACCACCCCAAAATTTTTCAGACACCAGTGTTGCTTAAACCTGGCATGTCAGCCATGTGGTCTGGTAGTTCTAACTAACATTCAGTTATTCATTAATGTTTTTTTAATGCTGCTTTTCGTGATTGTGGAAAGTGTGTTTTTTTTTTTTTGTTTTTTGTTTTTTTTTATTGGTCACAAAATTGGCCTGTACGCCCTCCATGAGCTAAAATGAGTCTGACTTTCCATGTGTGCAGGCATTTATCCAGCTGGGAACTGCAGAGGATGCAGAGATGCTGGTGAAGTATTACACTGTGAACCCCCTCACCATCCGAGGAAGACGGATCCGCCTCAATGTCTGCACCAAGTACAAAACCCTCAAGTGAGTACCTCAGACGCGTGATGGCTGTGACATTGTCTGTGACCTGGTGCAGGACTCTTTCCTCTTCTGTGCAGTAGGAAACACTAACAGAATTTTGTAACTTGGATTAAGTTAACAAAAAGCAAGTAAAGAAAATAAAGTAAATTTGACCAAAAAAAAGTAATTATAGAAAGTAAATAAGTAATAAAGCTAACTTGAGTAAGAAAAGTTAAGTCAGTAATGCATTAATGCTTCTGTGCTTCACGCAGTGTGAACGCAAGGAAGGGCGGAGGAGACGCTTCGAACAGGAAGAGTGGCAAAGCCAACTCCACCTCCTCCGGCACTGGAACCAGGACCTCCTCCAAAACCACCTTATCCAAATCATCCACCTCCAGGTCCAAAGAAGACAAGAAGAGGGAGGAGAAGGAGGAGGAGAAGAAGGAGGAGGAAGAGAAAGAGGAGAAGAAAGTGAAGGCAGAGCCAGAGGAGGAGGAGGAAGAGGAGGAGGAGAAGGAAGTCTCAGGTGTGATGGAAGGAGGGGAGGATGGGGAGGGGGAGGAGCAGGCAGCAACTGATGGAGAGGGGGAGGAGTCAGAGGGAGCAGAGTCTGTGAATTTGACGGTAGAGGAGTCTGAGGATGCTCGACAGGAGGAGGAGGAGGAGAAGAAAGAGGAGGAGAAGGTGAGAAAACAAAAAAGATGAAGAAAAATATATTAAAGCCAAGAGTGATTCCTGGAATTAAACCGAACTGCACACAGGTTACTGATGATGTCACTGATGACACACCTGGAGACACGAGTGAGGTCAAGCAGGAGGCGGAGTCAGAGCCACAAACGGAAGCGGCAGAAACAGAAACTTCGGCCGAGGAGCACGAGAGCAAAGAGGAGGCGAACATGGAGGCGGCAGAGAGCTCAGAGGCGCCGGAGGCAGCGGAGGGAGATCTACCCGAAGAAGAGGTGATGCACCTGCTCTGTCCTTCAGTCTGTAATCCAGGAGTGGCACAGGTGTGTTAATGATGTCTCTTCCAGCAGGACTTCCCAGAGAACATGGAGGACTTTGTGACGCTGGACGAGCTGGAGGAAGACAACGACGAAGCCCATGGAGAGTCGGACAATATCGGTACCTGATCAGATCAATATTTAGAGATCAAAGTTAACACTTGTACCTGTAATGTGCTGCAGCACCAGCTTTTCCTTAAAAAAGTCATTTTCCTTCATGGATGTGAGGACGATGTCTTCAATCAACAAAAAGGTGTTTGAAATTAACGCACATCTTCCTCTCTGTTTGTGTCTCCTCTTCTCTGCAGACAACACGAGGCGAGGGGTACGTACCCGAGCGCCGTCGCTCTGATACCTTTAATATTTGACTTCATGTTTCTGTGGATCACTGCATCTCAGCTGCATGACACTCCCTCTAAATCTGATCCTCTGAGGTCACACTGTCACTCTAACTCTATTTAGTGCTTCGTCAGACGCGTTTACTTTGATAAATACTCTGAGTTTATAATAATCAATATGTTTATAATGGTGTTTGCTCAAACCTCCACACAGAGGAAAATTTTGCATTAATAATGGTTTTTGATCCATAATATCCTTGCTTTTGTATGTAATTGCGCTAGCTTCAGACATTTTGAGATTTCCAACATAACTTTTGTTCAGAAACCTGTTTTCATTCACTCTGTTTCACTGGAATTCCTCAATTCTTGCTCCTCCCATCAGGGTATGAGGGTGGTGAACATCGTCGGCTTCAGGCGAGGGTACCAGTACCTCAACGAGCTGCTGAAACTCGCCCAGCCTTTCGGGAAGGTGGTCAAACACCTGGTGCTGGACCTGAGACCCGAGGTACTCCAGAACTCACTCACAGTATTTAAAATATTTAAAATTAGAGATTAATTTTGAAAATCAGTAAAACTGAGAGCTCCTTTCAGTCACTTGTGAAGCATCTTTTAAGGTTAAGGCGTACGCGTTACAGACATTTGTTCTGTGCCGTTTAAACACCTCTTTGTTTGTCTCCTCTCCCTTGTAAGGCGTTCCTTCAGTTCGCCACAGAAGAAGAAGCACGGGCGATGGCCAACTTCTACAACGGGAACATCACGGCGTCGGTGTGCGGGCGGCCGGTGAGGATCAGTCACTCCATGAGCTACCCCACCATCCAGGTGAGCATTCGGCTGGTTTTATTTCATTACACCACGCGACTTTGTTTGACTTTGTCAGACATGTTTGAAACCTCTATTCATGTGTCTGAGTCTGCTCTGTCACAGAACTGAGCCACGAACAAATGAAATGCACCACGTGAAACATCGGCTATCTAAAATCCAAAAAACTGGTGAAGATAAAGGCAGCCCCCAGTTTTAATCTCCAGCGTATATTTCTGAGCTTCTCGTAGGGCTGTGCGATATGGCCAAAATCTCATATCCCCACAGAAGACAAAGGCTGTTAATGGTCCCACAATCTCCTTTTAACCCCAGATTGTGGAATGCCTTACCTCCATCTTTGCACTGTCTTGATTTTGTTGATTGTTTAAAGAAGCAGCGGAAGACTCATTTGCTCAGAGTCTCTTTTAACCAGTTTTAAACTACAAAAGCAGGCTGATGATCTGACTGTAACATGTTAGACTTTTAGTATGGAGTGAGAAAGTAAAAGTTAAATTCTCCACATATCAAAAAAATAGCTTCAATGCTTCCTCAATAAATCTACGGTCACTCTGGATTAAGAGATTTATATAAATACTCTTAATCCAGATTATGAGCTAGATTAACTGATTCAGAGTGTATTTAAGGTTCTATAAAGCTCAGTTTGCATCAGTAACGTCTGTTTTACGGCAGCCTTTAGGATTATAATGAATTAATTTTGAGACCTTTTGAATTTCCCCCACTCCTTTCTTTGATTTGATCACGTTTTCTTTTCTGCTTGCTGTTCAGTCCGGTTCCAGCAAGGTGGTGTACATCGGTCAGCTCCCCAACAGCAAATACACAGACGAGGAAATCCTGAAGTTCGCCGAGCCATTTGGCAAGGTCAAAAAGTACTTCCTGAACAGGATCCGGAGAGAGGTACAGAACCAGGGCAACCGCACGCCTGAACTGAATCCATTTAATTACTGCTGCTTTAAAACTGTCCAACATTTTTCCTCAGTGTTTCCTCGAGATGTACAATGCCGAGGATGCCGAGAAGATGGCTGCCGATTATAAAGCGAAGTCGCCAAAGTTAAACGGGAAGCGCCTGACCATCTACGTGAGCAGGAAGTACAAGCAACTGAAACACGGGTGAGCGTCATCGTCGTCTTCTGTGGCCCCTGGGTGCATGAGTCACCACTAACGGCTGTTCGACTGGCGACCAAATAAAAACTACAACCAATCTAGAAACACTCTTTTACCACAAGCAGCAGGAACTGTCGCTGGAACATGTTTCTGCCATTAACTGCTGGAAAATCCTGTATTTCCAGAATGATCTCCAGGCTGACATCTGAGTGCATGATGTCATCACTGTGCAGGAAACAAAAAAAATTATCACAAAACTTAAAAAACAATTCAGTCATGAAAACTTCGACTTGTTTAAACTTTAAATACTGTTTTTATGTTGAAGTGTCCCGAGAGCCTGCCCTCTAATGTCGGCCAGGGATTTTCACTCTTTGGTTTGCTAATTTTGAGAAAAACATTCGATGGTGAAAAGTCAAACAACTCTTTCTGATGTTTTATAAGCTTTGTTGAGGTTCTATGAAAGCCTTGGGACCAGCTGACTGTCGGGTCAGACGACTATTCTGTAGTGTTGATGAAACATCACATTTTAAAGCTTTGACCAAGGGTCACACCTTGTTAGTCCAAAGGTTCTGTTCAGTTTTATCTGCAGTCCTGTTTTTGAGGCTGTGGTGAAGAGCATACTGAGGTGCATGCTGGGAGTTTGTGTTTGTGTCACATTAAACGCTCTGTCTCATCTCACTGTGTTCACTCAGCCATCGAACGCCGAACACCGTGAAGAGAGCGAGTGACGACTCGCCACAAAAGTTCTCGAAAGATGCCGAGGAACCACCGGCCAAGAAACCTAAAGAGGAGGCCCAACCAGAGTTGGAGGAGGAGAAAAAGGAGGATGTGGAGAATCAGAAGGAGGAGAAGCAGCAGGAGGAGGAAATGGAGACCCCTGATGTGAGCGAAGAGACAGCGGTGGAAGAAAAGTCGGCCGCGGAGAAAGTTCCTGAAGTTTCTGCTGAGAGGAGCAGCGAGGACGTGAGTCGTTTCTGAAGATCTTTAATGACCGATAACGGCGTGATTATTGATTACTTAAAATACAGTTGGATTAAACAAATTCTCTCCTTTCAGGAGAAACAGGAGGAGCTGGTGGAGCAGATGGAGACATCGACCAATCAGAGCGGGGAGACCGAGGCTCCTCCTCCTGCTGAGAACAAACCCAGCGTGGCGTCTATGCCGCTTCCACCGTACGACCCCAACACGCCCATTGGTGAGGACACTTTCTGATCACCAGGCAGTTGGCTGGTTTATGTTTTTAAAAAAAAAAAAAAAAAAAAAAAAAAAAAGGCGTCATCATCAATACGATTGTTGTTTTCCTGCAGGTGTCGAACATGTGAAAGCAGGTTTTTACTGCCGCATCTGTTTCCTGTTTTACTCCAACGAAGACACAGCGAAGAAGACGCACTGCAGCAGCCAGGCGCACTACGACAAGCTCCAGGTGAGAACCCGCCCCACTCATAGCTCCACCCACACATGACCTTTGAGCCTGAATCAGCTCCACACATCTGACACACGGCTCCACCAAACAAACTGAAGTTTGTTTTGTTTTTCAGAAATACCTGGAGAAGGAGCAAAGCAAAGCGGAGAAGAAGGTGAAGACGACAACGCCGTGAGAACATCTGAAACTGAGGAAGAAGTGTGGATGGACTTTTTTAAAAATCTTTGTTTCTATAGCAACGTTTGAAGCACACATCGGAGCGACTTTCTGCTGCCGCTCTGTGGCATTGAACCCTGAAGGACTCGCTGTTTGTAGCCACGCCTCCTTTTTTTTTTTTTTTTTTGGCTTCATTTCTGCAGGTATTGATTAGCTCTTTTATTGGTTCTTCTTCTGTCTAAACGGTCAGGAAAAGGAATACTGTGTTTAAGATCCGAATTTTAAAACTAAACAAAAAATTGATACCGTACAGGTGTTTACACAGCTGTCAATCACTTTCTTTATTCATCTAAAAACATCGGATCAACAGAATCATCAGGCGACCCCAACTCCCCCTCTGCTCAGATCTTTCCCATGATTAAGCTACAGCGTCCTGAAGATGGACTCTCCTTACACGTCACCTGAGTTCACGCAGGTCACATAAAAATGTGATTTTACTCCAGATTACCTCCGTGATCTTAAAATAATCTGGTTATTTTCAAAATAAAAGACCCAGTGTTTTGTGCTGTCACCATTGGTCTCGTGCCATTTAGTCACGGCTCGATTTTCATCTCTTTACCGCAGTCTCACCGCTACATCAGTGTTACGTTTGTAAACAATGAAGCGACAGATCAATGGCTGTGATCGTGAACTAGTCTTTGATCTATGACGGCGTCACGACTTCCTGGGTTGACATGTTGAACTGTAAGTCTCACTTTTTTTGGAGTTTTCTGTTGATGTTTTAGAAAAATAAAATAATAAAACCACTGTTGTTCATGTGAGATTATTTATTTGACAACACCACAGATTCTTAAATTACATAGCTTCTGTGAAGGTGCGGCATGAGTACAATTGGACAAAAACTGATTAGAGCCCAGGGAGCAGTTAATATTCTGACAGCACTAGAACCTGGTATTTGTTTCTAAATTTTCTGGGTTGACCAATCAACACCTTTTAGGACTAGAGCACTCGAGTAGGAGAGAGCCTGGAGCTTAACAGAAATGTAGGCAAGTGGCTTTTTACAGTCACATCTCACCCTTTCTCAAACATACAGTTGCTGTTCTGCATGACATAAAACTTAAATATTTATACATTTTTGGATTTTTCAGCAGAAGCTTTTTAAAAAACAAAATCTTTGTACAGAAACTCAAAGTCCAGTGGAGAACAGACAGAAATCAAATCATGTTTAGGATCTCAGTCCCGTTTCAGCTCTGATAAAGTCAATTAATAAAATCTGAAGGTAACCAATTTCTCTGCAGATGTTCAGCTCGTCCACGGATCCCTCCCAGTCTTCTCCTGAAAAACCAAACAAAACAAGGACTTAATTTAAATTCAGCTGAAAAATAAAAACTTAACATTAAAACCTTTTTTCCCTCCACCTGGTATTTGCTGTAATGCGACAGGCTGCTGCAGTGCTGCTGTTTGGCTTCATCCTCTTCAGCGAAGATCTGCTGACACAGGTTACAGAAATAACCGACGACCGGTCGCACGAACTCCGTCCCTACAAAACAAACAAGCGACAGTGAATGCACCGCTGCACGTGTTTAAACTTCCTTATTATGCAACAGGAAGCAACAAACTAAACTGTAACTAAATGGGATTTCAAATAAGCTCAGAGGCTTTCTTACCAACAGGTTTGGTGGGTTTCTGAGGTTCAGCAGCGCCCTCTGCAGGTTCAAACTGGGGCTTCGCGTCCTGAAAGTAACAAATCAGTCATGAGCTTTAATCCTGCACTTCAGGGCAGATTTTCATTTATTTATGGCCAAAAATATTTTTCCATCATTAACTGTGTTTTTAACTGCTGTGCAATATATTTACATTTAAAGTCTATTCATCGCACAGGTAATTTTAATAAATATTTCATGGCTGAGGCAATTTGAACAAAACTACATATTTAAGACTGAACTGCAGATAAAATGAATGGAGCTATTTTAACAGCTGATTCAACATTTGAGATCTGTCAAACACAATGGGAATGCCTTTTTAGAAATTTTGTTTCTAAAAAGGCCGTTTTGTTTTGGCGTTTTGAAACTATGTGAAATGGCATTTAAGACTTTGATGTTATCCTGGGGAAACTAATATTTCTGTTGAGCTGGGATCACAGCACCTTCGCTTTCAGTTATACCTGTTCAGGTGGTGGTTTTGAGGGCTCTGTAGAGGAGACTGGTGGATCTGGACTCTCTGCATCTTTCACATTTGGTCCTGCTTCCATACAAACGTCTATTGGTGTTTCCTCCTCCTCCTGCTTGAATGTGCGTGGTGTTTCCTTTTTGATATAATCTTTTTCAGATGGCGCTTTATCAGCTGCTGGTTCCTCATTTTGTTGAGTATTTTCTTTCTTTAGTTCTTTCTTCACAGTTGTCTGAGGCACTGAATTATTGTCAGGAGCTCCTTTTGGTTCCAGCGTCTCGCTGTCTGGAATCTCTGCACACGATGACCCTTTCTCAGGAGTCTTTCTCCCTGCGGATTCCTTCTCCGGGCCGTTTTTAAGGACCTTTTCTGGAGGCTCTTTGTCCAACGATTCCCTCTTTGGAGACTTTTTGGACTCTTCTGCTGAAGTTTCTCTGAATGTAGACTTGGTTTCCAGAGTCTTTCTGGATGCGGACTTTTTCGCTGGAGTCTTTTTTGTTGTAGAATCCTTACCTGAAGTTTTTTTAGATGGCAAATCTTTCGCTGGAGTCTTTTTCCCAGTGGATTTCGTTTCCAAGATGTTTTTGGCATCCTTTTCTGGAGACGTTTTGGATGTGGACTCTTTCTTTGGGGTCTTTTTCCCTGATGAGTCTTTCTCTGGAGGCTTTTTTGACCCAGAATCTTTTTCTGGAGTCTTTTTGCCTGATTTCTCTGATGTCTTCTTCGGGGACTCCTTCCTCCCTTTAGACCTCCTGTCGGTCTCGTCCTGGTCTGAGGTCTTGGATTTGCTTCGTTTCTCGCGCTTCCTGCCTCGACTGTCCTTGTCATTGCTGCCGTCCGAGTGAACAACCCATCTGCAAGAAAGGGGTAAAGTATGAATTTCATGATTAAAAGTTCACAGAAAAGAAATTAGGAAGAGTGAAGAGGCGGTTTCGGACCCGTTGTCAAGTCTGTAGTATTTGGTGGAGATGCGGGCTTTGAGTTTGGGGCAGTTGTGGATGGCTGGTTTGCTGACGAGCTCTTCAACAGCTTTCAGGGCCGCTGAAGAACTCGACATCTCAATGAAACCCTGAAACACAAAAAGAGTCTGAAAATGGTCCCAAAGGTAAAGAATCCACTCAACTCTGAACTCTAAGGGTCACAACATAAACAGGATCAACGCAATTACTATAACTCTTACTGCTAGTAGCAAATACCAAAGCCAACATACACAAACACAGCAATGTAAGATAGCCTCAAGCCAACTTGGCTGGCTAATCAATTTCCATATTATTATTTTTTTTATCCAATAGGATGGAGGAGCCTGATGATGCACAGGGATTATAATCATCATTCCTATTGCTGGGCTGAATCAACACAGTTTGGATTCCTCTATCAGCTGACAGAGGTCATGAAAATGACTGTGATGAATGATGTATATGATCAATGTATCCTTTATGCAGTTTGTATTCAGGCTAATAACTGTATCAAATTTGATTTTCATTTACAAAGATATTCCCTTTGTATCATGTATTTATAATCGGTATTTAAATTTTAAAAAGCTAAAAAAAAAAAATAAATTTTTTAATCTCATCTCATTTTCTTACTGACCTCTCGTCGATTGCCAATCAGGTAATAGCGCACCACCTTCCCAAAATTTCGCAGCAGTTGGAAGAAGTCAAAGAGGGCGTAATTAGGTGGCAGGTGGCCGAAGTAAAAAACCCTGCTGGATTTCGATGTTGACTACAAGCAAAGAAAGAACAAACTGTTAAATCAGCAACATATCAGACAAAAACTCAGCCGTTATATTAAAGGTAACACTTACCTTGGGCTCATCTGCTGATTCTCCACCTGCAACAAAATCAAACAGGAAGAATATCAGAAACTGAACAGTGAGCTTTAAAAGTCAACCAAACGTGCTGGTACAACAATATGTTTTGTGTTCAGCATCACAAGACTTCCAGGTATACCTTGGTCGTCAGAGTCATCTTCTTCCAGTTCATCCAGAGTGATGCAGTTTTCCAGGTCTACAGGGAAGTCCTCCTGAAAAAGCACATCGCTCCAACTGAATCCCTTTTTTCCACTTTAAAGCTTAAAATATGTCCACACTAACATGTTCATCTAAAAGTCTTTACCAAATCCTCCTGTAGAGGAGTCTCTGTTGCTTCCTTTGACTCCTCTACTTCCTCCTTCTCTTCCTTCTTTATCTCCTTCTCCGACGCAGGTTTCTCCTCATTGCCAGGCTCTCCACCTATCACCTCCTTTACTTCATCTGTAAGGGAGTTTTTTTTTTTTTAACAAAGTCAAGCATTTCCTTTGTTTTCCTTTAAAGCCAGCTTTGCTGTGAAAGCTCAGCTCTCATTTTCTACCTTTTTCAGGTGCTCTCTCTTTAGGACTCTCTTTTTTCTCTTCCTCTTGCAGAGCCTCCTCATCGTCATCTGCCAGATTCTCTCCATCCTCAGCAATCACCTCCATCCCCTCGATGTCGCTCTCCTCTCCAGGCAACCTGAAGTGGCATCTTTAGTTAAGACTGTTCTAGTTTCACTTGCAGAGGCTTTTCTGCAAACAAAAAAAAACCTAAAACAAAAAACAGCAACATGAGGAACTCACGCTGCCTCCCCCTCCACTTCTTCTGTGTTTGAAACTTCAGGTTTGGAGTCTTCGAGAGGAGACGGTTGTCCTTTGGATGTGGACTCTGCATCTGTGTAGAAAAGAAGATTTCACACCAGCCTGTCTGGAGCGACTGGTCCTGGCATCGTGTTGCGTTTTCTTACCTGGTTTCTCTGGTTCTGCCGTCTTTTCTCCGTCCCGTCTGGAGGACTTGTTGCTGGATCTCTCTCTAGACCTGGATTTCTTATCTCTGCTGGATTTTTCCACGGATCTAGATTTGCTCCTGCTTTTTCTTTCTTTGCTTGACTTTTCTTGGGTTGTAGACTTGGCTTTTGTCTCTCTGCTGGACTTGTCTCTGGATGCGGACCTGGTCTTCTGGTCTCTGTTGGATTTTTCTCTCGATTCGTCTGGCTTCTTCGCTTGGGACCCTTTCTTGCTTTCCTTGTTGGATTTTTCTTTTGTTTTTTCTCTGGACCCTGACTTAGACCTGGTCCTGGTCCGCTTCTCACTAGTGGACTTATCTCTGGACCTGGACCGGGTTCTGCTCTTCCTTTTTCTATCCAACTTGTCTTGGGACCTAGATCTAGTTTTGGCATCTCTGCTGGATTTTTCTTTAGATTTATCCCTGGACCTGGACCTTGTTCTGGTCCGTTCCTCTTTGCTGGCCTTGTCTCTGGATCTGGACCTTCTTTTCTTATTTTCTGTCGTTCTGTCTCGGCTTGAGCTCCTTGTCCTCTTGGTGGTACTCTTCTTTGTACTTTCGTTTTCTTCTTCGTACCTCTTGGCTTTTGAAACCCGCCTACAGGACAGACCAGACAAAAGCAGGACCATTATCACTGATCACCCCTGGATGATAATCCGCCAGTTACCTTCCTATCGGGTCGGTCGTACTCACATGAGAGTCTTGTACTCTCCAGAGAAGGAGACACAAATCAAGTCACTGTTGATCCTCAGAGTGTTGGACAGATAATAATCCACCAGCTTCTGAGCATCAGGGGCGTTCTTCATCTCAACGAACACCTGAAAACAACACCTTGTATGTGTTTTCTAAAGTCTTTTAAAGTGATTATTTAAGAAAAACAAAGAAACTGTCTTCCTCTCCGGTATAGTTTTTTAAATGGGCTGAGCCTTACCATTGATGGCAGGAACAGGGTGTAGAGCGGCGGGCCGAAGCGTTTGATGATATTGATCAGGTCGGATTTTCCGTCTTCTCCCGATGGAGCGGGCGTGAAACTCACCACCCGGGAGCTCTGAGGAGACATCAAAGTGTGAAGAGACTTTATCAACAATGAAAACAGACGTTTTTCTAAATACTGAACTGTACAACGTCACAAAGAGGGAATACTCTCATATGGCCCGGCTGTAACACAGAAGCCCCACCTGCCTGCAATCAGGGATTTCCCTGCATGTAAAAAAAATAAAAATAAATGTTGACACCTCTCGCTGTGTTTGTGAGACGGGAGCTTTTCCAGACTGAGATATTTTTCTCAGTAATAACCAAACGTTTGACACTGGGACTTTCTGTACTTTTCGTATGCAGGAAAAACTGGACACTGGAAGTGTTTCTCTTCTACCTGGAGAAAGTTGAAGGCGCTGGAGACGCTGAACACGAGCTGCTCTCCGTTCACAGTTGGAGGATAATTGCTGTGAAACTTCACCAAGTCTTTGGCCTGATCAACCGAGCCCATCTCCACGAAGCCCTGCAGGGTTTAAACCCACTTTAATAATGCTCATGTGCAAAAAAGAGAAAGAAAGCTGCTGCTCGTCTTTAAATGAACGAACATGCAAATATCATCGGTGTGATGATGAAGAACCTCGCAGACTCACCAGAGACGGAAACATGATGACCTTGATGATCTTCCCGAACGGTTCTGCAAGCTTCCTGAGGTATTTCTCATCGACAGACTGAGACGGAAACTTGATGCACACTACCTTCCCTTTCTCCAAATTCTGACAGGAAACAAACACAAAGACTTTCAGCTGATTCAGGAGGGGCTAAAGCGAACCTCATCGAGATCTTAGACACGTGTCTCTACCTTCTTTACCTTCTTCTGCTTCCACTTGCTATTCGACTGCGATGCTGCCGAACAGAAAGAACAAGTTTAAGCAGAAAAACCTAAACGTGTAAACACAAAGGCACAGCCGAGTGAGGCAGACTTACTTTGACTAGCTGCCGGGGCGCCTTTTCCTCCATCTTTCTTCTTCTCAGATTTATCGTCCCTAAAAATGACAAAAAGAGGACGATCAAACAAATTAAAAACAGAGCCACTGAATGAAAAACAAACATCTTATCAATATAAAAAAAAAAAAAAAAAGCTGATCACAGCAGCTTTGGATCAATATCAGGACCGCTAACATCTGGACCAAAAACCCGTCCTTCAATTATTAGAAAAATAAAAAATTGATTGATTTTTGGCAGGGTCACAGCTTTTTATTAATTTTTTTCCCAGACTTAGTTGGCTGTGCTGAATGAACATCGCTCATATTTGCCATTCTTTCTTTTTTTTAATTTTAGAATTGTTCTCTCAGTTCCTTAAATTAGTTTAAAATAGCTAAGCTACACAAAAATGGCCACATTTCATCCTGGAGCCAAAAAATGCTCAATTGAAAATCACTGATCCCACATTTATCTTGACATCAACCAAAGCATTTCTTTAATGTTGGATCACTCGCCTTCAATTTGAAATTTTTATTTTATTTGTCCGCCAGATGGCACTACTTTTTACTATTCAAAGCATGGACACAGTAATTCGGTGGTCATTTTCAGTGGTCACAAGTCAAAAAGTTAATCAATTCAAATCTGCTGGCTGCTGCTGCTGCAAGCCCCTCTCCTCAGCATGCGTAAGGGCGGTGTGAGTTTTGCACGAACAGAAGAAGAGCCAGCAGTGCCACGTGGGAAGCTTACACGCAATAACCAGTCTGTCCATTTGCAGCCTCTGCTCCACCTCAGCTGGGGTCCCTATTCTTTAAAGAACTATATCATTGATACTTGACATTTATATTTCAGGCTGAAGTAGTTTTAAAAGATCGAGCAATTTAAAATGGGAAACTTACTAAAAAATATTTTTACAGTCGTTTGTTGAAATGTGGCGCTTTGGTTAAATGTCATATCCTTGTAAATTGGTCAACGTTTTTCAGGGTTCATTAACATCCACGTTGTTCAGTTGATCCATGTTTTTTTGGCTCGCTGATTATTTATTCACATCAAAAAAACAACATTTCATCTTTGAGACATGCCAAAGTTTTCCACTTTGATAAAATTCAGATCTCTGTTCAGAGGCGTGAGAACGATGATGTGGTTTCGGTCACTGACCTTCGGACCGTCTGCATGCGGCAGTCCCAGTTAGGAAACCTGTGGAGGAGATGGGAGAGTGTTATTAAACCCTGCAAGCAGTAGATGGAGAAACTTGGCGTTGATGTGAAGTAAACTCACTGCTGCAGGAGGCTGAGCTGTCCATCTGCATGGTGCCTGCCAGTCACGTGCTGAATCCAAACCTAAAAACAACAGGAAGTAAACCCGTTACCATCTCTCTTTGTGGCACTCCGGTCTCATAGGACACGTGCAGCTCCCATCATCCTTTGTTGCTGAATGTAGACCCTCACACCACCCACACAGACTGCAGAGAGAGATTCGAGGACAGGTGCACTTACCTTCTGCGACAGTACAGTGATATCACACAGCGAGCACGAGTACGGGAACGACGGCGGGACCTTCCCGTGGAAATCCAGAGCTTCTTTCCGTGTAGGCATTGAGGGCGAGGACTGACTGCTCCTCGTGGAGGACGTGTCACGGCGGCTTGCCAGAGGTTTGGACTGGTGCTCGCTAGGAAGAGGAGAAGCCGTCACCAGCGCTGATGACCTGTAATCAGCTGGTCCAGCCTCAGAGAATCGAGATGACGGCGCTCTATCTCCTCGCCTCGCTGGGCTGTAAGAAGGAACTGGACCAGCCTTACCATAATCAGAGGGGCCCTGCCTGCGGTGGAAGTCCACCGTGTACCCCAACGACGACGATGATAAGGATGACGATGGTGGCAGCTCTGCTCGGCCGGAGCTCACGGTAATCGGATTATTCCAGCGATCCATGAGCTGCTCCGAGGGAGGAGGTGGTGGTGGCAGGTGGTCCAGCGGGTACTGGACCGACGTGCGATGGAGCTGGTCCCAGTCTCTAGAGGAGGAGGAGCTGGGAGGGTAGGAGGAAGAGGAGGAGGGAGACGGAGCCCGGGGAGGGAAAGGTTTGACGGTCCCTTTCTTGCATTTGATCTGTCTGAGGATGTGTGGCAGAGACTCAATAGTGAGGACGTCTTCGGGCAGCTCAGCTAGCAGCGCCAGATCACTGGGCTCCAGACCGCAGCTGCTCAGGATGCTCAGAACATTGTCCTGCGATGACTGCAGCACTCCAGAGCCCCTGGACGAGGACGGGCAGGAGGAGGAGACAGAGAAGGAGTCTTGTGGCTGCCTGTAAAAGTCACGGTCCGCTGAGGAGTGGCGGTAGTCCACAGATCTGTAAGGCCCGGGATCAGTTCTGAGGTCGGTGTCAGGCGGCGGCTTTCTGTACGGGTAATTCTGAGACATGATGGCGAGCTGTGGAGAAACGCTCTGGGCGTTTCCTGCAGACAGAAGGTGTCAGGGAAGACAGAAGACGTAAAAGGTGATGTGAAGGTGGAGGACGAGTTGCCCTGAGAGAAAACACTTAAGAGTGAACACCACGTGCTCAGGAAGTGAAGAAGGAAAAAAAACATTATTTTCTAGATTGTGTCACGTCTGCCTCGGCTACTTTATGATAGGAAATTGCTGATAATGTAAACAAAAACATAAAAAGTGTTCATCCTGATACAGTTTTGGTGAAAGATGAAGTACACCCTCTGTCAGATGTAAGGTTTTAAGTATGAGGACATGCAGAAGCAGCGTGTGAAAAACGACAAACCCAGCAGCAATAACTGAGTTATCGCAGTGGAGGAGTTCTGGTCAAACTCTTCTTGCTTCAGTTCATTGAGGTTTGCAGCAATCACTCATGCACAGCTCTGTGAATGTCCCACCCACAGCATCTCAGTCAGGCTGAGGTGTGGACCATTGCAGCATTGGGATTATTTTCTTTTTCAGCCACTGGTGGAGATTTGCTTCTGTGCTTTGGATCACCGTCCTGCTGGAGAACTGAACATCAGCTGAGCTTTAGCTGTGGGACAGGTGGTCTCACGTTTGACTCAAGAATACTTTAGTAGAGAAAAGAGTTCACTGTTCACTCAGGGACTGCAAGGTACCCAAAACATGAACCTTCCACCACCGTGCCGACAGCTCGTTTGAGGCGATTGTGCTTTGCAAACCTATGTTGTGCTGCCATGTTCTTCTCAGAGAGAAGAGGCTTTCTCCTGGAAAACCTTCCAAACAAGCCACACCTGTTATTCTAATTGTGCTGTCATGAACTTTAACATGCTAACTGAGGCCTGTAGTCTGACACGGAGCTCTTGGGTTTTCTTGTAGTTGATCATTGCACGGGCTGAGCTCGGGTGAATTTGCTGGGATGTCCCCTCCTGGGAAGATTGTTCTGTTAACACACCTGAGTAATCCAGACCACCATAATTCCGCTTCGATGAAGATCAACTAATCAATGCGTTTGATTACCAGCACCCGGCTGCTACTTACCCTCTTCATTCCCATGTAAGCCGTAAGGATGAACTTTGTTTTTCACACTCTGCTTCTGTCTAGGTTTTTGTGAAATAAATAATGACACATGTAATATGTCATCTGTTGCTGTTCATCTGAGGTTGTATTTAAATGATTTTAAGGCCTGCTAAGAATCAGATGATTTTCATTACATCCTGATACTGAAAACCTTTGAATTTGAAGCAGGTGTACTTTTCTTTTTAACCATAGTTGTACACAGTTAACGTAAAATTACGGCTGTTCATATAACGATATATATCGGATGACGATATAAAAACGTCTATCTTTCATTTTATGCTATTGTTTGTTTCGGCAATATTTTTTTCATCGTTTTGATGGTCACCGTAGTGGCTATATTAATTTCTTAAAGTTCTCTCTTTCTCTTATATTTAATATAACCACACTACAGACGGACAAGCGCCTGCTTTATGCGTTGTTAACGACGGTAAAACCATCGCGTGTCCGCTGGTTTACTTTGCACATAAACCTTTCACAATAAAGCTCAAGATCCTGTTGAGACTTTTCAAAATAAACCGAATCACGTGAAAGAGTATGCAGAGTATTTACGGATGAGAAGCCAAAAAGAGCCGCCAGGTGCTAAAAAATAAACCTTGGACTCAAACGTTAGAACAGGCTTTTCCCCGCAGAACGTGGTGTAATAAATACTCACAGAGCAAACGGCGGCTGTTACAACTTATGTCTAAAAATGCATCGTTTCATGCATCAGTTAAAACACTCGACTCCAGGTACTAGAAACGCTTCACGCAGGTCGAGCTGCCCGAGATTCACAGAATTTACAGAAAATTTTAAATTTTGTGATTTGTATCGTTATCGGGATGATAGATGTCTTATATCAGGTTATGAGATTTTGGTCATATCGCACAGCCCTACGTAACATTATAGAAAACCAGAAAAGTGATAAGAATATCCTGCTGATCCCTAAATGCTGTTAGTTTAAGCTTCAATAAAATAAAGAAGAAATTAATAAAAAATAAACACAGTTCTTCTTTAAACTGCTAGCTTTAGAGGTCTGTACAACAGATTATCTGCCATCATCTTCTCCTATCCCAGCACCCTCCTCTGTCACACCAGACCATGTCCTCCTTCATTAAATCCATGAACATCTTCTGACGTCTTCCTCTTTTCTTCCTGCCTCGCAGCTCCGATACATCCACTCTCCGTCCTCTGCAAATGTCCATGATACCAGATATTCAAACCTATCTAAACGTTTACTCTCTCTGCTCTTCACATGTCCACCTCCCCACCTCTCATTCACACATATATTCTGTCTTGCTTCTACTGACTTTCATTGCTCTCCTCACCAGAGCATATATTCACCTCTCCACACTTTTGCTAGAGATCACAGTGTCGTCAGTAAACATTAAAGTAAACAGAGACTCCTCCCTGAACTCATCTGTCAGCCTGTCCAAACACGAAGGAGCTCAGAGCAGATCCCTGATGCAATCCCACCTTGAAACCATCTCGCTGTCCTCATTTATATCCTGCCCTTATACCTTCACTTCTCAACCACTCCTGACTTCCTCATGCAGCATCAGTTTCTCCTCTGCCTACCATATTCTTTTGACCATTTTTTATTATCAGTGTTTTGTTTTTGTTTTGTTATTTATTTATTTTTATTTATTTTTTTGGGGGGGGGAGTATCAGTTTAACCAGCTGTTTAAATATAGAGACACTGACGCAGGTAGACTGTGTTTTACAGGTGGAACTATAACGCGACACAGAAACATAGAAAATGTTGGCCATAGAGCGGGAAAAATGCATGTAATTTTCATTAATGTAGAGCAGGATTGGTGTAACCCGAATTAATCCTCTCTGATCAGAGATGTGTTGAACGTTCAGAGAAAGAGGCTTCTAGGAAATTCAGCGCGCAGTGGTTTCATTGTGGTCGAACTGAAAGTGTGATCTAAGAAAATGCCGAGTTTCAATCAGAAACATCGTCGAACAAAACCGAACCAAAAAACCCGTCTAATTTCTAACCTGTGTAGAAAACTCCGCTAACAGTTAGCTAGCGGCTAAACGTAGAGGAGGAAATAAAATCAGCGGCTCACCTCAAATCACCGCTGCACCCTCTCAGGTGATCCACGCAGCTCCAGGCAAAAAAACAACTCGTGGACCTTGGACCTGCCGCTGGCTTCGTTTTCCACGAAAACAGATGCAGAAAGTCGACGATTGAAAGCCGCAAGCAACCTAGCTGTTTCGTCGTCTTCTTCTTCTTCTTCTTCTTCTTCTTCTTCTTCTTCGGTTTACAGGGGTCTGTACATCGACGCATTCTCGCCCTCTGCTGGTGGGGAAAAACAAGTTGAAACAAAATAGATCAATTAAAAATTTTGTCAAATTAAATTAAACCAAAATAAAAAAAATTTGGAGGAAAACACATTTATTATTAAAATATAAAATAAGCTAATATATTAATATATTACACTTGAAATTATTTATTAAAGAAAACATTAATAAACATGAAAATAATGCATAATATATACATAAATTTAAAATTCATAAAAAATATATTAGGTTAGTAATATATTATATATATATTGAATATTATATTAATTTAAAGTACAATCTAAATTAATACAATACAATATTTTCAGAGATAAAAGTAACAAACACTAAAATTTATAAATAATGAATAAAATTAAGACATATTTATAGATTAAATGTAAAATGACATGATGTAAAAAATGTAAGTAATAAAATACAGTCCATTCAAAAATGTATGTACTAAAATAATAAAGTAATAATAAAAATAACAAAACAATCATTTGAGATAAAATTAATGGAAATTAAATAAAATGTATATAATAAAAATATTAGAGAATATGGATGTAAATAAATGCTAATTAATCAAAATAACTAAAGTTACTTTATAGCTTATCAACATTTTCACACATGTCACACATAATGTCTGAATTAACTATTTTAAAAAATAATGAAAAACAAGGAAGCTGAATAGTATCAGAAAACTAATTTTAGTGGACGCAAATCATGTTTTGATTGCCCCACTTGGCCTCTGTTTGAGAAGCACTGGTCTATAGAAATATATTTATTGTATTTTACTGACCTTTTCACTCAGTGTTTTACTGACCTGCTATATTTTACTAAAGTGAACGCTTAATTTGTTGTAATTTTATGTGTTGAGATACTTTATTTGTTAGAGGGACTTATTCTTTTATATTCTTATGGCTTGTGTTTACTGTTTATATACAGTAAAAGTGTATATGATCATATATGATGTATATTATCAAATCTACCCAAAGTGATTCAGCATTTTGCTTTTAAGTACTTTTAATGTACTTTGTTTTTGTTTTGTTTTTTAGTTTATTTAATTAATTTGTTTAGTTTCAATTTCTGTCCTCCAAACTTAAAATCTTAACTTGTTTTTTCTCCTACTGGTGCTCATCTGATAGATAAATGAAATGTTTTGGGATAAATTTGTGGAATTATGTTAGAGAAGTTCATTTGCAGTAATTTTTTTGTTGTGTTGTTGTGTGTAACCACAAGGTGGCGATCTAAGACTTCGGTGTGCTTGTTAAACGTTTACCTCTCCTCCTCCTCCCTGTGTGGATTGGAAAGCTGAGGCAGATGAAGAAGACAACATTCAGATTCAGAGCAGACAGTAAAAAAAATAAAAACACGATATACTTTACATATGACGCTCGCACTAAATATAACAAATTTAACTAATAACAAAAACATTTATTCACAAAAAGGATTAAAAAAAAACAAAGTGATGTATACTAATGTATACTAATGTATACTAATATACTAATATACTGTAAATATACTATATACTATATAAATACTATGTAAATATACTATAAATGTATACTAATATACTGATAACCAGGCGGTCTCTAACGAAACACACCAAAAATTTAAAATCATTTTTAAAAGCTAAATTAAAAAAGAAATCAAGAAATAAACCATAAATAAATAATAAAATAATAATAATAATAATAAAGGAAATTTGTTTTAATGCAGTAAATATATGACAGTTACAAAATATAAATAATTGCAAAATACTGCAATTAAAAATAAAATGATCACTGGGTAAATTAATATAAATAAATATTTAAATATTAAAACACGTTACATGTTTTACAAGTTAAAAAGGAACAAAACAAGGATCTATACATTTTTGATAAAACAGTAAAATATTTTAATAAAAGGTTAACAAGATAAAATATCAAAATGAAAATAAAATATAAACAAAAACGTAATACAATAAATATAGTAACAGCAGAATAACATAACTGGTTTAAATACATTGAAGATAAAATATCAAAATGAAAATAAAATATAAACAAAAACGTAATACAATAAATATAGTAACAGCAGAATAACATAACTGGTTTAAATACATTGAATTAATAAACTATATAATATATAATAATATATATATGTGTGTGTATTGTAATGATCCAAGACAAATCTAGATTTCACTTCACTTTCACTTCAAGATTTCAAACCAGGAGAAGAAATACATGAAAATTATAACACTTACAAAAAAAAGGAAGAATCGTAAAAAGGAGAGAAAGAAAGAAGAAACTGAGCCTGTCTCATTTTTGTTGCCTTAAAATCAAAAATAGAAAATTTACTGTTAAAGACACAAATATCATAAGAATAAGGACACTTTATTCAGCAACATATACCGTACATTAAAAATATGACAGTAAATTATGTTTCAGCTGAAACAAATGAAGGTGAAACACAATAAAAACAAAAACATCTCACTGAAAAATTGCTGAAATAAAAGTAAACTTGTTATTATTAGTAGGAGTCATACAGCAGGTGGAGCCACAGACCACATGTTGTACATCACTGAGGCCGCTATCAGAGCTGTGAGTACAGCAGAATGTGTACTGCAAGTACCATAAGTATTTGTACTGTTTCAAATAACTCAGTAAAATACTCTTCTTGAACTACGCAATAAATTCATACACAACCTCAATAAATTTCACAATCAGTTCATTTATCAGCGCTGCTGATAAAATCGACAAAATCGGAACAATTTGTAATTTGTAAAATTTGTAACAATTTGTAAATGTAACATAAAACATGCAGTATTTAAAACATTTCAGTCACAAAACTTTGCATTCAAACATTCAAACAAAGGGAAAAATCTGTCTTTAATATATTCAGGTTTTCAGGATGCATTACTGCTAAATTAATACCAGTCTACATATGCATTTATACATAAATGATACATCAAGAAATTCTTCATTCATGGAAATGGTGATGATATAAACAGTATTGATACTAGTCATAATAGCTGTAATAATTTTAATGATAGCACATACAATTTCAACGATTATTATTATTATTATTATAAAAATTCTTCCTTTGATACAAATCCTTTCCTGTGTATATATATATCACTGTGCAGCAGTGCTGCGGGTGTAGTTTAGTTGTGTGTTGGTTCCATGCAGAGCCGTCAGCCCATCAGTTACATGTTGTAACTGTTTATTGTCACCAGGTGGAAGCATGACAAACAGCCATCCTTCAGCTGCTGGAAATTTATACAAAGAGCTTTAATTAAGTACACACTGTAATGAACTTTAATTCCAATTTTGATAGCAAAGTACTCTGAGGTACCTTTCTACAGGAGCCTCGTCTTCTTAAGTCATTATCGGTTTCAGCAAATGAAAGTATTTTTTTAAAGAATATAATATAATATAATATAATATAATACAATATAATATAATATAATATAATATAATATAATATAATATAATATAATATAATATAATATAATATAATATAATATAATATAATAGTTAGTAGTTTTTTATGTAATATTCTTGCATTCTTTAAATAAAGTAAACAGGGATAAAACTTTTTTTTTTCTAATTATACAGCAGCTAAGTATATATTTGTCCTTCTCTTCAACTGAACGCTAACTGGAGGTAAACAGTTGTGCTTAAATGAGCTGTTAGCCAGTGTAGGCAGCTTACCGAGCTAAAGCTACATCTGCTTGGTGTTTGCCAGCCTAATGTGTTTTAAAGCTTGAAGCTGTTTTTTCCGACTGAAATAAAGTGATTATTACAGCGTTTAGCTTTTCTAAGTGTTTTATGTTATTTTTGGTGTGTAATGATGTATTCAGCTGTTATTCAAGGGGAAAATGTTGGAGCCCACAGTGAAGGCTTACGCTTACTTGAAGTTTAATTTATTTATAATGTAAAAGAAAAGAAGCTGAAAAATCTCCACAGTCAGCCTCATACATGGAAAGAGATAAAAATATCCAGTAGACACTCGTCCATTGACTGATTACAAGAAGTTTGTGTCTTTAATCAGCTGATGGGGTCCAACATTTGGTCCTGAGGGGATAATTAAGATCCTGCTTCTCTGTTAGTGGGAGTCATATCTGACAGCAGGTGCTTTTAAAGGAACAATCCCTCCAAAATTAAAGCTGACTGTGGGACCATGTTGTGCCCTCTCCAAACCTCCCTTTAGATTTTTATTCTGTGATAATGACAGTAATGAGGTGATCTTTGTTTCTGCTCCCTGTCACACTCAGAGATGACAAATGGATGTTTCTACATTATGCATGGCTGTTTTGTTCGTCGGAGCACTTACTGTCCAAACCTGATGAGATCCTCTCCTTCAGGTTTCTGCCCCATTTCCCTCCTCTGGATATACATCTGCAGCGGCATTAATGTTTAAATCAAGTGTTTTGTCATTAAAATGGAGGAGCAGCTCACATCACTTCTCTCAAACACAATCCTGCTAAGTGAAATTAAAGTAAAATATTCATCAGTGAAGTTAATCTGCATTTGTGTAACAACAGCTCGAGCTAAAGTGGCTCCTGAACATCGAGGCGAGTTTTTAAACTGCTCCGAAAACCATAAAACACTGTTCAATGATCCATATTTTATAAAAATAAATTAGTTTAGTTTAGCTATTACAAAAGCAAGCCAGCAAACAAAATGAAAGTGCTACTTCAATAACTTTGCCTGGACATCCTTGTTAAGAGTTTAAGAATTGTTTTATACGAGCTTCTAACTAATTGGAAGAACCCCCCCCCCCTCAACCTACAACTTTCAGGCCCATATTTAGGTTCACCATGCAACACATGAGTCAGAATTCACAATAAATAAAAATAAATGGCCTGAAACTAATTTAAAAATCATGCTGCACTGTGACCCGTGTTAAAACAAAGACACATGCATTCATCTCGTTTTTGCAATAATCTCGTTAATGTTTGGACCTCTACTACATGTTAAAACATCAGCATCTGTCCAGTGTAGTTTGCGCTGTTATACCGCACGAGATTACGCTGCTAGTTCAACCGGGTTTCCTCAGAAAGCTGATTTAAGAAATTTAATTAACCATAATAGACTTTAGACAAACTTACAAACAACCCTTGTGCTCTAAGAACTCACCCTGAAAGTTAAATCACGGTAAAAATAAATGTTAATCAGAAGTCATCTGAGGAGTTCTTATCGCTTAAAGGTCGTTTATGAGCTTCGTAAGGAGCAGAGACCTGAAATTACATGACATAACATCCTGTTAATCTTCACCTTTAAGCTCCAGGGGATCCAATCATGACATCCAAGAGAACCAATAAAAACAAACTGACTGAACAAGGCGGAGATATTCAAGGTGGGTTAAGAAACAATGGAGAGATGGCGACTGTTTCTTGACTGCAGTAACTACATTTGCAGCCTAACTTTGATTGTTTTCTGTTTTCATTGATTCCATTACTGTAGAAAGGAGTCGGATTGTGCATGCAGGTCTCCGCTGATTTTAATGTCATATCATACTCAATGACAGGTTCAGCCACACTGGATTCTAGTCTTTTTAAACCACTGTGAAGGGGCGTCCACACAAGAAGCAACCAGCAGCGAGGTGATGACCAGAGACCACAGAGAGTCACTGACATGTCTGCTGAATGCTTCCCATGTGGGCAGAGCTTTGAGCTGGGAGTGCTTGTTGATATTTTTAGGGTAAGCTACAAGCTCTCTGAAAGTTTGTAAATGCAGGATCAGGTGATTTTATTTCAACTTGGCAGGTGCGATGATTTTGCAACAAAAATATGACTATCAAGGCAAAGTCATGCTCCTCCCACACCTCCCTTGACCCCACCTTTCCATCCTTTTTTAAAAGCACTTCTAACTGTTAATCTAAGAAGATTTTAACGATTGTAACTGCCTCTCTACACTTTGTTAAATGTCATACCTCACTTTAATCTGCTAGCTTTAAACCACCATCGAAGGAGGCCCTCTTAGAGAGGTCTCTTATTAGCTGCTACAGAAGAATCTCCAATCCCACTGTGTTCAGCAAAACCACTAAAGAAGCTGTTCACAAGCAGTTAATGGAGTCAGAACAGGGCTCGTTTCTAGCTCAATATTTAGTAAACAATCCCTCTATGACGTCACACAGAGCCAAAATAAACAAACAGTGAAACAGTGAAGTCTGAAGGCTGAGCTTTCAACTGTTGGATCTGTATGATGCCATCAGTGATGTCAGGCACAGAAGCCCCACCCACCTGATGTTTAAACAATCAGTTTCAGAAGGGCAACCAATCAGAAGGAAGTTGACTGAGAGGAGGGAGGAGCTAAAACAGCATTTTTCATATAGATAATGAACCAAAACCTGATGTAAGGCAAAGAAAGAACTGAAAATCATAGTTGAAATGTCAGCTATTAAGCACTGAGGCGCTATACTGAACAACAGTGCTGATATGTAAAGTGTAACATGACAAAAATGATATTGCATCAAAACATAAAAGCAGAATTAAATACAAATGTAAGTGGATTCTCTGCTGTTTAAACACTGTGACATTTACCCAGCAGCAGCAGCTTCTACCCGACAACAGGCGAGTCATCAGCGAACAGATTTACTGTCGCCCAAAGTTTTTACAGTGCGACATAAAAACACGCTAAGGTCATGTTTTATTTATTTGTTCCATCATAATTAGCAATTTAAATAACCCTGCTACATTCAGGAGGACTATTACACTGAATCCATCCTCTGGGACCCATCAGGCCTCAGAGAGCCCAGCAAAGGGGTCCAAACTGAGGTCTGCAGCCCTCCAGGAGGTCACAAAGGACTGATGGAGCTGTTTCCTTATCCCTCTGTTTGATAAGTGTAGTTAGTTTTATTTTAATACCAGATAACAGAATGAATGAGCCCTATGAAAACTTGCATCATAAAAAAGCTTCAACTTTTAACAATCAGTCCACCTTAACACGGATTAAGGTGGACTTTCTGGATTTAAAGTGTTTGTCATGAGCTTCTTATAACAAACCCAATAACAAATTTTTTAAACTCTCAAAAAATGTACATCTCATACTCAAAAAGTTAAAGACGCTGCACTTGGGTGGAGGTCGAAGGTCGCTGCACCTCATGAATGATGTGAGTTCTATGCTTTCACGGTTCAAAGTTGCGTTCTCCGATCTCCTTCACGGCTTCATGTTTCCTCCATGTTCGACAACCTGATTATTTAGTCTGATCTTCATCAACAGGGCCGCGATCAAAGTCACGTCTTCATCACTTTGAGCCGGCGTGAAACAAGCTCAGCATCATCCCCTTTGCAGTGTGACACTCTGCGGGACGGCGGCAGATCCGCCAGCGTCACCGCTCGTCCCGCAGGACCACAGACGCTCCGAACACAAAGACGACTGTAATCACAGTGAGTCTCAAGGGTGAGCCAGCGCTGACCTGACAGGAAGGTTATTAATAATTTTATAATGAGAGGCATCAAAAAATGCCACCTGCTCTTATATCAGTGTCATTTAACTCATAATATTTACAAAGGAAAATACAGGTATAAACATACTTCAGACTACAGCTGATTTTAAAGGCCTGGAGAACATGTCAAAGCGAGACGTAACCAACAAAACGAGCACAAAATTAATAAAATGTCCTGAACCTGCACTTTTTTAATGACCAGCAGGGGGCGACACACCCGCTGATCAAAGAAGTCTGACTCTATAGAAGTCTATGAGAAAATGACCCTACTGCTCACTTGATTAATGTTTTCAGTGAATGTTTTAGTGATGACTTTATGGTCTCAGTTGCTGTTTTTAACTCTTATTAAATAAAAAATAGTTTTCATTTTGTAAATTTTGACATCACTAGAGTAAAAAAAGACGATAAAGCCGGGGACGAGCTACAGTGTCAATAAAAGGTCACTGCCATGCTCAGTTTCTCAGTCAGAGAAACTGTTCATCACATCCTGTTTAAAAACACATAGCTGACAGCACAGTACTCTGTCCAACTTTTATAGTCAGTCTGTCGTGGGTTTTTACCTTTTTAATAAGGTAGCGACACTGCAAACAGGTACAAAATGAACTGTAGCAACTGTGAAGTGCAGTGGTTTCTTTATCTTCAGTTGGATTTTATCAGGGGAAACGAGTGCACATAAAAACACACAGATTTAAAAAATAAATATATCTTCATACAGAACAGAACTTTTACATGGAGTATTAAAAGTTAAGGAGCTGAGCTTCTACACGTCAAACAGGAAATCTTTCTTCTTCTTTCAGCTGCTCCCTTCAGGGTCATCTTCTGCCATCTCCTCTTATCCCGGCATCCTCCTTTGTCACACCTCCTTCACTACATCCATGAACCTCCTCTAAGGTCTTCCTCCTCTCCTCCTGCCTGGCAGCTCCGGTATATCCACTCTTCCTCCTCTGCACATATCCAAACCATCTCCACTTTCTTTGACTCTGAGCTCTCTCTGACGGATGATCTTCAACTCTTCCACCTCCATCTCAGTCTTCATAGCAGGTCTTCTAAACATTCATGGTTGTATGAGTGAAACCTATGGAAGCCCGTTTCCGCCACTAAAAAAAAAAAAAAAGCTAGTATCCATAACTCGAAATTTCGAGTTATTTTCTCGAAATTTCGAGTTATTATCTCGAAATTTCGAGAAATATAACTTGAAATTTCGAGTTACTTTTCTCAAAATTTCGAGTTAGCTCTGCCAATCAAAAATATACATGAATGAGGTCGCTTTCTTGTTACCCGGAAGCATATGGCGCAGGACCGCGCACTCAAAAACGGATCCCAACAAATTAAAGTATGTTTGCTGATAGTAACACCATGCGATTCAGCTAATAACACAGGGATTTCATCATTTGTGAAGCCAGGCTGAAAACACTCAGCAATCTGTGCATTCACGACTGGATGTAATACCAGTAGCTTAGCTGTAGCATTTGTAGCTGAGGGCTTCAGCTTCCGGATAACATGGAAATGATGTCATTCACGTAGATTACTGATTGGCAGCGCTAACTCGAAATTTTGAGTTGCTTTTCTCAAAATTTCGAGTTAATATGTCGAAATTTCGAGATAATAACTCGAAATTTTGAGATAATAACTCGAAATTTCGAGATAATAACTCGAAATTTCGAGTTATGGATCCTTTTTTTTTTTTTTAGTGGCGGAAACGGGCTTCCATAGAAACCCACTTTTGATTCTTAGTTAGCTTTAATTATGTGACAGATCTGAACCCTACAGGCTTCATCCCTCATCTTCTGCTTATTGATTATCTTTGCAGCTCATAACTTCAGTGTTGTCTGCTGAGTCCATCTGCATTTACAGAGAAAAAAAATCCACCATCATGGAAAATTAAAAAAAATGATAGATCAAATAAAGGATAATTTTATACACTATAGTAAACAATTGACTCTAATTTGATGACTTTTGGAGCTACAACACAAAACCCTGCATGCAAAAACAGCCATGCAGGAAAACTGTACTGGAGTCTGAAGTCCTGCAGAGGAAAGTTTTGTCTTTTTTTTTTCTTTTTCCAGCAGCGGAGAGGTGTACTGAGGATAAACTCTTTCTTCTCTTCAAACTTTCCTAAATTTCCATGAAACAAAGAGCAGAAATAAAAGAGTGAAGCGAGGCAGTCAATGTGGCGCTCTGATGTAATATTGATGACCCTCCTCCTCTCCTGACGACCTCTGTTTGGTCGTCTCATGTTTTATCAAATATTCATGAAGCTCTGCGTCCCCTCGCCCTCCTCCCTCAGACCCCATAATGCATCTGTAATGTTCTGTCAGGTGAGGCATGATGGGAGAAAGGATGATGGAGCAGAGATCCTGGAGGGATGGAGGAGGCTAATTCCTGATCACAGGCAGTTTTTTCTGTCTTTTCTTCTCTCAGTTTAAAATTGCAGAAGTTTGAGGAGCTCGATGTTGAACCCAGAGGAACTCTGAGCTTCTTTTTATTCTTTTCTCTCCATTTCTCTGTCTCTGGTTTTAATCGCCGTCTCACTCTTTCTTTCTGCCTCTCCAGCTTGGGCTTTCTGAAAAAAAACAAAAAAAACCAAAAACATTTTTCATCTGCTGTCATCTCTCAGAACCACCAATGGGAGGAAACCTAACTGTGACCAGATGAGGAAAGGTTGGTAATGATTTGTTTGGAAACATGTTCACGCTGAAATTAAATGTTGGCACTTCATACTTGGAAATTCTGAGTGCCCAGTCAGAATTTTAATCAGGAACAAATCCTGTTTTGTGTTTTTCGCAATTCCAAATGTATTAGTTCAACTAATGAATCTTTAGCACCAAAACCATAATGAGTAGTTGTTAGCACCTAAACATGAGTGGTTTAGGTGCTCTTTTCAGGACCTAAACTAATCAAGTAGTATTTATTGCCTAAAACTTTCAGAATAGTTTATAGCATCTAATTCTGTGTAGCTTTAAGTACATAATCTTAATCTGAACATAATCCTAACTGATACGTTTTTAGCGCCCAAAGCTAACCGAGTAGATTTTAAACACCAAAACCTTTCCAAGTAGTTTATATCAACTAAAGCTAACTCGTAGATCGTTGCATGTAAATTTCCACAAGTAGTTTTTAGCCAAATTTATTTATATAGCACATTTAAAACAACAACCGTTGACCAAGGTGCTGTACAATTAAGATAATTGAAAGAAATGAAAACATAGGGAGATATGACAAGAGTTAACAAAAAGAATCATAAAATTAGAAGATTTGAGTGAGATATAAGACAAATAAAAGTAATTCAAACTCATTCTGATTTAAAGCCAAGGAATAAAAGTGGGTTTTCAGACAGGTTTTAAAAGTGTCCAATGTTGGGGAGGTCCTGATGTGAAGGGGAAGTTCATTCCACACTTTAGGAGCAGTTACATCAAAGGCCCGATCTCCTCTGGACCTCGGGACAGCCAGGAGCATTTGATCTGTAGACCTCAGTGATCTTGCAGGAGTCTACCAATTTAAAAGATCAGAAAGGTATGAGGGTGCTAACCCGTGCAATGCCTTAAAAACAAATAATAAAATCTTAAAATTAATTCTAAAACTAACTGGCAGCCAGTGTAATGATGCCAGTATGGGGGATATGTGGTCTTGCCTGCGTGTGCCAGTTAGTAACCGTGCTGCAGTATTTTGGACCGGCTGCAGGCGGCTAACTGATGACAGACTAACACCAGAGTAAAGGTTAGGTTAAGGAAGTTTAAAACCATCCATGCCTTAATATGTAAACTTAATGGAGAAGTTTTAAGCACCTAAAGCTGTGTAGTAACAAAGTAGGCTAGATATCAGTACGTCAAGTTAACAACTGTTTTTAGCCTGTAAAGCTAACCAAGCAAGTTTTACCGTGTAAACCTTTTGAGCATTTTTTAGAACACAGACCTAACTTGGAAGTTTTTAGCACCAAAACCTAATTAAATATTTGTTAGTGCCTAAAATTAACCAATTTGTTTTTAGCACCTAAACCTAACATTGGCTTTCAGTGCCTACAGCTAATCGAGTAGCATTGATAGCCTCAACCAAAAGAACGCTAGTTTTTAGTACCTAAATCTGAGCAGTTTTTCGTGATAAAACCCAACTGTGTACTATGTGGAGTCCAAACATAACCAATATTTGATTTCATTGTGTAAAAATAACCAAGTAATTTCTAATTCCTAAACCTGATTTTGTGGGTTTGTTAGTGTGAAAACGAAAAAGAAAAAAACCTAAATGGCTAAATTAGGTGTAATGAAGCCAAACAAAGGAAAAACATGAAGGTCCAAAGGCCATGGAAGCCGCAATAATTCGGTAACTTCCACCACCCCTTTAACCTGCCTACTAGCATTGATTATGTTGGACAAGAGCATGATACTCCCACAGATACAGCAAAGACACCTTGTGTTTAATGCAGAGATGCAGGCAGAGTCTGACAAAACGGCATTATGGGATGAGAATTCGTTAGGTTTTGGCTTTTTATGGGCAGATTAGCAGAACTTTGGGGGCAATAAAATCCACAGAAGAGAAATACCAATAAATGAAAAGGAAGGTGAGAGTATGATAATTAAGCACTAGCACTCTCTTATAATTGTTCGTGTACAGGTGGTGTTTAATGAGGAAGTTTGGGTGCACATGCAAACAAACTGAACAAAACAAAGCAGGAGAGATGTCCAGGAGGAGAAAATAAAAATGTTCCTGGGGGTTTGGTGAGAAATACAGATCATAAAAATTTGAAGGTTTTATTGGTTTTTATTAAATACTTGTTGGGAGGATTGTGCAGCCTGGTGGAGGTCTGCATGGTTCAGTCTCTCTCGTCTTCTTACTTTCTTCTCTTGCTCGTCTTGCTGCATCATCCCTTCTCTCTGCCTCCTGTTGTTTTCTTATTTATCACCATCACTATTATCTCTCACCTTGCTCCCCCTCGACGCCCCCTTGAGCCTCACCTCACTCCCTCACTCGCCCTCATCTCCTCATTAACGCGAGCCCTGACGGATGTCGAGGCGAGGCCGGGCTCACCCTCATTCTCGCCCCTGTTGCTCAGTGCCGGAAACCCCTCACCTCTCAGCGGGGGCTGGCACTCGAAGTGGCCGTTTGGTTCCCTGTGGGGCCGTCGGCCATCTGCCGCCACACACCTCACCGCAGCCGCCGCCACAGAGCCCGGTGACTCTTGATGCAGCCGCCACACCGAGGTGATGATGGGAGGAAGACCTGCTGCTGCATTCAGGGCCCACTGGGAAGATCGTAAAAAATAGTTTTCTAAGCTAAGAGACGCTAAAGAGCAGAAACACAGTTACAGATGTATTGTGACATATTTACTAATAGTGTGTACTAACCCAGAAAGCCTATTTAGGCGTTAAAAGCTACTGTTGGGATTTACTTTGTCGACTTTACAGCTGAAAAGAGTGGACATGAGTATTTATCTGGCTAGCTCTTATTTACAATGTATGTATTTGTACAAGTTTCCCTTTCAGCGTGTGATATTTTGGAGAAGCCTCTTTAAAAGAATCACAGAGACATGAATTTATGAGTTTTGCAGCATTAAATTTACTGCAAATTGTGCTCAATTTATTATAGACAGAAAGCTTGCCTTGCTTTGTACCCGATGTGGCTGGGGTGCCGATCTATTTGGAACGACGGGGGAGATGTTATTAGTTTGGTTGCGTAATTGGCACGGGTGGATGGCTCAAAGCTGTGAGCGTGATGCCAAAACTTTGTCCTGTAGCTGTTCAGTGAGTTCTCACTTTGCATGTTAGAGTTGAACGCCGTGTATTTCAGGTCCTCAGTGATACTCGTATATACTTTGTTTATAAATGAGCTCATGGTTAGCAGAACTTTCTGCTCTAATAGGCACATTTTCACAATGGTGGTATCACACAGATGTGGTCCTAAGCTGGCCCTCAGTGTGTTTTATGTTGTGTATTGTAGATTCAGCGTGTTGTGTATTTAGTGTAGTGTGAGTATGTTGTATGTTCAGGGTCTTGAATAAAGCGTCTGAGTCTGGTTGTTCTTTCCTCTCTCAGTGTTCAGCGGCAGCTCTTTCGGGTGCTGATCATACCAATGATGATGATGATGATGATGATGCAGATGACCACGCAGTCATTATCATTCACTTCACTCCCACAATCCTCTGCTCCAACTCCAATTAACGTGTGATTGTATGCTTGGCATGGAAAACATAATTAACAACCTGCGTCTCTGCCAAACTAAGCAGCCAACACGCTGTGTGTGCAGCGCATCGTCGATCTGAACGCAGCAAAGCAAACGCAACAACAACAACACAAGCAGCTCCGTGTTTTCGGGTTCAGAGCGCCGGCTCAGCGTCCCGCGAGAAAACCACCATTCACCATAATGGTGGCGGCGGCGGCTCGGCGCTCTTCTCTCTGATGGACTGCAGGCTGCTGAGGGATGGCGCTTTGTGGTGTGGACAAGAGGAATTATGGGAAAGCGCGCCAAGAAAGGCCCGAGGGGGGGAGGATGGATGTGTGTGTGTGTTGTTAATTCAGCCTCTTTAAAAAAACACTGAAGATTATCAGTGAATCAGAAACACAAATGTGCACGCTGGCTGTTGGAGTGAATTAAGAGACTGAGTGTGGACGTGAACACGCGTGCTTTCATACATGTGCAAGTGTGATGTCCAGCCTCACATCATGAACTGAGCAGTTCTCATTGGAACCATTTCCACATACTAACTCCATCACCTTATTAGAAAGAAGGCGAGTTCGTGTGAAACAAAAAAATAAAGTAATATTCAAAGTTTCTGTATAACTTTAATAACCACAAGGTTAGTTTTCTACATTTGGACAAAAGAGATGCATAAATAGAAAAAGATCTGCTATAAAAAGCAAAAAAGCCTCAAATTACAACGACTACACAAAACCTGCATGAAATGCATATCTGTTTTAATAAAGGAAGATCTGAGAACAATACAATATAAAAAAGGTTCCAAAAAAGTACAACAAAAATAAGTCACAAGAATTTAAAACATGACAGCACATGAGCTTTTACTTCTTTATTTGCAATAAAGAATTTAAAGTTGTGCTCCAAATGTGCTAATGTTGGAAAAGTTTACATCCAGGTCCAAAAGCTGCAGTTCCTCTAATGTCCAGAAGAGGCGCCAGCAGTGAGTCAGCCCCCAGAGATTCCCATGTTAAAATGTCACAGTAGAACTACACGTTTGCAGCCTGATTTTGGTCTAGATAACTTCCTCCTTCATAACACCTGTACAGGTGGAAAACGTGTTTATAACTGTTTCAATTTATTAAGGCTTAAAGTTTGCATTATTAGGGGTGTGGCCTCTTTGACTGACTGGCGGCTGTAGCTGCTAGCTGTTTGCTAGGCTTATCCTAACATCACTGGAGTCCCTGAACTGGACCTCTGGATTGTGTTTGTGCTGTTGGAGCATTTTTAATGCAGTTATCTGATCAATAACATGTCCTTTTAATCGTACTAACACAAAGTCCAAGTCTGAGCACTGTTTTTGGATGTTACTTTGCATTAATTAGCATGTATCAGCACACAGTTTATGGATGGAGCTTGCTAATCAAACTGTCTTCCTGCTCCTGAAAACCAAGATTACAGCAGCCTTAAAGCAAAGGGGGAGGGTTCAAAACTAGGCTTCACAAATCTACAGGGGACATGATGGTGGATACTAGAGATGGCACGATACCACTTTTTTATGTCCGATACCGATACCGATATCATAAATTTGGACATCTGCCGATACCGATATGAATCCGATATAGTGTTTTTTAATCAACAAAACTGTTTTTTAAAATATCTTGCTGCATTTTGCAAGTCTGCAAGTTCATACTCAAGTTTAAAACAACAACTACACTAAAGCTATTCTGTTATACCTGTATACAAAAAAAATATTTCATAGTTCAGCAATACTGATCAATCTAATAAACTTAGACCTACACCATCCTCCCTATTCTGGTATTTTAAAGAGTACTTAGCATAAATATTAAGCAACCTAACTAATAGGGTTCCAACTCCCAGCAACAACAAAAATAAATAAATAAAAAATAGGGAACCACCCCTCACGCTCCACCTCATGATGCTTAATCGACGTAATCAACCTTAATTTGATGAAGTGTGAAAAAAATGCACAGAAATCAATTATTTTTCAAGAAATATTAAATAGATTCAACATCTTTCTTCAACAAAATTGTAGACTGCACAGATGGTACCTTCCCAAAGGAAAAAGTACTATAGCTTACTAGGGTATATATATTAGACTTAATAGTGACTATATACAGTAATTGACTTCTATTCATTTTACATCAAATTAAAACTTTGGGTGTCAGATAATTATTTATTAAAAGCTCGACATTTTAAATGAGAATAAGAAAGAAAAGTATGTCTTTGTGCCCCCTTTTCCCTGTTCATGCCCTATCGGCCCCCCTGGCTAAACTTTGCTAGATCCGGCCCTGCACAGTTACCAGCGTCAGCTACGTAGAAAAAGATCCTGGAGTAGAAAGTAATATTAAATACATTCTAACAACAGCTTATCAAGCTTAAACGTGCTGCTGTTGTTCAGCCGCTGGTTTCCTCTTTCTGGTGCAAAGTGGGCCAAAAGCAAACTAGAGACACGGACTCACGACAGAAAAGCCGATCAGCTGATCGTTAAGCAGTTTCACGATTGAAGTAGCAGCCGGAGAGCGAGAGGCAGTCGCTTGTTAAGCTTAACGCAGGAATGCTTTACAAACATTCAGAGGTGGACTTACACACTTGCTTTACTTCTCTCGGGATAACTTTGTCGGAGATTAAATGCCAGGTTGCTAGCGAAGCTCCAAATGCTATCCAGACCACCGACAGGTCCCGCATGCCACAGCCGCTCTATCACGTGATGCATACTGCTCCGACGTTCTGAGTTACGGCGTGTTGCAAGTTTTGTGAGGTGCTTTCGTGATATTTAATGGATCGGATTACATTTTTTATTTTTCTCCGATATCCGATCCAGTAATTTAGGTCAGTATCGGACCGATACCGATACGTAATATCGGATCGGTCCATCTCTAGTGGATACCTCCATCTTTTATACGAAGCTTGTAATTTACACAGACCACTATGTTAACCAGAATATTCTGAAATCAAAATATTAACAAACATTCCTCAATCAGATTTTTTGGTGGTGCTTTATATTGTGAATTCAAAGATTTTCATATATTTTATCTTTAAAAAAAAAATCTAATATGATCAGCACTCATATACAGCTGGGACAAAATACTACATGTTTGAATCGTGACTGAAAGCAGACACAGCTCCATGTTTCTGCTGGTGTTTTTCCCTGCATCCCTCTCACACAGCGCTTCAGTGTGAAATGGATCCACACCAGCGAGTTTAATTCAGCTTCACGCACACAGACACGAACATGATGTCGTGTTCGTACAGAGAATCGTCTGGAAAACACTGAGGCAGAAATGTGTTTTCTGTGTGGATAAACTGCTGCCTGCACACACACTACATGACTAACAGCAGCACTGCATGTGTGTGTGTTGGTCTGTATCCATCATGTCTGTCAGCACATGAGGAAAACAATGTATGCCTGTGTGTGTGTGTGTGTGTGTGTGTGTGTGTGTGTGTGTGTGTGTGTGTGTGTGTGTGTTTGTAGATTCAGCACAAACTGGCTGCTGCCTCTTCTTCTTCTCTTTTTATTTATCGGGTGGCAGCGAATCGGTGCTGCTTATTTACAGCAGATTGTTTCTCCAGATGTTTTAGAGGGAAAGAAATCCCCAAACGCACACACACAAAGACACACACACACAAACACACGCACACATCTCCGTCCAGATGGAAGTCATTCTTTATATAATCCTTCTCTCGGTGAGAGGAAACAGAGGAAGGTGAAGTGAAGCGTCTCCTCCTCCTCCTCGTGTTACTGATGTTCTCCAGTTGTGTCGACATGTTTTCTTAAACATGGACATTCGCCCTATCACGCTACAAACATTTGTTTTAATTCATGCATTTTTAAATATAAAGGCAACTGTTAAACATTAGTTGGTCCACAGTGATAACTGAGGCATTATGGTAATGAAGATGGAGGAGCTGACATGTGGACTGTGTTTCAGCTGAGATTAACATGAGACCTTTAACAAGTTCAGGTCAGACCTTTGTGATCTGACTCAAAATTACAAGTGTAAAATCTCCTCTACTAAACCAGTTAGCTAATATAAATCAAAAATAACTAGTTAACTAACAAAAACATTAACTAAGCGTTTACCAAACAAAAAACAACATAAACTAAATCTGAAAGTAGAACACTTGTTTACATAAACCTCAACTTAGTAGTTAGCTAATGTAAACAAAAACCACACTTTTAGGTTATATAAAAGTTATAAGAAGTTAGCTAACATAAATTAAAACTGATTAGTTAACCAACAAAAAACAAATCTAAGCTTTTTGCTAACCGTAAATAGAAAATAATGGTTAGCTAACAAAACTAAAGAAAGAAAGGGTTAGCTAAAGTAAACTACAAATTATTTGTTTTCTAGAATATACCAAAACTGAGAATTAAGAAAAATTAAAACATTAGCTAATGTAGAATAGATTAAATAGCCCTTATTGATATTATACAATAAAACTGTGGGAAACTACAACTTCTGTAAACTACAACTTGTAAACCATTGCTGTTAGCTAATGTAAACTGAAATGGAATGATTAGTCGTGTCCAAATTCATGGGCTGCATCCTCCTGAGGACCCGGCCTTCACGGTCTACGTGGGCCGGGTCCTCAGAAGGTCGGGTAGGCTGGAAGTAAACAGCTGTGGAATTGGACGGTCTAGCCTTCTGATTTGCGTCACCGCTGTCTCGGTGGAGTTTAATAAACTCGGCCGTTTGTTCCTTGCTATCTAAAATATAACAGGACACTGGCGTAAATTCTCGACCATCTCACACTTCTGTTTAATTAGTTTTCTGTTAGACGTTTATTCAGCTGTGTGAAAACCAAGGAGGAACCCACCCGGGGGATTAATACAGTTTTATTTTATCTAATCTAATCTAATAACTTTAATCTCAGCCAAACCGATTTACTCACGAACAAACAAAACACTGAAAAAAGCCAAACAATAACATTTTTAGGTTGTCTAAATGACTTATATATTACGTTTAACCTGAATAGCGAAAGGCCACGGTGATCTGAAAATGATGTGCCGAGAGTTTGCCGTTCTCGGCAGCTCTAGTGATCCTCGAGCCCCTGGCTAGCTATCCAGCTGGTGGGTAGCAGACGTCTCCGAAAATGTCGGAGCACTTTTGCAAATATGCGATACCTTGATAAACCGAACAGATATTTGATGTTTACACAGCTACTTTCTCGCCTGAAAATGTGTTAAAAGTTTATTTTGTGACCCAGAAAGAGTCATAAGAGTAATATTAAAAACTTAGCCATTGTTGGAAACTGTAATCGGCTAGGCCACACTATGAATTCTGGGATATGGAAGCCCACGAAGGATACACCCGACCCTTCCTTCTAATTCGGGGAAAAGGAGGACGCATTTGTCAGCTGCATTCAGAGGAGTCTAATAATTTGGACAGCCTTCGTCGCATCGCTGTGATGCAATCGGCCTACAAATGCGGCCTCAAGAGGATGCAGCCCATGAATTTGGACACCCCCATTATGTTCTTTCAGGTAACCTAAACAAAAGTGAAGAAGTTAGCTGACAAAAATCAAAACTAAGCCTTTACTTAAAAGCTAAGTAACTAAGCTTTTACTTTTACATGCCTCCAAACTATTAGCTAACATGGACCAAAACTAACCACTTAGCCAATATAAACCAAAGCAGTGTTTGATAAACTGTTTAACCAGCTAAACCCAGTTATTATTTAGGGTTTTCTAAGTTTTATTTTTAAGATTATTTATTACTGTTTCAGCTCATAAACTTTCACTTACATTTGCTAAAAGGTTAAACAGCCAGCATTATTAGCTAATGTGACCTACATGTATTTTGCATTTGTTGTGTATGTCAACACATTTTTCAGTTTGTCTGTTTGTAGCATTGCACAGGAATGTTTTCTGCTATTTTAGCTCACAAACTGATGATTTACATTTGCAGCTAATGGTTTAGTTTCATGTCTGCCTGCTTTACTGAGAGGATATCACTTTGTTATTAAAGGAGCAAGATCTGGTTTCTTTTAAGTTACTAGCTGATGAGAACCTTTTCTTTTACAAAATATGCTCTAACTTTGAAAAACGAGCAAAACTTTGACGTGCATAACAAAGAGATTTCATAATATTCCCAGAGCTTTTATTGGAAAAACATCCACCTCTCTCAAGTCCAAGTTTCCTTTGAGATTTCAGCACAACAAGAGCTGATTTTTTAAGTGGAGTACAATAAAAAAGCCGCTTTGTTCTGGGTCTTTGTATTGCTGTTTCTCACTCAGTGTAGGCGAGAGGGAGAAAAATAACAACCCCCCCCCCCCCCCCCCCCCCCCAAAAAAAAAGGAAAGAAAAGGAAATGGCAGATTGATGAAAAGCCAAACTGGTCCCAGGATGACACCTTCTTCTCCTCTCCACAATATTAAAAACTCCCACACGTTTCAGGAGAAGAGCAGAATTAGCCTTGCCGGGACGCTCTGAAAGCTGCCGTAATGACTCATTTGTTTCATCCTGATAGATGGCTCTCTGGATGGAAGAGGACCTCGTTTAGAGGAGCTGCAGACAGCCAGCGAAGGACGACTGCACCATCGTGTAGAAGGCCTTCAAAGCTGTTCAGGCCACCGGAGGTCGCTGTGAGGGCCGACGAAGCAGGGATAAAGTCCTCTGAACAAGAAGCCAACATACACTGTGGCCGTGGCTTTGAAGCTGCTGTTAAAAACCATGCAGGAGGGCAGGTGGTGCTGATGAATATTCAGCCGGGAGTCGAGCCTGCTGCCAAACAAACCGCCTGTTTGCCTCTGTCACCTTCCAGAGTCTGATAGACTGTTTTATTAGTTATGACATGAATGCATACAGCGAGAATAAAAACATCCAGGGTTGAGGAAGGGATGGGAAAGCAGCCTGAGTCAAGTAAAAATAATAAAAAGAGTTAATAACAAAAATTTCTGTCTTTTTACATCCTGTGGATCTGTAAACAAAACAAACAAAAAAACTTGCAGGTTTTGCTTTGAACATTTCTTTTACACTGAAAACAATCATGCTTATATGTAGAATGAGCCTGGTGACCAACTTAATAAAAAAACATGGATAACGCCACATTGGTGCGCAAAGTCACGCTTTATTTTGAGACTTTTTTAAGTTGAACTTAATGTTTTGACAGTTATTGTCTTGGTGTTCTGAAACCTGATGTCATAAGCAAGTGATAGATCTGGATCAAAGGTTAGCCTCACCTTAAATCATCGCCTGTTTTATTGTCCTTTTTAATACTGATGGAGCCAAAGTGAACGTCACACTGTATTAAAGAAGATTTGGAACTAAGCTCATAAATTCATCAAGACAGTGAATCCTGAGCTCATGAATAAAGAGAGGTAGATAGCCATTTTCATACAGATTTCTACACACCCAGACTTTTTTTTTTACAACCAAATGTGTCGCCCTCTGCTGGTCATTACAAAGAATCCAGGCTTAAGATGTTGTTTAACATAGACTTGATTCAACTTTTGGGAAGTCTGTTTGTAAGAAAGACAATAATTTGAATGCTTTATAATTCAATTTTTTTGTCCCTCAGGAGGCTTTAAAATTCCTGCTGTCACATCTGAAATATCACTAACGGCTGTTTGGGTTTCGGTTTTTTCAAAGAGTGATGTAGTCTTCTGTTGGGGGGAAATTTAGCCTCCACGATCATTGGGACACATAAACCAATCGGCACGGTAAGGTGGCGATTGACGGAGGAGTGAGGAACACACATTTGTACAATTAATTTGTAGAATTAAAATCTTTTTATTACAAATTAAGTGTAAAAAACTGTGACATGTAAGACTCAAAACTGGGTATTTCTAAGTGTAGTTTTATGGGTTTTTTGCCTTTTAAAAGGAAAAAAAATCATGTTCAGGGACACTAAAACAAACAAATCAATGCTCAGAAAGCAATAGATTAAACATCTGAACCGTTTCAGATAAAACTGCTTCAAATTCATCCATAAGACAACTATGCCTACTATCATTTATAACGGGACAAAATTCCTGCCTTTGTATTCTTCTTTTCTTCAACCTTTAATCATTTCCAATTTTGTGTTTCTTTCCTAACTTTCTTTTTCCTTCATTCCATCTTCCCTGATTTTCTTTCCCCTGGAATTTTCCTATTTCTTATTTCCCATCCTCTCCTTTCTTTCTTCTCCTCATCTGCTATCCCTTCTTTTTTTTCTCCCATGACAAATTTATGTCCAGCCCCCAAGGTCACGATAATCTGTCCAAAACTACTGACTATGGAACAAATTTAAATCACCACTATCAGACCCCATTGTCAGCATCTTTGTTTTTTCTTTTTTTACTTCAACTTTAGATCATTTCAGTTAAAAAAGAAAGAAAGATGTCAAGTTAAACTCAAACACATACAGAGTCCAATATTTAATTCCAGGCTGCAGTTTGAGCTGTAAACAGATTTTTGCAGACTCTCATTAACTGTCAGCTTCAAACGGCCTGGATTGGGATTCCTCCTCGGGTTAATATCTCCTTTGTTAGGGAGTTGTTTTGTCAGTCCCGGGAGATCTCCCTCTGCTTCCCACGTTTCTCACATCCTCTCCGTGCTGTCGAAGCCTCCGTACGGACACCAGCTGGCTGTGGAGGAAACACAACTGCTTAAATGTAGTCTTTATTTCATTTTGCTGCATTTAATCTCAAATGAAGCAGCTCGTTTGTGCGTCACAATGCAGATTTGTACTTTTGTAACAGATTAAATGTGATATGTTTATTTCTGGGTTGGGAAAAAGATCCAAGGGGCCTGCAAACACACTGATTTCTGACTCTGTTTCAGTGTCTTTATTAATCACTTGTCTTAGCTCAACTTACCAGCTTGTAAACTCTGATTTAACCACAGAAAAGCAGCCAGCTGCTGAGCATTAGCACCGCCACTTTACGGTTGGACTGTTAACCTGCGGCGTGTCACAGAGGTGAAGGATAATTCGGAGTGACAAGTTACATTGAAGGTGGCAGCATGTGGGCTGCAGACGATCCTCAGCTTCACTACAGCGAAAAAGACACAACCTTTGTACACATCTGCACTAGTTCATCACAACTATTAGGATTTTTTGATTTGTAAAAGCTTCTTTGGGACAGTAAAAATCCTGATGACACTTCCTGCAGCTGACCCAAAAGTTTCCCCACCTGATCAATGAATAAAGAGCCTCTTCGTGCACATTTTAAGTTGCACATAAAAAGGGAATCATCAGTGTGCCCCAGGGCAGCTGTGGCTACAACGTAGCTTGCCATTGCCAGTGTGTGAATGGGTGAATGACTGAATGTAGTGTAAAGCGCTTTGGGGTCCTTAGGGACTGAGTAAAGCGCTATACAAATGCAGGCCATTTACCATAAATTGCCAAAAGTAAATGTTAGTTAGACTTCTTTGCTTTGTGCCACATGATTTACTGATGGATAAAGTCAGTATTAATGAAGCTAGTGTCATGGAAATAATCTGAGTAGTCAGCTAACAAGCATTTTGACTAAGATACAGTTTTGTAGCCCTAACGTTATTTAGCCAGCTAGCTGCATCAATCTGGTGATAGCTTTTAATGTTAGCTGACCAAGTAATTTGAACAGCTAGCAACATTACAAGATAAAGCCCAGGAATTAGAATAAATTATTCAGTGTTATCCATTCACAGCTTCAGGCTTCATGAGATAATACTGTTCTTTTTCTGGCTAATATTATCTTACGTTAGCTTACCTGCTAACGCAGACAAACTGCTTGATAATCACCATAGCGCTAGCTGGCTAACTTTAGCTTGCTTGCTAGCAGCTAAGCCAAAGTCCTATAAACAGACTGCTTATCGTTTTTGTCCTTTTGGAGTTTGTGTTGGAGTCTGTGTTGAGGTAAAAGTCAGTTGTTTGGTGATATTGGTGAGATATCTGTTAGGCAATGGAAATAAGAAAAAAAAACACTGAATACAATAAACTGCAACATAATTCACATTTTCAGTTAACAAAGTTACAGGTACACACTTCAGTTTGAAGCTGATGACTAGTCACTTGCAGATATTCCAAGATTTGGTTGCCTATTTTAATGTATTTGCTACAAAGTCAGTCAATGTTATTTGTCACTCTTGTTGGTGGACGATCTGATTTCCTCGTGTCAGCATTGTTCCCACATCATCATAATTAATGTTGTTCCAGGTTCAACATTGCAAGTGACCAATCACCTTCTTGTAACGTCATTCCTTTGCGACTTCGAAATACCCGCCTTCGATTATTTCGAAATACAAGTGAAGAAGCGAAAAACCGCCGCCTGTCTGCCGAATTTGAAGTCAATTCGCCTGTCCGCCGAATTTGAAGTCAATTTAGGATACTTTCCTTTAATAAACGGTAAGCATTATACATATGTTCCTCACTTGGCTTGCTGTTTGTTTGCTAGCGATAGGCTACTTGACGACAGCATTAGCTAACCAGTGTTCTCTAGACCAGCGTTCCCCAACTTTTTGGGTGTTTCGTGGCCCGGGGGTTGGGTCAGGCAAAATTGCAGTAGCTTCCCTGATCATTTTACAAACATAAGTGAAGAGAATCTGGACTAAAAGGCCTAGACTTATGGTTGTGTGCTGAATCTATGAATCAAACTATCACCTGGAAACATAATTAACTGGTCCATAGCTGTGAAACTGGACATGAGTTCTTGATTCTATGGAGATTAACAGTAATCCAGAAATTTACAAATTTGTCCTGGTACATCGCGTAAATGTTGTCCAAGGGACATCGCGTAAATGTTGTCCCTGGGACATTGTGTAAATGTTGTCCCTGGGACATCGTGTAGATGTTGTCCCTGGGACATCGTGTAAATGTTGTCCCTGGGACATCGTGTAAATGTTGTCCCTGGGACATCGTGTAATTGTTGTCCCTGGGACATCGTGTGATAGCTTGTAAATAATGGAATGAAAATTATTGATTGTTATTAACTTGTGAAAAAGAAGTATAACAAATCCACATGTTATGTTCTTACACCCTTACAGAAACTGTGACTCCTTCACAATGTCAGGTAAATGTCAACTCATGTTGAATAATCAGCCAATCAAGCCTTTTATTATCACATGCAATGTTACACGTACAACTGCAATGAAAATTTCACCCCCTTCTGACCATACATATATTGCTTAAACATCACATTGGGAAGACAGGTCGGAAACAGTTAGGAAGGTCAGAAAACAATTTAATTAATAGATGAGGAGGAGAAAAAAGAACTACAACCAGACAAAGCTCCTAGAAGACTGAAATGGATGATGGTTGCAGCATGCAAAAAGAAAATGATATCTGTTGACTACAGCATATGCTTTCTCACAGATTACCTTGTGGGAGTAGCTGGACCAAACTCTATTGGTATTTCAAGTTTGAAATCCCTGTTTGACCAGACTAACATTTCAGATGAGGTACCTCTTGACATAAAAATCCTTTTATGTTGTCATAAAACTAATGTTAAATTCTGCTTTAAATACACTTTATTGTACAATTTACTTAATGAATCGTATTCCTTAGTTCTGTTTTTATTTATATGTATTTATTTATTTGTTTTATAAGGTAATAGATGGCCTAATCTATTTGCAGTGTGAGGTATGTTGAAAAGCTTGTTTGATCATAATGACATAGCATGTTTACGTTTTTTGTAATGTATTTGAAAACATAGGTGTATTTGTTATTTTTATAGAATTTCCCTCACATTTATCCAATACCAAGCCAAATTACTGGAAAAATTTTGGATGGGTCCACAAGAGCACAAAGTGCATACTTTTTGAAGGTATGACTTGGACTGTGGTAACTATGTTCTTATCACAAAGGGTTTATAAGTTGCCACTATAAACAAACAGCATTTTCCAAAATTGAAGCCTTGTCAGAAGAACCTGAAAAATACCTTTCTGAAACCTTTTCTGTGTAAAGACTTGTTCAAAAGCAATGCACACAGATTAAAACATTTCTGTCTTGGCCAACTGATAAAGAACAACAAAAATTGAGTGGTGCGTGTTGAGTCTGTGGTCTTGATTTGTTTTGTACACACTATAGAAATTAATTAATGTAAACCAAAAATGACACTTTCTATATGTTTGTGTATCTGCAGAATTAATTACAAGTCTCACCTGACAAGCTTTCGCAGTTTTGCAGTGTCATTCTTGACAGAAAAACATACTTGTCACATTATTTTTATTTCCAGAAAAACATCTTTCAGATGTATGAGAAATTGATTGGAGCCTGTCTGGAAAACGGCAGCCACTGGACCTTGTTTGTAAGTTGCACAGATTTTGCACTCTCTCTAGTGCATGATACTTTTCAGTGTCCCTCATTAGGAAAGCTCAAGGCCCAAGCCTACCATATCCATCTTTTTACAAAACAGTTTTGTGACATACCCAAGAGGACCATAGTCTATATGAATTCATTTGGCGAGTCGGAGGTCAGAAAAAGTGCGGTGTTGAAAAACTGGAGGTAATTAATTAACATATTTAACATAACATATTTAATTTAATTGAAATCATTACCGAACGTGGTTATTGATTTCTCTATATGCTTTTTATTTGTAATAACTGCGATCTCTCAGCTCATTTGCTTCAGCAAGAGGCTGCGCTGGAGAGTGGACCTTGTCACATGTGAGCCACCCACATCAACAGGATGGGAACTCATGTGGAGTGCATGTCATAATGGTACTGAAAACTATAGCTTTAACCTATATAAGTAATGTTTACATTTTTGCCTATTCAGTTTTTAAAGCCTTAGAGGCAGGATGGTAAAATCTCAATTTTTTTTGTAGATTGAACCATTTCAGCAGTAATGCTTTGCTTTGGTTGCTCTGTTTTTTTTTTTTTTTCTCGGGGGGGGGGGGGGGGGGTTAAAAACAAACAAACATTTCTTTGTTAATCTAATTCTTTTTGTTCTTTTTTTTTTTTTTCTTCTTCGTCAATTATTAGTTTGCCCAATCTCTCATTGACGGTAAAACACAAGTGGAGGAGTACAACACTGAAATCACAAAGCTCAGGTCCCGACTTTGCCGCTACTTATTTTCCTCAATAGGTAAAGATAAAATTAGCCGCCTTCTTTTTCTCTAACATTGGAAAATGTAACTTGTACTTAAACAAATTATATTTTGCAGATCGAACTAGGAAGTGCAGTCAGTGCTGGTGTGTGATTGCAGCCAAAGACCGGGTACACTATGACATGTCCTTAGCCATATAGATTGTTTATTTAATGGACTTTGTTCATTTGTTTTTTGTTTGTTTATTTCTTCTTCTTTTTTTTTTTTTTTTTAATTCACAGGTGCAGTGCCAGAAATGTGGTGCATACAAGCACATGCGTTGTTCAAAGTCTGTTTGTGGCATCTGTATCTTCTGTGAGAGTAAGTCACAATATAACTAAACAATGTCCAAAAATGTTTAAAGTGAAATTTTTTTTCGTAATTTTGCCTTTGCACACCAGGACTGTGTAATTAAAGTCGACGTTTCAAGATCCAGTTTTTACACAAAACTATTTTAGACATAACTGTGTCGTATTGTGGGGATTTCTCTTCACAATTAAATTGATATAGTGCTGTTTATATCATTCTTCTTTATGTAACAGCACAGTGCAGCACAGCAGAGGGAAAGGAGTTGTGCAGCATAGTGGGTGGCTATACAGGAGGAGCAATAGAAGTAGCCAGTGAAGAATGTCATCAGGGAAATCATCAGGCAGCGAATGACAAAGGAAAAGTTCCTAAGGGAGAGAACATCTGCAGCAAATCGACAAGTAACAGTGAGATAGGAAGACTGACAGTCAGAGATGAAGGTACACAGACTGAAAGAGATGAAGGTACACAGACTGAAGACAACGAAAAAGAAGCAGAAGTATACGGCACAAGTCTGAGTACAGATAATGCTGCTGCTGATGATGTTGACAGGATCGATGCAGATGCAGAATTTCAAACTGATTCAGAAGGAACTAGTACAGTTTACAGAGTGCATGGTCGCTTATCTGTACCAAGCTCAAAAAAGAAAACCTACACAATAACAGAAGACGAGATCAAGCGCAGAATCAATGCAGAGAACATGTCAGTTCATGTTTTCAGAGGTTTGATTGGGGTAGGTATACATTTCGTGATTTTGATGTCACCTGAAATAAATCCGGGTTACTCGTATCAATGAAGTGACAATGTGGCTGGAAATTGTGCATTTGCTGCAACATATACACAATTACACCATGTAAACAAAAGCATTTAACTTTGTGCGCGTGTGTGTGTCTCTCTCTGCTCTTTTGGTGTTTGCACTTTTTCTTTTTTAGGGCCGTAAAGCCAAACTGCCCGCAATGATTCTTGACAGGCCTAAGAAGGCCAAAACTAAAGTAACAGTGTTTAGTGTTCTGAGTGAAGAGGAGGCTGGGGAGCTAGCCCTCGGGTTTGCCGGAAGATTGGCCTGCGATGTCACAACAGACATGGTCTGTAAAGGCATCGACCATTCAAGTGCTGATATGACAAAGTAAGTTAGTAAAACAATATGAAAGTTGTATCTTTTTTGGTATTATTTGTCATTTCCCCGTATTTGGGTTATTGGTGTAACATTGTTAATCTTACTTTCTAATAACAGACAGACTCTTCTCAAAATCCAACACAATCTTAAACATGAGCTGACTGATTCCTCAACCTTCAGTTTGCTGACACACACCTTTGGCCCCGCTGCACTGGATTCTGTCATTTCATTCCTGTGTGAAAAACTTGATCTTGTCTCTTAAATAATGAAACCTTTTGTGACTTTTGTTTGTTCTGTAAATCAGAATCTTGAAAATTGTTCATTGTTGTTCTAAGTTTGTGTTAACTATTTGGCAAAAATGATTGGTTCCTAATCCAAACAGCATAATGACTGTTCTAACACATATCTTAAAAATGCTACAAAGAAAGAAAATTATCACATATGTTTCAATATGAATGTAATTGTGTCACACTCGGTTTGTAGTAGCTTTCCTGTTTTATTTTGAGTTTTGGTATGTTTACACTGTTATTTTTATTTCCCGTGTGTTCGTCTTCCCTTATTAGTTTTACTGTATTTAATTAGTCTGATTTAATAACTTATAATTATTTACTTTCCAGTGTGTATATATGCTCCTCGTTTGGATTATTGTTTGTTTGAGTTCTGCCTGTCTTTTCTATTAAAGATTTGGACTTTTGGACTATTAGTGGACCTCGTAGGTTTTTATTCTGTTCAATTGGTAATTGACTGGGTTTAATTTAGTGGCCTGGAAAACAGGCCGGAGGGGTCTGGTCATTTTAACCCCCTAAGACCCGAAATCTTCCATGGCATGCATTTTTAATTTCTCTTTGATATTTGGGCCGATTGGAACCCGATGAATGTAAAAAGAAAGAATTACCAGGTTTTGTTTTTTTTACCTAATTTTTGTTTCTGAGAAAAATGAGAGCCACATATGAGGACATTAATTTGAAATTTCGATAGAACAGTTGCAGTATAATGTCCTCATAACTGTATATCAGGCACTTGTTGATCAAGATTTAGTATTTTGGTCTAAATAACCCAAAATGTGATGTCCACATGTGTGGACGCCAGGCTGGAGTAAAGTGTTAGAGCTATTTATACCTATGTAAACTTTTATACACTGGTTTTTACCTGTCTTGTTTCAGAAAGGTTTAAAAGGGTAATGTCCACAGTTTATTTGTTTATTTATTTGTTTGAATTCAACATATTTTATTAAAGTAATTGAGCTTGAACACAGAAAAAACTGAATCAAATAATCATAAAATCAAATCACTTGCACTATACTGAAGTCTAATCTACTCTGAGCTAATGCCGGTTTCCAACACTAATGATCGGGTGAAGGAGAGATATGAGGGTGTGCACGGCCACTGGTGCTCTTATCCCTGTTCTTTGTGATACAATCCAACAGGAAAGCAGTCAAACCCTTGGACATTAGCCAAGTTAACGTTCACAAATATATACACACAGAGGAACTCTGAGCCCCAATGTCAGCATTAGCACAAACATGCCACTTCATACCAAATCTCAGTGTGAGGTCAGGTGTTAGTCTCATTCCATTACTCTGGCTATATTTTCTTACTCATTACTATTAAACTTATACTTAAGACTAACTATTAACAAAATCACACCCCAATAACTCTGTTATTACACTTTGTATTTAATCATAAAAAGGCTGGATGTTGAAACCTTTTACTTCTATTTTGTATGAGCCAGGATTCTCAACAGCTGATACTCTATGTCCAAAAAGTGACAGGTATCGTTTTATGGAGCAAAAAACTTAAGAGCGCATATTTTATAAATAATACCAACAATTACAAATGCAGACCTTTAATAGTAATAAGTAATCCTTTATTTATAATGCATAGCAATATAAAAATAGTAACATATGAAAATATTACAATGGGCACAGATGAATTTGTATCAAAAACAGCAACCAAGCCAAAGTAATGAATAACACACATAAATAACAACTGCTTGAGAGACCAAACAATTTCTTTTCATCTGTTCCTTGGCAGAAAGTTAAGACAGCTATTCAGCTTTAGGTTTCAATAAACAGAAGTAATGGATGCAGTCCCTTTGAAATGTCACACAAAAGTCTACTTGTGCATATACTTAGCTTTAACTCTTCTCTTTTTTGTTTTGTATTCCAAAAGGTTTTCATTTTCTCCAGAGGATGTCTCTCTTTCAGTGGTTATCGACTGTTCACATTCATTTTCAGACTGTTGGAATGTCGATGCTGGCCGAACGTTTCTTGCTAGAATACAATGGCCTAATTTTGCGTGCATTATCTGTCATCTTTATTTCGTACTGGCATATACTTTTGCCTACTTGTTTTGTTTTTAAGACATTTGTATGCAGTTCATCTATCATTGCAGTAATACCCTCTGGAATGAATGCCCACTGTTTAACTGTGTCTAAAACAGCATTTAGTTTTCCAACTGCATCTTCTGTGCATTTTTTGTCTGTGCTTTCAACTACAGGAGTGTCATTCAAAGTTGATAGAGGACTTTTCAGAGAGTTTTTCATTTGTTTAAAATGGCTACAAGCCACCTTCAGGCAAGCACATGTGTTATAGTGAGAGAACGTACAACAAGTGCACTGAAGTGTTTCAGCTGATGCAAAAAAACACAGATTTCCAAACAAACTTGGCATTTTTATCACTTTCAAGTCCTCACAGTGTACAAAGTAATGCCTTTCTTTCACTGCAATTCTTGCCAAGGTCTGTTTCCATGTTTGGATAGATGTCATTGTCAGCCTCTGCTAATTTTGCAAGTAACACTAGATGCTTGCAAAGAAGTCCTCGTAAGCCATATGTACAGTTGCAGTAGGACTCAACAGGGCAGACATACACCATGTCTTCTCTTGACTCAGATGGGACTTGATATGCATTAACTCCATGGCTGTTCTTGACTGTAATTTTAAGAGCCCAACCACTTTCCATCAGTCTTGAAGCAGAGTCTGAAACTTGAGACAAGGTGTCAGCAAACCTGTTTTTCATGCGGCCCACATCTTGCAGGGTTTTTATGACTGAGAAGTAGTCGTCGGCCTTCCCTAGGAGCACTTCAATCAGATCATCCAGACGCCTATTCTTGTAGCCAGATAAAAACTGGTATTTCAGGCGGTGGAAAAATCTGAAAAACAGTTATTTGAAATGATTAGTAACTGTAATTGAAGGAATTTAAAGTTTTAATCAAGACTGTATTATTTTTTAAAAAATTGGAATACCTATTGCACACGTCTTTTATAAAGGAATGCTCTGTGCCGGTTTAGCTGATTTAGGCAAATCCACCTACTCTGTTTTTTGTTGTGATAACATAAAAAACGCTGCTAGAATTTAAAGGATTTGCCTAAAACCTGTTCTGGCAATGACATGACGAACCTACTCAGTTTAGCCTCTTGGATTAAAGCATAATATCTTTTTTTCAGCAATACAATCGAATGAGGTCAAAATAATAAATCATACCTTTCAATCACATTGTTTGTTTCAGAACGAGCGTGACTGAAGCGACGGCCGTAGTCACACCACATGTGGCCAATGCCTTCCCAGTGCTTCTGAAAATACTGGCACACCAAAGGGTATTGCTTAAATGTCTGGCAGAACTCTGCTGATGTGGCTTTAAAGTCGTCCTCCTAAGAGAATTGGATGCAACAGAATATATTTCAATCCATTTAACAGACCTATTGAAATCTTTAATATTATGTATTGAAGCCCTTTTCCTTTTATTGAATAACATTAAGAATTTTAAGTTATTAATAATATGTCGTGTTTTTGTATTAAGAAGCAATTATTTCTTCCCTTACAATGGCTAAGAAGGAACACTAAACCTATAAGCATATTTGGTTTCAGCATCTGTCTGTGAAAGAATCCCACTCACAAGTTCTACTGCACAGTGGGTGACACAATGATGTTCTGCACAGCTTAAGTACTTGTTTTGATAAGCAAGATAAGAAGCCAGTTTTAGAAATTGTTTCAAAAATCTATTTTGTATCTCTCTGTAACTTTTTTTAGCAACTGAAAGTTATTATGCTCTTAGTGTAATCAAGAAATCAAAATGTGAAATAGACAAATTACACTTACAGATGTGCAAGCTTTCAGCTTACAAAAGAAAGAAATGATTTCATTTCTCTTTTGGGTGTTAGAAAGCCCATGGACCCCGGACTCTGATTTTGAAAGCCATCGATTAACAGCCTGTGAATGTAAGAGAAAAAAAGTTAATCTGGAGAGAGAGACAGAGGAGCAGCTGTACAAAAAGCATAAAAGAAAGCTGACGTCCAAAAATAACTTTGTCACTCACTGGACAAGAGGACCTGTGCATTACAGAAATCAACCAGGCAAACATATTTTTAAATGTCAAAAAGAGCTTTGGGAAGCAGCCACCAGAAGATGAGTGCACTGTGGTCTTAAATGGATGGACATAGTCACTCAACATTTTATCCCTTTATATTCATTAACCTGAGTAGGTGAATATCACAATGAGGCAAATCATAACAACAGGACCCTGTTGTAAAAATGTGTTTCAGGTGCATCTTAGACAACGTGAAAAGAAAACAATGTGGTTTACCTGCAAGACATGGTACCAGCATAGAAGGATAGCTGACTCTGGAAAAACCTTCTGCAAAGCATTTATTTCCGCAAAGTCTTTGTCAACCATAAATGCTCTACAGAAAAAAAGAAAACACTAAATGAGATTAAACAGTATGAAAATGTTTTTGCTATCTCAAAGCGCCACTTCAATGCCAAATTAAACATTTCAACTCACAAGTAGATATATAAAATACTGCATACAGCCTATAGGAATAACTTTAACAACTGGAAAGGAAAGTTTTTTGCAGCCCATGCTGCAGCTATAGCATTAGATTCTGGCATGTTATAACTTTTTTGAAAAGGAATTATTTCAAAATTAATAGCTGTCAATGTATTATTTACCTCGGGGAAGTTGGGAAATGCTCACAAACTATTCCAAGAACAGTTTCCAGGGTTTTCTGACTTTCGTTGCTGACAATAGCATAGGCCACAGGGACTCCATGCCCATGATCATCTCTTACAACAAGTGTGAATAAGGGAAATGAATACTGGTTAACGCAGTGCGTGGTGTCAACAAATACTAACTGTTTTGCATAGTTCTCCATGTTTGATTTCATTACAGGTGTCTGCAAAACAATCATTAGTTCTTGGTCAGATGTGTATGGTTGATAGAAGAGAACATGTTCTTGATGTTTTCCATTAAGTAAGGTATGTACACATTGACTGTCTCCACAGTTAAAGTGCTTCTTCCTCATCATGCAGGTTCTAACACTGTCAATGTCACGTGGTGTGACAAAATGCTCTCTGTTGTGAAGATCTCTGTGTCCATGTTCTTTGGCCCATTTATGACATTCGGTTAGTATGATGGCTGGCTTAGTTCCAAGGGAAAGCAGTTCCTCAATCTTCCTCCTCAAATCACTGGAAATATTGTTGAAATGTGCGTCTTTTGGGTCCGAAGGATCATGCCCATCATGCTTATCATATGTACGCTGCACGATGACTGTGTGGTCTTTCCAACATTTGAGTACTTTAAATGAAACATAGGCCTTACAGCCCACTGCTCTGTAGCTGTTTCGACTTTTTTCCCCAGCTCTGATGCAGTTGAATTTGTAATAGTCTCTTTTCCTGTCTTTACCTGAGGCAACATTTAAACATTTATAATGTCCATGAAGGGTTAATGAGTTCAATTTTTCTAACACAACACTGAATGGGTCCTCCTGGCATTGTGACACATGCACACAAAGTTGTGTGTCTTTTCCAGTTCTTTTTTTTTCGTCATTCAGAACACTTCTTCTAATTATGTCGTCCATTTCTGGTGGAAAAATAACGAAGGTTTAATTAGTCAATAGTCATTAATTCATTTTAACTTGTTTTGGGGTTTTTTGCAATACAATGTAAATATTAAATATAATATTAAAAAAATATATATATAAAATAATATAAAACAAACAGGGGCTAAAAGAAGCTAAACTTTCATATGGTATGTCTCTGGCAACTTTAACATGATGTCCCAGGGACAACATCTACACGATGTCCCAGGGCAACTTCTACATGATGTCCCAGGGACAACATTTACGCGATGTCCCAGGGACAACATCTACGCGATGTCCCAGGGACAACATCTACGCGATGTCCCTGGGACAAATTTGTAAATTTCTGGATTACTGTTAATCTCCATAGAATCAAGAACTCATGTCCAGTTTCACAGCTATGGACCAGTTAATTATGTTTCCAGGTGATAGTTTGATTCATAGATTCAGCACACAACCATAAGTCTAGGCCTTTTAGTCCAGATTCTCTTCACTTATGTTTGTAAAATGATCAGGGAAGCTACTGCAATTTTGCCTGACCCAACCCCCGGGCCACGAAACACCCAAAAAGTTGGGGAACGCTGGTCTAGAGAACACTGGTTAGCTAATGCTGTCGTCAAGTAGCCTATCGCTAGCAAACAAACAGCAAGCCAAGTGAGGAACATATGTATAATGCTTACCGTTTATTAAAGGAAAGTATCCTAAATTGACTTCAAATTCGGCGGACAGGCGAATTGACTTCAAATTCGGCGGACAGGCGGCGGTTTTTCGCTTCTTCACTTGTATTTCGAAATACTCGAAGGCGGGTATTTCGAAGTCGCAAAGGAATGACGTCACAAGAAGGTGATTGGTCACTTGCAATGTTGAACCTGGAACAACATTAATTATGATGATGTGGGAACAATGCTGACACGAGGAAATCAGATCGTCCCTTGTTGGTAGTCGTTCCAATCACTCGCCTAGATGTTGAGAAAAGTTCCGCTCACTTCCAGTGGCTATTATGGTCACTATGTAATTTCAAGTGTGGACACAGCTCATAAATCCTCTCAGGCACAGAAGCCCCACCCACCTACTGGACAAACCTCCTGGTTGTGTGAGCCAGCCTATCAGAAGAAAGTCTGTGGAAGTGCATTCTGTCTGCAGTTTCAGCTGGACTAGATTAAAAACAATGAGAAGAGCAGGTACAATTATAATCTCTCCACCTAACCTATGCACAGAAATCCACACCAAATAAGGTGTTACTCAAGAAACTCAACTGTAATCACACGACTTAAACATCACTCAGGATTCCATGTATAGGATGATGAGTTAATCATCAGTTAACTATCAGGTACGAACAGAAACAAGCACGCATACATCTTATTGGTTAAAGGGTTTAGCCCTGATGTCACGCACACCTGCATTTTGGGCTAAATTTGGCCTTCTTAAGGTGTTGACTTGTGGTAAGTCTGGCTGCTTCATCTCAGCCACAGGTAAACCTGACAGAGGCCAGATGTCACATTTGGCCACATCCTGCCTACCCCACGCTTATGACCTCATCAGGTCCATCTATTACATACAGTCTGTGTGTGGCACCTGAGTGAGTGTAATAAACATAAACATTAATAATACAGCACATGGTTCTGTGCTCAGTCTGCTGTTGCTGATGTGTCGTGACACATGGTGACTGTTCATGTTGATGACACAAAAAGTATCAAAATCATGGTAAAAACACTCACAGTAAGCACCAGGTAATGAACAAAAGGGCTGATGGGAAATGTGGTTTCCTTTGCAGAAACATGAGCCCTGACAAACTGTGTGTCTGTGTGTGTGCGCAGCTACATGATGTTAAAATAATAGGTGATGCTGAGCAGCAGTGGGGCCACCTTCTTCATCCAGTCCACATGGTCTGTGGTGGTCTCTGATAAATGGCTCCTCTCCTGTCAGGACCTGAAACTTCCTGCAGCTGTGGTTACTTATGATGTAATGCAGGACGCCGATTATGTGCCTCGCCATCAGCGACACTCCGCTCAGCTCAGCGTGCATTCGGCACTGCAGGAGCGCTCGCATCTGTCCGATGGTGGAGGACGGGAGGTGGATGGGAGGTGATGGAGGTCACTGAACATTCAGGGAGCAAATGTTGAAACTTTAAGTGAGCTTTATTGGAGTTGTTCCTCAGAAGTGTTTTCAGGGTCCTTGACCTGTCTGCAGTCTGAATGTCATGAAACTTTGCAGAGAAGTAAAAGAAAGTAAAAGAAATAATTAAATATAAAGGGCAACGCAGAGCTACTCTAACAGAGCACAGGTATCAAGACACTCAGTTCAGCTGAGTTTTATTTAGAGATTAGAGTTTGAAATGAGCATGATGAGTTCACTTTAAGGTTCCCATTAAGGGATATCTTATTTTATTTATTATAATTTATTATTAAGATAAAATCTATAACTGTTTAATCATTTAATTGCATTTGAAAATGTGGAAAGTCTTATTATCCAACCAAAGTTTCTTTTGTTTAAGTTTTCATTTGCTAACAAAACACCCATGTCACATGTCTGAGGTTATATTGTTATTTTTCACCCTTAACTGATAAATTCTGAAATCTAAAATTATCTGATCTGTGTTGTGGTGGCGTTGGAAGTTAGAAAAAATACTGCAGGCGGATCCACTCGATCAGAACAGGATCAGAACCAGATCTCCGTGACCATGACGTCCAAACTGTCCCCGCCGTCCCCCCTGGGTTTCCTTCGCTTGTTAATTAATTGTCTCTGCACTAACATCTGTCGTCTCTGGAGTGCCACCGCACGCCGCTGCGATTCAACATTTATACATGACTCCTTACAGCAGCCGCACTTTTAATGATGAAGCATATGGAATACAGCCGAGCAGAAGAGGAAGTACATTTAGCCTGCGACGGCTCTCAGCTGTGAAGAGCTGCACTTCACCGAAAACAAGGGAACATGAGCTAAGAAAAAAAAAAACATGCCGTGGAGCTAAAGGAGGAAAAGTGTGCCGAGGACGTTTAAAAGCCAGAAAAAGCAGCTTGAAGAATCAGTTGAAGAATTTGGAGGTAGTCCTCCTCCTTCATTGTTCCATCCACTTTGTGTAATGTACCAGTACCACTGGCAGTAAAACAGCCCGAAAGCATGATGCTACCACCACCATGCTTGACACCAAGTACAGTGTTCTAAGGTTTGAAAGAATCACCTTTACTCCTGCAACCTTACCTCTTGTCATTGTGGCCAAACATTCTTTGTCTTGTCTGACAATCAAACTTTTCTCCAGGAGACATTTGGCTTGTTCGTGTGGGCAGCCACACATTTCAGTAAAGCTTGAATGTGTCAGTTTTGTAGCAGGAGCTTCGTTCTTGGTCGACATCCTCACAGTCCATGGCGATGTAAAACTGGCTTCAATGTGGACAGTGCTGGTGTTCCAGCAGCTTCCAGGTCATGGCAGATTTGAGCCTTGGTGGTTCCTGGCTTGTTCCTGAATATCCCAACCGGTTTTCTTTCATATCTGGTGTCACACCTGAATAACTTCTTTTATTTTTAGCAGAAAAAAGTTCTTCTGTACTCTAACTCCTCTACATCACAAATGTTGGCCAAAGTAGTCAGTAAGAGAAAACATATCTGTTACAATAATAAATCATAGAAGCTTGTCTGTTGGCGAAAAGTAGCTCCGAAGAAATCTTGGCTTATGACTGATCTTAGAATAGTGAAAGCAGAGCCAATGTACACTTGCCTAGCATGCGAGTCTCCCATCACCTTTTAGGTTTAACTACAAAGTGTATGCGCAAAAAACCAGAAAAAGGTTGACCTCTCATCTTGACAAACTCTGGGATTTGTTTTGCTGCTGATTTTTAGTATAATGAAGAATAGGGTGACCAACCGTCCTCTTTTCCCCGGACATGTCCTCTTTTTACGTTCTGTGAGGGGCGTCCGGGGGTATTTTTGAGATTGATAAGAATGTCCGTGTTTTCCTATATTCCGACAGAGGACTCATGTGTGTGACGTCATTCATCCCCGAGCTGCTGCTTTGTGAGCTTGTTCTGCGCTCACAGACAGGACAGACAGCACCAACGCGCCTAATGATGTTTAAAAGATCCCAAAGCTTTGATGTTACTGATAGTGAACTTCATTTTATTCATAAGGTTAATTAGTAGAGTTGCCAACCGTCCCGTAAAAAACGGAATTGTCCCGTATTCAGAGAAAATATTACGCGTGTCGTATTGAGCTGAAAAGAAACAAAGTTTGTCCCGTACTTCAGCTAGAATGGAAAAGACACAAAACTGGAGTTATTCTGTCGTTACGCTGCACAGCTGCCTCTTCTTCTCTCATTGTCTCCCCTCCCTCTCCTGTTTCTACTTCAATCATGAAACTGATCAATGATCAGCTGATCGGCTCTCTTGTTTGTTTATCGCCCACTTTGCGCCAGAAAGAAGAAACCAGTGGATGTAGCACTAAACAACAGCTGCACGTTTAAGCTTGATCAGCTGTTGTTAGAATTGATCAAATATTAATTTCTAGTATCAGCTGATGTTTGCTGGAGCCACAGCTGTAAAGCTGCTGGTCATGATATTGGTTTGGTTATGTGATGAGAGGGAAACATGAAGATGAAACCAGGAGATGTCCTTACTGAATCATCAGAGCTGAACAGGTGATGGAGAAACAGGTTTACCTTTTAGGTGACATGAATGAGTTGAAGGGAAGTTATGAACTGTTTCTGAGAGACAAACAACACCAGTCAAAGTCAAAGTCAACTTTATTTGTCAATTCTGCCACATGTACAGGACATACAGAGAATAGAAATTTCGTTACTCTCAAACCCTAGATGAAATAGCAATGAACATTTTGTTAGGATGCCTGGGTCGTTGACCCAGGGGTTTTGAGTTTATTATATTATTTATACTTTCTAGTCTTTGGTTTCTTTGAGTTCTGTTTTATAGTTTATGTCTCTGTCTTCTCTAGCTGCTGTCTCCCCTGTCAGCTGTATCCCCTTGTCTAGTTCGCGTCTATGTGTATCTTAAGTTCCTATATCCCCGTGTTCAGTCAGTGTTTTGTGTCTGCCCTGTTCCCACGTCTCTGTTCCCTTTGTAGTGCCTGCTTATGAGCCTGTGTCTTTGTTCAGTCTGTGTTATGCGTTTCCTGTTTTACTTTGAAGGTCTGTGTCTTATCTCAGTGTGTTCAGTTTACGCTTCTTTGGTCTCGTCAGTTCTGATTTGTCCCAGCTGTGTTTCCCTCCTGTTACCCATTCCCTGATTGCTCCCTCTGTGTATTTAAGCCCAGTGTTTCTCTGTGTCCGTGTCGCGATCTACCGTTTACCAAGCTGTGTGTTCTGTCTGTCCTCCGGTATTAGTTTATTTTTTTGATTGTTTCCAGTTATGTTATATTTGAGTTTAACATTAAAACGGTTTTTGAGTTTACATCTGTCTCTGGAGTCTGCACCTTGGGTCCTATTCCTGCCTGCACACAGCCACACCTAACACATTTAAATATAAGAGAGTGATTAAAAAATGCAAATAAAATAATTAAAAAGTAAAAATTTAAATAAATACAATACAAATTAACAAGAAAGCTATACAATATACAATATACAATATTCAGGTATGGGTAAATGACATTAAGTGTAAACCAGGCAGAGTAGGGCGGGTCTAGCAAAGTGCTGCCAGGGGGGCAGGCAGGGCATTAATAGGGAATCTTACAACCAAAGTTTTCATCTGATGTAAAATGTATAGAAATCATACATATACTAACAAGACTGTACATCACTGTCACAACAGCGTTTGTTTTCATTCAAAGGCTTCATGGTTTTTCCTATAATACCTGGTGGGCCGGTCTCTAGTCAAAATGCCCGAGCCGATTTTATGTTTCTTTAAGCAAGTTCTTCATGACTGAGCAAAGTGTCCTCTTTTTTGGAAATCAAAATATGGTCACACTAATGAAGAAGCACTGCCAACCTTGCTTGCCCCAAAGAACGCTGCTATATTTTAACACCTTCAACGGCTCATTAGGCTATATTTAATTTGATCATGAGCTACCCTCTCATTTAATAGCCACAAACCGTTAGCTACAGTAGCTTAATGGGTAGCTGACTCATCTGCTGTAGTAAGCAATGCTGCTAGCTAATGCTACTTAAGTATATAACACTGTAATGAAATAAAAATATGGGTTAAAAAACTGGTTGCTTTTCATGTCGAGTCATTGATGTCGTGGCTAATACTGATGCAAATGTTAAATGTTAAAAAAAAGTGTTAAAGATGCTTATAAAGTTTTATTTAGTTTGACTGCTTTGACACTACAATCACAATCTGTTGTGATAGATGCCACTCACCTCTTATGTACTTTGGTTTGCTTTGATGTATTAATGAACTGAATTTATTTCTTTTACACTTAATGCTTCATGCTTCAGTCAACTAGCTGCTAATGGACGCTGCCTTGTGAGCAATTGGAATTTGTTGCTATGACCATGACAGCAGCAAAGTTAGAGCAACAGGTGCGTATAACTCTTGGCTCAGTTATGGCACCGTGAGTTTCACGCTGGTGAATGGATATGCTGGCTGGGTTACCTTTGATCCAGATGTCACAGCACACCTGACACCTTGCATGAGTCGCTCTCAGTCAGGACCAAAGGAAATTTTAGATGTGGGCCACATCTGGGCCAAACATTTACCAACCCCTGCTGCACATCAGACTGTTATTCTCTCTTCCTGAGTTTCCTGTCTCTATTTACAGTATCAATAAAGGTTAGCGTGCAGCGGTTGTCTGATGTTCGTGAAATGCTGATGCTGATCGCTGTGTGTCGCAGCCTCCCCCTCTTCCTCCTCCTCCTGCAGGAGATGCCTGCAGAGACTCAGCCAGAGGAGCAGATTCTTCCACCCACCTCCGCTGGCAGCCCAGCTGGCCCTCTTCCCTTAGTGTGTGTGTGTGTGTGTGAGTGAGACTTCCTGCGGTCTCTTTATGTTTGCCCCGTTTCCCTCCAGCGAACATCAGATGTAACAAAACCAGAGGACAAAATAAGAGCATTACTTTTTAAAGACGTGTCTTGAAGTCGGGAGACGGTGATGTGCGCTGACAGCGGCTGCTAATTGGAGTAAATTAATTTACCTCGGGCGCCGATGTTCGCACAAAGCGCCGCTCGCCGCGTGAATAAGTGATGATCGGCAGCGGCCGTATAAGCCCCGACTTTTTGAATCATTTAACGCCGCAATCTGCTAATTAGCAGGGAGAAAAGCCAGCTTTCAGCCACAATTAAGACGGGCCTCTGTCAGTCAGGGGGTGGAGATGGAGAGGGAGCGCTTCATTTATTCATCCTCTGAGCAGATGCTGAGTGCAGTGGGGGTTTGGATGCAGGGATGGAGAGGGAGCGCTCAGGGATCTGAAGGGGTTGGATGGAGGAGAGGAGGGGGGGGGGGGGGGGGGGGGGTTGTTGGCGTGCATTTGGAGAAAAAGTTTTCTAACCGAACCCCCGCCATCGCCATCACCCCCACCAGCACCCACCTCTCCCCTTTTCTTCTTCTTCTTCTTCTTTTGAGCCTCTGAGGAGGCCCCACCATCGTGCAAAACAAAAGCAAAACAAAAGAGCTGAAATGTGAGGAGGCGGAGGAGGAAGGCGGGGGTTAGCGCTTCAGCATCTAGAGGCGAACACACATACTCACACACACACACACACACACACACACACACACACACACACACACACACACACACACACTGTGAGGGTCCCTGTTTGACACACCAAGTGTTAACCAGTTGTACAGCCCAAGGTCAAACATGGCGCTTGCAGGTTCCCCAACACCACCATCCTCATCATCCTCATCATCACCCCTAACCACCCCACCCCCACTCACCTAGCAGCCACTCAGCCTGGCACACATCCAGCTGAGCGTGCTCACAGTGAAACCCTCAACCCCAGCTCCGTTTCCGTGTCGTGTTTTAATCTGCACACTGACGCATTTTGGTCAAACCGGCTCTGAGTTTTAGAGGCCACTTTGACTTTTATCAGAGTTTAGCCTGAGGAGACGGAGTCACTGCTGTTAACTCTCATATACATCTCTGATTGGTCCATCTTGCCGGCAATTGTTATTAAAATTTTAATTATTTTTACTTTCTTCAAATAAAAAGATCCGATTTTTCACGAAGACCTCAGCGCTGAAAAATAGAGCGCTAAAACCCGGAGTTCCTCTAACATGCACCAGAGACTCCAGCAGGGAGTCAGTCCCCGTAAACTCACATGGGGAAAAAACCTTACAGCACAAATAAACGTTAACAGCCTGATACAAAAACTAGCAACTTCATAACAACTGCATTATTAGGGGTGTGACCTCTTTGCCTGGCAGGTGAATTGTGACAAAGGTAGCTGTGGCTGCTAGTGAACTGGACCTCTGGACCATTTTTAATCTGACCAATAATATGACTGCTGTGAGCTTAACGTCCAAGAAGAAATCTGAGCTCCAGTGTTGGTGAGTGAAATTCCAGGTTTTTAATCGGATGTTATCTAACTTATATATTATAGATTTTTTTAAACAACAAAAACTAAATTGAAACAGTCAAACTTTAAAAACTGAAAATAAAACCAAAAAAAAACTCCATTAAAATCAACTAAATATAAAAACTAATTTAAAGTATTGAACTATAACAAATCCAGTCTAAATGTGAGCTGACTGAGGGTCAGTGGATATTAAATCAATCAAATCTGAAGGAAAAAATCTCCTCAGATCCTCTCAGAATCACCTTATTTTAGTACCGTATGTTTAATGAAGACTAATCAGACCTACAGACCCTTAAAGCAGATAGAAGAGGGTTAAAACTCAAAAGTCACCAGATTATAACAGAGCGAATCGGGGCTAGAAGATCCTGGAGACCTTTCATATAATATAACTTGTTCTGAGCAGCAACCTAACCCACAATTTGATATGAGCCTTTACCCAGAATGCAATAAACTCAAAATGCTCAAACTATGATATATGCCATGAAAGTTGGTTTTACATAGAAAAAAACGCACTGAACAGAAACAGTCTTCAAACTGTGACACTAACAGAGCTTAAATTTGTTTTCTTACCTCTGAAACTTTAATGTGGATTTCTCCTGCACTTATGAAGCTACGAGGGTCTAAAAAATGCTGAAAACACAAATTCAAAAGCATCAAATTTAATTCCACCCCAACGTATTTGGAGCACCTCAGAGGATTTTCAGAGGATGAAGCTAAAACTTTGTATGGCTTCATTAAATAAGCGTTACTGTGAAAGTGAGACTTTGTCCTGAGAGTTGAGGGTTTAAAACATTCAGAGACACAAACAGCTCCCTCATTTATCCCGTAAAGTGTTTATTGGTGAACAGCTGTCTCTCTCAGCATACCAACGCACACTGAAGCCAAACTGAGAGTCAGTAAATGCACACAGCAGTGAGCTACTGTCAGAGTCACGTGACTCTAATTTAAACAGTGATGGCGGTGAGCAGAGAAGGCCATAAACCCTTGAACGTTGTGGCGAACAAAGGCTGTATGTCCTCGTAAATCAGAGGTGGTGGCATAAGGTGTATCACGGCGAGGGTTCAGGGATCTCCACCCAACATCGTCTCACCCTCATTACAACACGCAGCGCCGACTTTCCTGAGACCCGGTCAATTTATTCATGCTCAGGCCCGCGGAGTCCTGCCCTGGACATCCGGCGCCGAGCATTATGGCTGCTTAGCACCTCCGACTTGGAAATGAGCACCGGGCTGACGGTAATGAATATGTTAAAATAGGAAGCCCCGAGGATTTATGTCTGACACGGAGCTGCGAATGTATGCATGCGAGGCTGATGTTTATGCAAACGGTACCAAACTCGCTGGTTTGTCAATTATTTATTAGCGGGCGTGGAGAAGAAGTCCAACAAACAGTCAGAGTCCTGCAGGAGGGGAAGCGCCTCACAACTGTTGCTCTGTTATTTATCAGAACATGTGACTGCCTAAAACCAATCACACTACTGCGTGGCTGCGTAGCTGCTGGACTTGAACCCTGACCGAGCACATGACGACCCCGATCCCAGTTGAACTCTTCTGGTGGAGTTTGCACAAGACCCATCTTCTTAAATGGTAAATGGTAAATGGCCTGTATTTATATAGCGCTTTACTAGTCCCTAAGGACCCCAAAGCGCTTTACATATCCAGTCATCCACCCATTCACGCACACATTCACACACTGGTGATGGCAAGCTACATTGTAGCCACAGCCACCCTGGGGCGCACTGACAGAGGCGAGGCTGCCGGACACTGGCGCCACCGGGCTCTCTGACCACCACCAGTAGGTAACGGGTGAAGTGTCTTGCCCAAGGACACAACGAACCGAGACTGTCCAAGCCGGGGCTCGAACCGGCAACCTTCCGATTACAAGGCGAACTCCCAACTCTTGAGCCACGAACCTCCTTGGTGGTCATGTGATCATTATCTGACTTTCCTTCCTGTTAAAAGGGAGTTTTTCCTTCACACAGTCACCATCTGCTTGCTCATGGGGTAATTTTTTTGTAGGGTCTTTAGGACCTTACATAATAAAGCACCCTGAGGTAACTGTTGATGTAATTTGGTGCTTTATAGATTTAATTGAAACATGAGGAATTTAGGACCTTGAGAATTCAGTGTAGATGCCTCAGCTGAAAGATGTCAAGCTTCTCGTTGATGCTGCTGCTCAGTGGTCTGACAATCGCTGTTGGTAGCACTTTCCTGTAGGAAACTAAAATGATGGACAATAACTTTCCATCAGCAGGTGTACTGATTAACGATTGGTTAATCATTTAAACTCAGGAATGCCTGGAGGACAGTTTTTGTCAGATTTGGTAAACCAAAGAAATAAAGACAGTAAGACACGTGTAACCTCTGTTACAATAAAGAGCCAATCAATAGACAGAAATAATATGAGCCAATCAAGCTGTTGCACAGTCTAGGGTCACAACATTTAGTGTCTTTTTACATAAAATCAGCCAAATCTGCATAAACATTCCCACCTGACCACCTCAGAATCAAATGATTTTTCTAATATACTAAACTTTAGTAAATTTAATCAAGCTGTGCAGAATTTTACGTTCATATAATGAAGATTTTCCAAATTGGTTTCTTTCAGCATTTCTGAGCTCTCGTAACATCATCGGTATCCACGTGAAAATTTCAAGGCTGAAAAATAAATTCAAGCTCGGATAAAAACTGGATGTTTTCAAAAAAGTGCATCTTTGGTAAAATTTCAGGGCTCAGTTCAGCATGTCGAATAGTTGACTGCTAGAATAAGATCTTATTTTCACCTGCACGTTCATCTACTAGCTGCAATAGCTGTGATTCCTGCTGGTAAATTAAAACCTCCACATTCCCACACACTGAGTGCAGCTTCTGGCTGTGAAATATATAAATAACATCAGCGTTCACATGTTCTGTATAACAGTTTGAAGTGTTTCAAAGTTTATATCCTGGAAAAGTTCTCCCAAAACCTCAAAGTGTCGTATCATTAATAATTATCGCTGTACAAGAAGCTGATTCTGAGGAGACGGGTGGGAATGACCTGGGCATCATCATTTTTCGTTGCTTCCTTATATTTGGTTAAACTCCTGGTGCATGAACACTCTGCACGTCATGCCGTTATCATGAGGCAAAGCGCAGCTTCTGTTCAATACTGTAAACTAACTAAAGCTGTCAGATAAATGTAGAGCAGGAAAAGTACAACACTTCTGTGTGAATCCCCCCGCTGTGGTTTGGATTGGACCTCCTTTACGCCATGTTTTGGATACCTGAAAACTGAGCAGCATTCGGATTCAGCTCCTGGCGTTCCTGGATGGTTCTCACATGGCTTGGCAAGCACGAACCCCCCCACCTCCCTCCAACCTACCCCCTCTTCCCTCATGCTTCCTTCAGAGGCTGAAGTCTTTCACTTTGATCTGAAAGTCTTTGCAGCCTCATTGACTGTAATGAGATCTAGAGAATCCGTGAGGACGGCGGGGATTTGACGCTGAGCCGAAAAACTCCGGCCGGGGAATCGGCGGCGGGCACAAACAAAATCGAAAAAGGAGAGAGAGGAGGAGGAAGATCTCAGATGGCTTGGCAAGCGGTTTGCCTTCACCCCTCCTCCATCCCAGCGTTAATTTCCCCAACGTCTGAGATTCCTGGGTAGGTTGGGGGGGGCTAGGGGTTGGCACTGAGGCTGCTGGATGTTTCTCTTTGCAGCGGCGTCCCCAGACGAGGAGGCGGCATTTCTGTAATCTCACCAGCTGACTGCCGTCCAGTCCATTAATCAGTCAGTCAAGGTCTGAGAGGCCCAGAAGACCCAAACGCACCCCGAGGTGGGAGCTGGGTGAGGACGGGTGAGGTGGCGGGGGCGGGGAGGAGGAGACCGCTGCCTCTGGGTCAAGGAGACGATGTCGTGTCGCGGCGCCGATACAGAAACATTAACTCTGTTGTTTAGTCCCTGAACACACCACAGTGTCCTCACTGTCCGGAGAGCCTGCTAATCAGCTCGCCCAGCACACAGCCAATCAGCAGCCAACTTATCCGCAGCTAACATGGCGGCGTGCCAGTGAATTCAGAGCTGTTTGAAAGCCTGAATGTGACTCCAGCAGCTTGGTTTCTTTTCAGGATGAGTTCACCTGATCGCTCACTTCTACCGTGTGACGAAATTGTGCCGATGAAACAGAAACTGATATTTTTCAATTAGTCCTCCAAAAGTAAAAATTTCTCCTTCCACGGCATTCATGGAGCCCCGAGGAGCAAAAGGAGACAACGAAGACCTGAGACATCAAACTCAAACATGTCCATTAAATAATCACTTGCATTGACGCTGGTCTGTAAAGTTAACCCCTGCAATCATCATGACGAGGGGGCCGAGAAACACATCAGGATTTTAAAAAGTGATTATTTTATGATATTTTTGGTACTGGTCACATGAAAGCTTGAGAAGGAGTTTTAAAAACTTCTCCAAGATCTAAAGCGGTTTGACTATTGTGATCTTTCCAAATTATATGCAGCATTTATTTCATAGCCCTGAAAGTTTACCCAGAGTGCACTTTTTGTAGTTTTCTCCAGTAAATCATCAGAAACAGGTCAAGCATGTAGGGTAAAACTGCTGAAGTTTACTAGGGCTGTGGCAGAGCCATCATACTGATGCTCAAAGCCGATTTTATGCAAAAATAATTTTTTACTGAACAGAAATCAGGTTCAGTCTTTGCTGCAGAGCTTAAATCTGTTTTCAGCCCTGAAAGTCTCACATTATGAAGGCTCAGAAAACAACAAATCTGGGTCCACTTTGTTCTTCGCAGGCCTCCAACTCTGAACATACTCACGGTACAATTCTGCAGAGCTTTGTTAAATAAAGTTATCATAAAAGAAACCTCAGCTCGTTCTCAGGGGTCCGTTTTTCAGGTTTAATTGTTTTTATATGAAGCAGCCCACCTGCTAAGTTTTCATTTTAGAGACCAGAATGTCACGGCACAAAAAATGTTGAAGATGCTGAGGTGTCTTTAACTACGACAGAAATATATACACACATTAACAGTCAGTAAGATGAGTTAAATGGGCTATAAAACTATTCCCAGCTATTACGAACCATCTGAACCTGTAGAGCTGAAGTGTTATTTCTTATTTGCTCGTATCTCACGATCTGGACTAACGAAAAGAAAATGTGGGTTTTATTTTGGCGAGCGAAGCCTCTTAAGATGTGGGTAAAGGAAGCAGCAGCCTGAGAGCAGATTCACCCCCCGTCCTCCCAACAAATAAAGCCCTCATGCGTCACGCTGCAGGTTTTCATTTACTACTAACGAGCGTGTAAATAATGAGGGGGGTAAATCCGACCCCAAGGTCTCCGGCTGAATTATTGCGATTGTGTTTTTGGCTCTTCGGGGGTCTGGAGTCACTCCGGACTGAATCCACTCAGCTTCAACATTAACACTCGGAGACCTCACAGTCCTCATGACCTTCATCCTCCTCTCATTCCAACTCTTCCACTTCTGTCACCTTTAGAGGCGTCTGTAGATCAGCCTGACTGATGGGACAGCTGCTCCAGGAACCTCTGATGAGATGCTGTCTGTGCTCCTACAGCTTATTCACTGATTTTCTGCTTTTTACCCCTCAGACATAAAAGGCTGACTGGGTTTTGTTGTCACCTCACCAAGTGTCGTGGACACCCAACTGTGTGAACGAGGCTACGTAGTAAAACTGATGCTATTGTTGATCACTAGGAGGCCACCAATATGTTTTTAGGCACTAAAAGGCTTTAAACACAAATCTATGTGAATTTATTTAGTCTGCTGTAAAGTCAAGCAGACATTAGAGGACCTGAATTCGTCTAAAATGATGAGATTTGTGAAGGAAGCCTGGTGCTGTGGACGTCTTTGCAGAATGTTATCGGCGCTGCAGTTTTTAACCTCGCTGTGTTTTGTTGGCTTTTTGGTGCTGAAGGAGCGTTTAAACCCACTGACGTGGACAATTGGAGAGTCTGCTGAAAGCGCCACCTCTGCAGTCGCTGCTGGATAGATGTCACATGACCGAGTGCTGACCGTCCGCCCGTGTGAAGGCGTGTTTTCATCGTCTAATGTGTCAGTATGTTTCCAATGAACCGGAGGAGGTCTCAGGTACTCTGTGCACGCGTGTGTGTGTGGTTTAATTAAAACAGTGTATGAGTAGGAGAGGTCATTAGCAGCGAACAGATGGGGCCCGGTTGCCATGGAGGCGCTCCTCTTTGTTTGGCGGTCCTCTAAACGAGCAGCGGCACATTTCCCTGCAGCCGCCGCTCGTCCTGTGCAGAGTTCACCGCCGCTTTTGTTTCCCTAAATGTTCATGCCGTCCAACATCTGCAGGCACACACACACACACACACACACACACACACACACACACACACACACACACACACACACACACACACACACACACACACACACACGTCATGCCCGATCCTGCCGCTTCTTGCGGCCCCGGCTGAGGGCTTTCATGTTAACTACCTGCTCTGGTTTGATGATGTGATTACGGAGCTGGTGCGGGCGGCGGGCGAGGTCGCATCCCTCGTTGCTGCCAAGGTGCTGTTGTGCCCCGCGGCCTCACGCTTGTCTTGCATTACTTGAGAGTTTGGATGCCGCAGGATAAAAAGGATGTGGTGAAAAAACACCTGAGGTGAAGATTTAAGAGGTCAGAGCCGGAGTCAACCGGCCTGTTTCCTCCTCCTCCTCCTACACGCTCTCCTCCGACATCCATCTTTAATGTAAAAACCTCCAGCAGAACAATGGCTCTTCCCCCGGCGAGGGCCCTGCTTGCTAATAATTAGCCGGGGGTCATCATTTTTTGATAAGGCGAGCCAGTCACAGGGACACATTTCATTTGCATCACGGTATGCTAATGCAGCCTCTCCCGCCGGCACAGGTCAGGATCGTTGGCGAGGTAATTAGCTCGAATCCCCGTCGCATCATCTCAAATATTGAACGTGGCTGGGCCGGGGCAGGCGCAGAGAGGGCGGAGCTAGATCCCTGCTCAGCTGCGGTGGTGTGGCTCAGGACGGCGAGCGGAGGAAAGTTCTGTTTGTTTGTTTGTTTGTTTGTTGCTGCGAGGTGAGCGGGCCTCGGTGGGCCGAACAAACTGCGGTAACAGAGAGAGCCTCAGGGCGTGCACACACACACACACGCATTGGATGTGTGTTCGGATGTGTCAAAATTTGGAGTTTAGTTCTGCTGTAACTTCTTCTAGAAAAACGGATAAATGACCATCAGTGTTTTAAAGACACGGAGCTGGAAGTGTGCAGAAACCCTGCGATGGACACCAAACATCTGTGTTTACCTGCACTCAGGAGATCAGGTGGCCAAAACGAACAAAGTTTAGATGACCTGGCTAAGATAGGGGCTAAACTTGGTGTTTGCAACATATCTTTACAGACGATGCTGATTGGTTGTCATCATTTTTTATGCTGTGTTTTAGTCTTGCGAAATATTTATGAAGGTGCTTTTTCCTGTTAATCAATGAAAGGCTTCACTGATGGCTCAAACAGAAAGGTTAAGTTTGGTCTCATTCTTTCTGCTGCATCATCCTCCTACATGAACTGTGGATGAGTGAAAATTAGATAGATAACAGGAAGGAGGAGTAAAAATCATCGGTGTGTTGTGGGAATTTACCTGCAGTGTCAGGTGCCTTCACTCACACTGACCCAGGCTTTTCCAGCCTGGATTTTTAGGTGTTTAAAACAGTTAAATACACCCTACTAAAAGCTGCAGTTCCATTGTTGTCCACCAGAGGCTCCAGCGGGAGTCAGTCTCTTTCCAGTCGTTAAGTGATGACATGACGAATCCTACTTCCGGGTCTAAAGTAGTCTGCGTTTAATATGGCTTTTGTGTTGTTAACATGTTTAATGTTATGTATTTTCTTCTATTTAATCTCAAAAAGCTCCTAAAACAGTCAGTGATCACTGTTGACCTCCCTCGGCTTTTATTAGCGCTAATCATTTATTTAAGCTCAGTTTTTAAAACCTTAGGATGTAACTACAGTAGCACATCATTATATACCAGCTAGCCAAACTTCAGTAACCCTACAAACGTCACTGCTGTTTAGTTTTCTGTCTTCATTTATGCTGGAAGTGATAACAGAGCTGTACGTTTGAATTTGTTTCCAAAACCCCGCAGTCAGGACATGCTATATTGTATTTAGATAGAAGCTAGCGAGCTAACTCCCTGCTAACTTCTAACTCCGTTAAATGTCATAAATTCCGTTTTCATGGATGCCTGGATGTTAAACTCAATTGTTAGACCTGGTAGAGCAGAATGCTGATCATTTTATTAAAGATGAAAGACTTTAGACAGTTTTTCAACTCTTAGTAATGCCATAGTGATCGTTTGATATATGAACCTGCAGCGGAGTTTAGGCCCAGACACAGCTAGTGACGTTAGACTTAACGACCGGATAGACTGGAGAACTCACCTGTTTCAATTGTATTAAGGCTAAAAGTTTGCATTGTTAGGCACATGGCTTCTTTTTCTGACGGGTGGATTATGACACAGGCTAACTGTATCCACCCGAATGGCCGCTGCCTCACAACACAGTAAATCGGAGCTACACTTTTACGACTTCACTCCTGTGTTTTCACACAACTCATCAACATGTTGGATATATAGTGTGATAAACTGCTTTTGATGCAATAATTGGTCCAAATGAAGGTTTAACCGCATGGTTCTTCCTTCTATAGAGAGGTAAAAATGGAAAATGCAAACTAAATTCATGGTCAGAACTCATCTGCTGCTAACTGTACGAAGAAGCAATGAAATGAATTTATTTAAAAAAAAAAAAAAAAAAAAAGCAAGCCAGAATGTGACTGTAGATCTTTAGTTAACAATACAGTTTATTTATTGGAGAAAAACTTCTTGGAGGTTTTAATGCAGAAGATAGAGACCCACTGGAGCACCTCCTCCTCCTCCTCCTCAGAACTGAATTTTTCATGTTATTTTCTGCTCCCACACCAGCAAAAAGCTGCAGCCCACAAAGAGTGGCAGTTCCCAAAGTATTGGAACGCTTTCTTATTTAAACGTAAACCAAAATGAATTCACAATCTAATAAAAAGGACAAATTCCAACAGTTGGTGTAGATTTTGTTAGGAGAACAAAGAGGTTGTTTTAACACTTAACAGCTTCTGGGGCTCTTTTATGCACAAACTAATGTAAAACAGTGAGTGGTTCAAGCTGTTTAAATAAAAGACAGCAGGTGCCGGTGGGGGTATTTTTAATATACTTGCAGTTTTGCTTTATTTATTTGTGATAAATAAAGTATATCTTATCCTGACCTCTGAGTCCTGACCTCTGACACCAAGCTGGACCTCCTCCTCCTCCGACATCAGGCAAAAGGGAGCAGCGGCGTTGGAGGCTGTTTGAGAAATTATACTGAACATCAACATCCACACCCCTAATGACACACAGCACTTTACTCTTTAAACAAACATGGCTTCACGTGTAAGAGTGCCGCCACAGGCAGCGATGTTAATACACAGCAGGATGGAGGTCAGCGAGGAAACCGGTGGGAGAAGAAGAAGAAGTAGAAGAGCTCAGAGGTCAAAGAGCTGGAGGAGGAAAATAATCAGAAACAAGTACGGGACGAAGCCAGACAACTGGGCTTTATAACCTTCCTCTGAGGTTCTGCTCCTCTTCAAACACCCCAAATGTGGATCAATATCCCGGGCCTCTTTTTATAAAGCATCGCTCCAAATGTTTGAATGCTGCAGGAAAGAATAGCTCAGATTTCAGTGTGGACACTAAGATTAAAGGTACGTCAATATTTTTGAGGTTATTCAATAGAAAAAAAATAAAACAAAACAATATTTTTATGTCATTGTTACTATTATGTCTTCCAACAAATCGACGCAATCTTATGAACTTATAAGTAATAAGTATTAAAAACACAAGCAGATGCTGTTCTGCAGAAGCCGACATGTTTCTCCACTATCTTTTAATACAGTGGGTGGGACATCTCCCTGCCAACTAATCAGGTTGTAGTACACCAGAGGTGGAGGTGAACAGAAGTTGGTATTCATGCGTCATGGAGGAACAGTTACATTTGCACCATCAGACTCAAAATATGAAGAAACATACCTGTGTTTTATCGTTCCCTTCACCAAAGAAATGAAAACCACTGTCCCCAAATAGCTGATAAGAGTCAACCTTTATTCCCTAAGCCTTAGCATCTGTAAGTCAGCATTAGCAGCTAACAGCATTAGGAAAAGCAGCTCTACCAGCAGAAAACTTCAGCATGTCCTCAACAACAACAACAGAAGCGTGTTTCTCTGATGCATTCCCTCTTTTTCTAATATTTAAAAAATAAAAATTTATAAACTAACACGTTTGGTCGTGTTTGATTTTTTTTGTTTTTGGTGCTACAAAAACATTTTACTGTTTACTTTTCTGTTTATCAGAAATCTTTCAAACAATTTAAACCATGATAATGTTGAGTGAATACTGTACATGTAACACAGGTTTGCAACCTTTTGCTGATTTTAATGGGCAACATGGTCAGTCTGGATAATCACCAAGTCAAGAAAAGATTTCCCAGATGCTCAAATGGAAGATTCTCAAACAAACACAGAAGGCTGTGTTTAATCAGTGCGATCTGTCAAAACTTCAATATAAACTCAATTTATCGTACATTAAATAAATCCATTTCTTGGGCACCTTAATCCCAAAAGTCATGTCTGCTACTCTGTGGATTCATGCTGCTGATTCAATCATCAGACCATGTCCCATCTTCAGGTGTCCAGATTTCTGATGGATAAAATGTGAAGCTCCAACAACAGTCATAAATGAATCCTTCATATTGAAGAGCAGATAACTCCCAGAAAGCTCTTTAATCAGATTAAAGAAGCTTCATATAGAAACTTGTCTTTGCTTGGTGCTTTAACCTGCTGGATTGTGTTATGAATATTAATCTGTAGCTGGACGGGAGGATGGAAACAGGGGAGCTGTGGTGGAAAACAAATTATTTGGAGGCAGTGATTACAGTGTGTTGGTCCCCGGAGTGAAGCAGATAATATTAAAGTAATCTACGCGGTGAGGTGAGCATGCTCCCGCCGAGGATGATGGACGTCTAAATTAGTCCAACAAGAAGAGGAAGAACATCCTCAGCAACGGAAAGCTGTCAAAGCAGCGGACAGCGGCTCGCGGCGTTATGTAGAAACACTGGAGTTCATTATGAGGCTCACGGAGAGACCGGGAATGATGTCACAGAGCAGCTGTTTGAATCAGGAAATCCCATCTGCACACTTTAATCAACACTCCATTATGTTTTTCTGAGGTGAACTTCAGATTTTTGATATATTCCTGCATTCTCATCTCAGTTTTCATGTAGAGCGACTATCAGCCTACCGACAGTGCGTGCTCGTGTTAAATTAAGCCAAACAGAAACTGTCCTTCCACAGTGAAAGCCTGCAACGCACTGCATAAATGAAGTTCTGAAGTTCTTCTGAAGCTTAAGCTAACACACTGGGCAGATATTCCTGGCTTACACTCCATGGCACCTGGTAACCCAGCTACGAGGAATCACCAAAAATGACATTTCCATACCGGATCGGTCAGGCTCCAGTTTAACAACGACCACCTCCGTTGATATAACAGAGCACCAGTGGAAACTGTGCTACTGTTGGCCGAAGCCAAATAAGAGGAAAGGGGGGTGGCATAGTCGCAGGCAATGAGAGAGAAGGAAAGGTGGGAGGGTAGAGTTGAACAATGTGATCTGTGTGTAGTAGGGAGCAGGATGAGGTGTGCTCTGGAGAGAAGAGGAATGAAAGTCACTAGAAGCAGTCAGAGGGAGACAGGTGGAAAGGTGAATATGTGAGGAGTAGTGAAGGTGGACGAGTTTAAATATTTGCGGTCAACCATCCAAAGCAACAGACGAGCACAAGATGGTGAAGAAGAGAAAGAAGATGGTTATTTACAGTATAACATACAGGACAATAAGAAGCCTTTGAACAAGAAAAAAAGTTGTGATTAAAATCTGTTCAGTTAGTATTACGGTATCATGTGATACATGGAGCATTTCACTCTTTTGTATTTTCTATTTAAATGACCTCCTTCTTCACTGTGATTTTATACTTTTGCAATTTATTTTGTTCTCTCATGTTCTATTTTATCCTACTGAGCAAACTCGCTTTTCTCTTTTGGTTACTCTAACACAGTTATTTCCCAGCGTTTGTGACAAATAAAGTATTTCTTATTTTATTACATACGAACACCCCCAAACATTCATGGCAGATGGCTGCCCTCCTCTCAGCTTGGTTCTGCCGAGGTTTCTTCCTGTTAAAGGGGAGTTTTTCCTTCTCACTGTCACCAATTACTTGCTCAACTGTTGTTGCAATTTGGCACAAACATAATTGAGTTTTCAGTTTTCAGGAAATCATTAATAAACTAATAAAGAATTCTTGTGAGCAGCACAGACAGTTCAGTTATTATATACATGTGTGCATGCACAGGACAGGTGGGAGCTCTAAGTCTGATGGGTAATGTAGTTTTCAGCGTATTTCTCAGTGAAACGTTTGATTTAACATGAGAAAAGTTAAAGTTTTAAACTCTCATTCCTTCTGGGGAAGACGAAGCAGGAAATGTTTCAGCTCCATAAACTGGCAGGAATTTCGCAGCTCTGTGTTTCTGTGAGAGGAAACAATGATGGTTTTCCACGTTTCCCACACCTTCTCTGGTTAAACTGCAGGCCTCCCACTGCTTCCTGTGATGAAGTCAGTAAATTACTGGCCTCCAGCTGCAGTGTTATGGATTAGCACGCTCCATTCAGTCGGAGATTTACAGCTCCAGCAGAAATGTATGATAGCCACTAAACACTAAAACCTGCCGTTGGTGTTGACCTTGGCCCCGAACCAAACTCCATTTCACCTAATTAGATGTGATTGCACAATCAAGCCATCCTGAATGGATCCAGGCCTGCCTGAAGCCGTGTTTCGGCAGCAATACGAAGCAGAAACATCTTCAGCAAACATCCATTACGGTGCTCACTGCTGTCCCTGGCAGCGGGAGGAGAGAGTCACTTCTGCGTGAAAAATGGAGCATTTGGCTTCATGTCAGGAAAAACAGCGTCGCTCAGCTCGGAGCTTGTTCTCAGAGAGGCGTCACTCTGAGCCATTATCCCGCACCAAAACAGAGCTGCAAGGAAAAAAAGGTTGTCTATTAACATGCTTGGCTTTTTTACACTGACCTAACCTGAAACATCGGTAAAACGGTAACTATGATCCTTGGAGCTCCATTTTTATTTAGCTTTAAAGTGTTTACATCATAAAAATCAAGAATTCAAACTGGGCAGCTTCTGTTTGTCATCAGCAAATTGACATTCTGATGAACCTCCACGGATCACTGTGGAACTGAAGGAAACTTAAAACCAGACAGATTCCCGGGGAGCTTCTGAACTCTTTTTCTGACTAATGAAGCTAAAATAACATCATCATGTTCCAGCCCCAAGGTTTGCATTTTGGCTAATGACCTCTGAGTATTGGTGACCTCTCAGTGTTGGTGACCTCTCAGTGTTGGTGACCCTTCAGTGTTGGTGACCTCTCAGTGCTGGTGACCCTTCAGTGTTGGTGACCTCTCAGTGTTGGTGACCTCTCAGTGTTGGTGACCTCTCAGTGCTGGTGACCCTTCAGTGTTGGTGACCTCTCAGTGTTGGTGACCTCTCAGTGTTGGTGACCCTTCAGTGTTGGTGACCTCTAAGTGTTGGTGACCTCTCAGTGTTGGTGACCTCTAAGTGTTGGTGACCTCTCAGTGTTGGTGACTTCTCAGTGTTGGTGACCCTTCAGTGTTGGTGACCTCTCAGTGTTGGTGACTTCTCAGTGTTGGTGACCTCTAAGTGATGGTGACCCTTCAGTGTTAGTGACCTCTCAGTGTTGGTGACCCTTCAGTGTTGGTGACCCATTAGTGTTGGTGACCTCTCAGTGTTGGTGCCCTTTCAGTGTTGGTGACCTCTCAGTGTTGGTGACCTCTCAGTGTTGGTGACCTCTAAGTGTTGGTGACCTCTCAGTGTTGGTGCCCTTTCAGTGTTGGTGACCTCTAAGTGATGGTGACCCTTCAGTGTTGGTGACCTCTCAGTGTTGGTGACCTCTAAGTGATGGTGACCCTTCGGTGTTGGTGACCTCTCAGTGTTGGTGACCTCTCAGTGTTGGTGCCCTTTCAGTGTTGGTGACCTCTTAGTGTTGGTGACCTCTCAGTGTTGGTGCCCTTTCAGTGTTGGTGACCTCTCAGTGTTGGTGACCTCTCAGTGTTGGTGACCATTCAGTGTTGGTGACCCCTAAGTGTTGGCGACCTCTCAGTGTTGGTGACCTCTCAGTGTTGGTGACCTCTCAGTGTTGGTGACCTCTCACTGTTGGTGACCTCTCAGTGTTGGTGACCCTTCAGTGTTGGTGACCTCTCAGTGTTTGTGACCTCTCAGTGTTGGTGACTTCTCAGTGTTGGTGACCTCTCAGCGCTGGTGACCCTTCAGTGTTGGTGACCTCTCAGTGTTGGTGACCCTTCAGTGTTGGTGACCTCTAAGTGTTGGTGACCTCTCAGTGTTGGTGACCTCTAAGTGTTGGTGACCTCTCAGTGTTGGTGACCTCTCAGTGTTGGTGCCCTTTCAGTGTTGGTGACCTCTCAGTGTTGGTGACCTCTCAGTGTTGGTGACCATTCAGTGTTGGTGACCCCTAAGTGTTGGCGACCTCTCAGTGTTGGTGACCCTTCAGTGTTGGTGACCTCTCAGTGTTTGTGACCTCTCAGTGTTGGTGACCTCTCAGTGTTGGTGACCTCTCACTGTTGGTGACCTCTCAGTGTTGGTGACCCTTCAGTGTTTGTGACCTCTCAGTGTTGGTGACTTCTCAGTGTTGGTGACCTCTCAGTGCTGGTGACCCTTCAGTGTTGGTGACCTCTCAGTGTTGATGACCCTTCAGTGTTGGTGACCTCTAAGTGTTGGTGACCTCTCAGTGTTGGTGACCTCTCAGTGTTGGTGACCCTTCAGTGGTTGTGACCTCTCCGTGTTGGTGACCCTTCAGTGTTGGTGACCCTTCAGTGTTGGTGACCTCTCAGTGTTGGTGACCTCTCAGTGTTGGTGACCCTTCAGTGTTGGTGACCTCTCAGTGTTGGTGACCCTTCAGTGGTTGTGACCTCTCCATGTTGGTGACTTCTCAGTGTTGGTGACCCTTCAGTGTTGGTGACCCTTCAGTGTTGGTGACCTCTCAGTGTTGGTGACTTCTTAGTGTTGGTGACCTCTAAGTGATGGTGACCATTCAGTGTTAGTGACCTCTCAGTGTTGGTGACCCTTCAGTGTTGGTGACCCATTAGTGTTGGTGACCTCTCAGTGTTGGTGCCCTTTCAGTGTTGGTGACCTCTCTGTGTTGGTGACCCTTCAGTGTTGGTGACCTCTCAGTGTTGGTGACCTCTAAGTGTTGGTGACCTCTCAGTGTTGGTGCCCTTTCAGTGTTGGTGACCTCTAAGTGATGGTGACCCTTCAGTGTTGGTGACCTCTCAGTGTTGGTGACCTCTAAGTGATGGTGACCCTTCGGTGTTGGTGACCTCTCAGTGTTGGTGCCCTTTCAGTGTTGGTGACCTCTAAGTGATGGTGACCCTTCAGTGTTGGTGACCTCTCAGTGTTGGTGACCTCTCAGTGTTGGTGACCTCTCAGTGTTGGTGACCTCTCAGTGTTGGTGACCCTTCAGTGTTGGTGACCCCTAAGTGTTGGCGACCTCTCAGTGTTGGTGACCTCTCAGTGTTGGTGACCTCTCAGTGTTGGTGACCCTTCAGTGTTGATGACCTCTCAGTGTTTGTGACCTCTAAGTGTTGGTGACCTCTCAGTGTTGGTGACCTCTCACTGTTGGTGACCTCTCAGTGTTGGTGACCCTTCAGTGTTGATGACCCCTAAGTGTTGATGACCTCTAAGTGTTGATGACCTCTAAGTGTTGATGACCCCTTGTATGACCTCTCAGCATGTCTGTGAAACGACAACGCCTGAGCTCACCGGTCGAGGCATGGAGATAATTGCAGGCCATTTGTAGCTCGACAGCTGGGCAGAATTCAGGATTGCCATTTGGCCCGGAGAGGGGGGCAGAAACGCCACATGTCCTATTAAAATGTGATGATCCTGGCTCCCGCCGCGGCGCCACCTCCACCCGGTTTGATGTCCTACTCTTTAGGGCCTTAATGGGAGAGACGCTGCTGCCGTGTCACGCGGCTCTCGCTCACTCCAGGACGGCAGTTGGCTTCGTCTTTTATGTAGGAGCGGCTGTGTGTTTGTGATGCTCTTGTTTGCGTCCAGATGTTCGTGGTGGGGTTGCTGCGGGACAAGGAGCTGTCACTCGTTTTGTTTTATTTAGGAGACGTGAGAGCGGGATGAGCCGCAGCAAAGTAGTTAACAGGAAAAGGTGACGAAGAAGCTGCGGACAGCGTGTCAGCTGCTTTATTTAAAGAGGCAGGTGACAAATAAGGCATCACTGACGTGTTGTGGCAGGAGAGGAGGTGGATGTCACGTTGTGCCCATGTAGAAGGAGGAGGAGAGGGGGAGGTGCAGATGGTGGAAGATTTGTCTGAGATGTCGACTCATTTAGAAGTCTAAACGTGTCGTCATGCCGCCTCATATCACAACAGACACAGGCATTCATTCACGCCATTTCTACCTCAGGTTCAGAGGTCATCAGGCAGCTCCAGGAATCAAACCGACAACCGGGAGCACTTCTTGAAAACTGCAGGCCTTGTTCTGTATACACAAACCTAAAGTCAGGTTCATGAAATGTGTAATGAGAGAGGAGTCATTTTAACTCATGTTTGTAGTTTCATCCTTTCTGATCAATCTTTATTTGATTTTGAGTTTTTGTTTCATTTTATTTTCCAGTTTTATTGTGTCAGTTTAGTTAAATGAGTAACACTGACTAGAAGAAAGTCTGACTCTATTTGGTGTAAAAAAACGTTGTTTTAAAGAATAAAGACATTTAATTCACGCTGATCTACAGATTCTACCCAGTGAAACATTTCTTACTTACGTAAACAAAGACAAACGTCAGCTGCTCTTTTCTCTAACTTTTCTTGATCTCTTTTTGTCATTTTTCATTTGGATTAGGAAAAAGGAGCCACTGGATGTAACCGCACGATTTAAAGTGTCTCCTTTCTTTTTGGATACTTTTCTATCTCGATGTTACACGTTAACAGTTTGAAATAAAGTTTGTTTATTTTGAATTTCCGTGTCTGTCCATTCTCAGGATGTCTGGACTAGGTGATCAGCTGATCTGTGAACTCTGCAGCAGCCTGAACTTTGTCCCTGTGATGCTGTTAAACCTGTGAGCAGCAGTTATGGAGGGGGAAGGGTGGGTGGAGCTTCGCCTGGCTGCACCACCTGACTCAGGGAAACCCCCTAGAGCCTCCTCGGGGACCGCTTCACTTCGGTCCTGGTACTGTTCAGGCCCACTGTGGCGGCATTTCAGACCCTGTAGGGCCACAAATAACTGAGGAAAAGCGTGCTCGCCGCAGCAAAAAGACACCGCTTCACTGACTTCAGGTAAACAGACGTCCTAAGTAGCTGAGAGTAGAGTGCCGCGCACTGCAGCTCAGCTCACAATCATCTCCATCATCAGTCCAACACTCCTCCCCTCCCCTCTCCCGCCTCCTCCCAAACCTCCACACTTTCATTTCATCTCTCCTTCCTCTCCTCTCTTTTTATTTCCCTGTGGCTGCGTGCACTCTCTTTACAAAGCCCCGGAGCATTATCAGAACATTACAGCACGCAGCATGTGTTTGATTAAAAAAGTGTAAAGTTACAAATTAGTTAATAAAATCATTTAGGCCGATCGCTGCAAATGGTGATAAATGTCTTCCATATGTTCCCAATAAAGCAGCAAAGTGCCATGTGCCCGTCCCCTCTGTCTTCGCCATAAACAAATAAATTAAAACAATTACCGCGGCGAGCGCCTTCGACTTTAATGAGCGCGCGGCCGCGTGAAATATGTGACAGCGCTCGTTTGCCCAGAACGCCGGCCGTCTCTCTGAAGAGGCTGTCGGCCATCTTTCAAACAAATCGCTCCTGCGCTTCTTCCTGCATCACTGGAGCCGCAGCTGGTTCTCAACGTGCGGTCCGAGGGGTCACCAGGAGGTCCCAGCAGCAGGGCCAGAGGCCTCCTGGAGCTGGATCACATGGATGCTTTAGTTCCTACGTACCGGTGGTTTCTTAATGCACCAGTTTGACAGTTTTCTGCTTCAGATCTCAGGATTTCTGCTAGGTTCATCTCAGGCTTGCCCATCCAGCCATCCATCCAATACACTGGATACTGTATAATTGGGTGAGACAGAAACAAACAAACATAGAAACAAAAAAACAATTGATCTCATCTTCAAAAGTGTAATTACTTTGCTTAAGTACTTAAAGTACTTTAAGGTGCTTTAAGACGATAAGTCAATTTAAATTAAAAGACCTCTTAGTTTAGGTCCAATTCAGTAGTTTTGTTTTTGTTTTTTTATAGCACCAAATCTCAACACCATTCATCTCAAGGTGCTTGATGTTACTAAGCTAAAGACACTGCAATAATACAGCAGTCAGATGACCCGATTGAAAAAATAAGTGCTTAAAGTTTCAAAAACATGTTTAGCGCCATCTTCTGTCAGTACAGAACATTGGTTTGTTGACCAAGAGGAGATGATATATATTTACACTTGAGCCTCTAAAATGCTGAAAAGATTCAATATGCTCCATCCACTCTGATCGCATCCTGTTCTTTGAAAAATCTATCTAAAACTCTGTCTCAAAGCCACCAGGGGGCGATAGCTTCTATGGACTTCCTGTCCCATAGAAGTCTATGGGAAAACGCCCCTTGGCTTTAACCTCTGTAAACACTTTCCTGATGAGTTTGTGGGCTTAGTGACTCATTTCAGGTCATACTGAAGGAAACATCAAATCACGCATCTGTAAATGATCTACCGTGGGAACATCAGAACACCAACGCTACAGGACACCTTGTACCTAACAGGGCAACAGAGGAGGCGACGCCATGATGCAGTTCACCATGCTTTGACTGATATATTATATATATATTATATATTTAAAATATTGTTAAAAGAAAGGAGAGATTTTTTTAAACCGTTTCTGTGAGTCGGGACGAGCTGACAAATGTTTCTGATTACGGCGACAAGGAAGTCCAGATGTGTTAGGCATGCAGCATGTGATTCCAGATGTGAACTCTGATGTCAGACATCTTTAATGTCTGCAGACATGTTTTACAGCAGCTCTGTTCAGATCAGGGCCGCTGATTTAAAACCAGCTCAGAGACTCGACTCTCAGTCAACCTCTGGACAAAAGTTTGTGGACAGCTACAGATTATGTGTCAAGATTAGAATGTGAACTGATAACCACCACTGGTGGCACCCACTCATCCAAATATGGTCACTCCTGGCTCCAAAAACCAAAAATGATAAAGTTGAGGTATCAAAAATCAGTTTGAGCTCTACAAGCTGCAGACTGAAATGAAGCAGAATGATCCTTTAAAGCATTTATTTAAAATGTAAAGAAGTCTTTGTGACAGCTTACCGGATGAAGGATGTTTCTTTCCTTTCATCAACGCAAGTTTGACTCAATAACAAACCAACACGCAGCCTTGAGAAAACACGGAAACAAATAAAATCCTTCAGGTCCGTTGCTTTATGGATTTAATTAGAAGCCCGCTGATTAAACACAGAGATTAACAAACAAACAAACATGAGATGAAATCGATAATTTCTGCAGGTAAAAACTGCAGTCGGGGTCATTAAAGACTCCGGCGTTCATCCTCCAAGGTGAATGTGTGTGATTGCTGCAAACTGCTCGTTAAGTTAACGCAGCTTACATGAAGAAGAGGGAGAAGCTCGAGCTTTCATGGCAAAAGCCTGAAACCTTTAGAGGAGGTTGATCAGTTCGACCATTTCAGATCGTCTATATTTTGCCCTAAATGTGTCAGACAATAAGATTAGATTTCTCACACAAGTCCTCAGAGGGGAAAAAAGAAAATTAGTTAAATATTTTAAGTGTAAATTTCACCTCTTTTTACCATTCTTTTGAGGGAATGAAAAAGCAATCAGACGTCTATATCGAGAGGAATCTGTGCCCTTTTTTCAGCCTGACAGGCAGAGTAACAGGAACAGGGCGTGGTGAGGTTTCATTTCATTTACATTCATGTGACAAGTATGTTTTCACCTCTGAAGGTCTGTTCACTCAGCAGCTGAGGAGTCGGGGGGGAGGGGGTGTCTTTACAAGGGTTTGGGACAAAGCCATGGCTTTAATGGGATTCAGGTAATGGTCCTTACACTGACCGTGGAAGAGGGGAGGGGGAAAAGATGGTCCAGGTTTCTGTCCACTGACCTTCACAGCCGGTCATCAAGACTAAAACAAAATATTAAACCACCGTAGAAGCAGATGAGAGGAAATGAGGCCTTAAATTGAAGCATTTATGAAAGCTGCAGAAGAAGAAAAGGAGCTGGGAAAGGAAGTGGAGGTCAGTAAATGTGAAGAAATTAAATTCCAGCTTCATTTCTTTTTATTCTCTATGAATTTAAAATCACCACATCATGCCCTCAGCATGCAGGGGCCCAAACCGACTCAACAGATCAGCTCTATGAGCAGCAGGACCTTCAAAAGTCCCATCATCACAAGTCTTTCTTTTGTGATGGGGGTGATATAAAGAGCCCCCAGAATCTAAGGAGCTCCAGAGTTTCAGGGCCCCAAAAGAGCCAAAGGACCAGAACCTTTAAAAGTCAAAATGCATTTCAGGAGCCAAAAAAAGTGCCAGGGTTCCCAAAAGTCACAGGTCACATACTTTTTGGGATCATGAGCATCCAAAACGTCTCAGGACCTTTAAAAAAAAATCTTTCAAGGAGCCACAAAAGTCCCAGGGCTATGGCCTGCCAAAGAATCATGTTTCCAGTGTCTCAGGTGTCCTAGTTCCAAAAATCCAAGAGGTCATAAAGTACCCAGGACTCCTCAAAAGTGTCAGGGGTCAAACAAAAGTAAAAAACAAAAAGGAACCAGCATCTCTAAAAGGCCTAGGTGCCACCAAAGCCACAGGGATAACAATAGTGTCCAAAGAAAAGTTCAAGTGGCCCCCACAAATCTCTCCATATAACGATGATGTAAAAATAATTGCAAAATTTTAAACAACAGCTAAGTTTGAAGGTTTAAACCTTAAAATAATGTTTCCTGGATATATTTATCTGTGCAAATTTGATGCATTTTAAGACAACAAAATAATCGGGATTTAGAAACTTTGCCTCTGGAGTACCCCAGGGATCAGTGATGGGTCTTAAACTTTTAATACTTTCTGTTAATAATATTTGTCATTTTCACAGAGTTTTTTAAATTTAGTTTTTGGAAATCAAAAGGAAACCGAAGTGATTAAGTTTAAAACTCCAAGAGTTATGATTGGTCATAAATTAACATAAGAAAATTACTTTATTAAGGAAAAGTTCTGAATAAAACATGTATCAAACTCCTTGCATATAGTCTATTGTCACTTCCTGACATGTCTTGCTATGTACGTCGAGCTTTAAAACAACAATACGTGCAATATTTTTTAAGCACACTTATCCTTGATTATGTTTGTAAAGCTGCACATTTAGAACATCAATGATTGTTAAATAATGCAAATAATATTTAAAGCAAAATAGAACTTATTCCTCGACCATCTGCAAAAGTTGTTCAGTGCAGAAGAACTAATATTGATTTCACCACAGAAAAAGCAAAAGGAGAAAATGTGAATCTTACTTTCAGTTTTCTTCTTTCTGGAGAGCAAAGTAGCTCCAATGAGACATAAAGGACAGGTACATATATATATTTGTCAGGACTATTTTGATTACAGTGTGTGATGTTTTCAAGTTTGATTACCTTCCTGTTTGTGTGTTTAACGAAGCGTGTCTCCTGTAGCTGTTGTCATGACCTTTATTTAACACTTTGTTCTGGTCTTTGATGTTTAATCTTGTTCATTATACATTTCACACCTTTGCTCTCACCTGAAGAGTCCCCACTTCAGACTGCACCTGTCAATCAGAGGCAGCGCCTATCAACAGGAGGTTTGAGGGGGCATCACCTTGAGGAGTAGGCGGAGCTCTTTCACCTGTTCGAGGCTGCGGCGAGGGGAGGTGTCGCCACGATCGCATCAATTAATACCAATAAAGACTTTAAGTGACAACACAGAGGGGCGTCGGACCGACTGAGCGCCGCAGCTTTGTTCCTGCGAGGCGCCAGCTGGCGGCGTCGGGCCCCGAGGACACTGTTGCGGTGATGCGTTCTGCTCCGGTGCCGCAGCGGGACGCGGTGGGCGGCGGCGGTACGAGGCAGCCGGGCCGGCCGGGCTCCCCGCGCCGCTGCAGTATTAATGAGGCGACAGCTCGGCCTGCTTCTGTATTCATTAAGCATCTGGGCCGACAGATGTGAAGAGCCGCCTCAAGACGAATAAAAAATGACTTCCCATCTGGACGCCCCAAACTGGAAAAGACAAGAGGCAGTTTTCTCTTTCACTTTACACCCCCAACACCCACCCCACCACCCCCCAGTGCCCCCCAGCACCGCCACCTACCCACCACAGAAACACATAGAGAGTGATCTGCATCAGAAGCTGATCAACAGCAACCAGCCTGCTTTAGGGAGATCTGTGTGTGTGTGTGTGTGTGTGTGTGTGTGTGTGTGTGTGTGTGTGTGTGTGTGTGTATGCTCTGTCTCTGGTCCTTAGGCCTTCAAAGAGCTGTTTCAAGGTTCACACATGCAATCCATGATCCTCACACAGATGGAAGAACAAAGGTGTGTGTGTGCTTGTGTGTGTTTGTGTGTGTTCACTGAACAACACACAGGAAGTATCCTCAGCTCCTCAGTGACCTCCCAAAGGACCCTTAATCCTCCTCTGAGGATTGTATTTTATTAATCTATGAAATAGTTTGACACAACTCAAACAACAAGACCTTTGTTAGATGGGATGTTTATTCTCAATGTCATGTATCAACGAGCAACCCCAGCTAACATTAGCTTAGAAATAAAGCCCACTAAACACATCATCATTTCAAGGATCTCTAATAAAACCACAGGACTCTGCATGATTTCTAAATCAAAACCAAGGACCTCAAAACATTTTTCCAGGACTACATTTACATTTTTAAAGCACATGGGTTTGTCATCATAAACCATTAGATTCTTTGACTGTATTTCTGTTGCTGATGGAAAGAAATTGACTCTGACAGGCAGCCCTGAAAGGTCTCCTGACCCTCCTGGAGTATTTTCCAGGATGTCCGAATGATTTTCAAGCCTTTAAACAACTTATGTATATACTGTATATATAGTACCCATTTATCCACTGCTTATTTATTCCATAATTTACTAAAACATCTTTTTACTCTATACCAAAGGAAAAACTGGAGCCCAGTTCTTTGTATGTGTGCGCATACCTCAATTAAAGGTCAGTGAAGCTGCTAAAGATGATTCTCATTTCAAGCACTTCACATGATCCCCAAACCCACATGGAATCACGAGATGTTTCTGTCTGCAGTTTGTGTGTTCATTGTCACAGTGTGAACATTAATGTGATCACATGAAGTCTGTTAATGATGTGGCTCTGACCTTCAGAGCTGTCCTTGAACACACCGTTACCTCTACAGAGCAGAGGGTTATATCTCAGAGGCCAAAGAAAAGATTATTCCTACGATTACATTAAAATCCTGTTTTTGCCTGAATGTTTAATATATGTAAACTACAACAATTCAATTTGCTATTTTACATACACAAAACCCTAAAACATTTTAAGAGAAAGCTGGCAAAAACGTAATTAACAGAATTTACAGGACGTCGTCCAAGGACCCTCTTCCAGCATCTCACTTCCTGTAGAACCTCATGAACTTCCTCAGTTACTAATCCAGCATAATTTCAAAAGATCGAGGGAATTCTTTCCAAGTCTGGCACCCCCACATAAACCTGGAGTCTCCTCAACAATGGTAGGATCTGAGGAAATCACAAACCTCCTTAGTGATCGATCCAGCATGTTTTCATGTTATTTTAGCGTTTGAGAGCCCAGGACCTCCTTCTTGAGTCTGAGAACCTTGTCAAGATTGCAAATCTTCTGCGACAGAACGTTTCCCAAAGAAACTGATGTCAAATATTGGTTTGTGGAGTTTTGCATCCAGCTTGATCAACAAATTTGGAAAAAAAATCCACATTTCCCTCGTACAGTTGTTATAAAGGGGGGAAATTAGAAAGACCCAAACATTTTCTGTATCAGGCTGTAAATATGTTTATTTCTGCTATTATACATTTTAACATGAGAGTCTATGGGGCCTGAGTCACTGCTGGAGCTCCAGTTGACGTTGGAGGAACTGCAGCATTTTCTTGATGCTAGATTAAAACAAATGATCCAAACATTATCAGCAGTTGGAGATACTGAAGCCTCCATTTCCCAGAGTGCACCCGTTCTGTGGTTGTCATTGCAGTGTTACTGCCTGGTGTACACATTAAAGAGTGTGTACTTCACTGGCCATGGGTCAGCAGGGACTTTCGCTAATGAATCAGAGCAGCAGCAGCAATCAGACGATTTCACAGGTCGTTTCTCTTCGTACTGATTAAAGGACACTTCCACCACGCTTTGAAGGTGCACTTTCGCTCTTCGTCTTAGTCCCCAGACTGTCTTAGGTGGACCAAATAACAGAGGCCAGGACATGATGGGGGTGAAGGTTAACGTCCTCACAGGAAGTCCAATGTGTGGGCGACAGCAGGATTAACCCGAGCGTCACAACCCCTCATTCATACACCGAAATTACTGTAGCGTCTTTACCTCATAATATAAAAAGCCTTGAGCCGACTATTGTTGCTCCCCAGACAGCCTGTTTGAGATTTTTTACGTTTTCCAGGGTGGGTTTTTTTGCATTTAGACCTTAGCGGCATTGTTTTTTAAACATTTTTCATATTTGTTAAAGACTTTTTGTTTCAACAATAGACAAAAACAATGAGTGGGGAAAAAGTCAGAAAGAAACACCTTGGTCAAAGCGCTTCACTCGCACATGTTCAATCTTTATCCAATAAGCTTTCAGGGTCCTGCTCAGATCGGACCAATGACCATCTTAGAAAACTGTAGAGCAGCTTGTAGAACGTAAAGTGGGTTCATTGTGTTTTTCTCTTTTTTTTAAGTGGGAAAAAAAAGTTTCTTACTTTTTATAAAACCGTATTAGCTTTTGTTAAATGTAGAAATGTCTTTGCTTTCTTCTGACAGTATCTTTACTCGTATAAAAAAATCTTGCACTTTATAAAAGAAAGCCATGTATTTGATAAAATGTACTTTTCATTTCTCTGTAAATGCTTTATAAAAAAATATTTAGCAAAAGAAAATAGTTTTTGAAAAATTATATTTTTATTAAATGTTGCTTAAAAACAAATTCACTGCCTTTCCTAGTTTTGTAATGCCAATTTTTATGAGGATTACTTCATGATGTGTTTTCTTTAGTGTCGTTTCCAAGATTATGTCCAAAGATCTTTACGTTTCTTTAACGTTTGTGTACATTAGACTTTGTCTCTCAGATCGAGTGTTGTCTGATTACTTTTAACATGTGTTATTCTGTAAATGTAAATTTAATGCTGTGCTGTTGAGCTGCGGGCCAATGGGAATTAAACCCCGAGACCGTAATCAACCAAGAGATTTAATGACCATTAACTTAACTCCCAATCAGAAACAACCTCAAGGCTGCAGTTTCTCCCTGCTTTTATACTACGAGTGGGCTGATTGGTCATTGCTCATAGGTGAACCCCATTAGCCAATCACAGGAAGCAGGTGACTCATGAGTGTTGGGACTGAAGCAGCAGTTACAGTTTTAAAGTTATTTCACATTGAAGTGGCCGAGAATTAGGCTTTAATTAACACCACAGGTGAACACGTCATCATTAAATATGTTTGGATTTCATCATAAAAGGTGTGAAACAGGCACTCTGTACATGAAGATTCATGCAATTTACAGCGAATTTATTATTTTAAACTAGTCATTACATACTTAAATTCATGCGACTGTGCAGAGGATCATTTTCACTGCGGATTCACATCTAACACGTCAGCGTGGCAAACACTCGGAGCTTTTAATTAACAGATCAGAAATAAGCTGAATCCACTCATCCAGTGTGAAAACCTTTAATCTGTAAAAGAAAACGGCTTCTACACTGAATTACTCCTAATACATTTCATTAACTTTATTAGCTTTGCAACACAGCGTCACAAAGTGCTTTACATAGGAGATGAAAGCAATGGAAGCTCCTTTGTGCTCAGGTCACGTCTTTGTTTTGTTTTTTATCTCTATTGTAGGTTTTTTTTTTTTATCCATTTAGATCTTTTTTACATCCCTCAATCATCTTTTTTGTCCCTTTATCTTTGTTAATTTTATCATGTCTGTGCCTTTTCTTGTCCCTTTGTCATAATTTTATGTGTCTTTGTTGTTACTTTGTAGCCTTTCATGGTAAATTTATGTCCCACTATAGTTTCTTTGTGTCCATTTTATGGACACAAAGAAACTATAAACTGGCTTCATTTTGTCCCTGTGTGTCCTCTTTCAAGTCCTTTTGTTGCTTTTTACCTTCCTCTACTGTTTTCAGGGAGCCTTTGGCCCTTCAGTAGCATTTCCTTGTCCATTTGTGTCCTTTCCTTGTCCAGCTGTGATTGCTAAAGCTGCCTTTCTGGTTATTAATGTCATTTATTGTGTCTTTTGTAGCTCATTGTGTCCACTCATTACCAGGTTGTTTCATTTACTGTGTGGTATATTTATCCACTTGATGATAATTTTTGGCCAGTTGTGTGTCCATTGTTAATTTTTGTTTACTTTTGAGATTGCTGCATTGTTGTTCTGTCTCATCGTGTGATTATTTTATGCCTGTGTGTGTTTGTGTATTTTTTTTTTGTAGTTGCTTATGTAACTGGTGCCTTGTTATATCTCCTTGTGGTCCCTTTGTGTCCCGTTTTTTACCTTTTTTCTCCCTTTGAGGTCGTCTCTCGGTCTCTTTGTGGTTGCGAGTCTCTGATGAGTTGTAGAGTTTGAGAGTCTGACTTGTGCGAACAAGCTGTCATATGAGGTGAAGGATGAACAGCGGATCTGTCACAATCCCTCAGGAAGCTGATGTTCATCCATTATAATGTGACCTTGAGACAAACATCAGAGACACTTTCAGACTAATGTGTCTTTAAAAATACAGTCGCTTTATTATCTATTCAGCCTGATATTGCTGCTGCTGCTGGAGCTAACATCTGTCTGTCACTGCTTTAATCACACTGAAACATCTGCAGCTGCCGTCGCTTACAGTCAGCTAACTTCAGCTCCTTTATTATAACATGGTTTCACACATGCTGCGTGTCACTTTGGTCTAATTAAAAGGTTCACTTCATGATACAAAGACCTCAACTCTGGCCCAACGCAGACCCTCCTGTCCCGCACTGAACCTCTTGGATTAAAAAGTTCAGAGTGAAAAAGGTCGGAGAAGCTCAGGTCAGAGCTCCGCCTCCCGCTGAGGTCACCTCCTGTTGACACGGACGACAGCTACGGGAAGTTGAAGAGGACAAAAAACACCTGCAGCAGACAGACGTTGGATAAGGTGACCTTTTCCTTCACCACACCAAGAGAGGTGCAGCTGCTACGCCCGCCCATCCTCCCCCCAATATGCTGCTAATACAGAGACGTCCTCTACCTGAACACAAAGCCAACGCTGTAATGCCACACACAGCCTGCAGTTCCTCTAATGTCCACAAGAGGCTCCAGCAGTGAGTCAGTCCCCACAGACTTCATGTTAAGTGTACATGGCTGTCTCCCAATTCAGGGTCTGCAGCCTTAAAGGCCGCATTTCAAGGCCGATTATGAAATGCGTCTTTCATTTCCCTGAATTTTAAGGCTGTGGCAGTGTAGACTTCGTGGTCCCATATATCCCACAATTCATAGCGCGGCAGTCGGTGTGGAGAATTCTGCCGCAGACGGCAGAAGCGGAGCGGCCGAAAAGTAAACTGTGAAAAGTAAGTACTGAATATTATGTCACTTATTTATGTGCAAATGTTTAATAACGAAGAACATTAAACATTACTGTTGGCCACATGTCGGCAAAGTTATGTGACATTAGTGACGTTTGTACTAACTTGGTTTTAAAGCCTTTACTTTAAAATATACGCCGTTCAATAGCTGACCTTAATCCTACAGAGAATGATCAAAGCTCATGTAGAAAGAAACAAACAAATGAACAAGATTTTCTCCTTCATTTCTGTCAAACAAAGCTGTATGACACGTTTCCAGTGGTTAGTATCATGGTTGCTAGGCAACCTGGGCAGTGCAACCGAGGCTTTCTTTTTTTTTAAACTTTATTGACAAACAACAGTATCAGCGCAACGGAGGCTAGACCGTCCCATTTCACAAGCCTCGCACTTCCGGCCTTAGCCGTCTTTGAGTGCGCGGCCCTTGAGGATCGTTGAGGCTGCATACTTTAAGGCTGCAGACCCTGAATTGGGAGACAGCCCATGTCTCCAGCCTGTATAAAGGTTTAAAGTTTGTGTTTTTAGGGGCGTGGCCTCTGAGTGACATGTAGATTTAGCGGCTAGCTTTTTGCTAGGCTTCACCTCAGCTAATACTAATTGGAGTTCCTTAAAGGGACCTCTGTTTGTGATTTATCTGACCAGTAACACTGCTGCTGTGCAGTTTATTGTACAAAGAAATCATCCAACAGTGAAACTCTAGGATTTTAACTGGACGGTCCTGAGCACTAATTAGCAGGTATCTGCAACTACCTAGCATTAGCTGCTAATGTAGCATGTTATTACTCTTTCTGGTTTACGCCAAAATTCACAAAGTGAATTATTGTTTTGTTTGTCTCACACATAATCCATCCGGGAAAATATTTTCTTCCCTCATAAATCGAGTCACTCTCCTGATGTAGGTTTAGTGTACTTTGGCTTGAAGGTGAAATACAAATAAAGTTTTATTGGTGTTTTTTCCCAAGAGAAACAGCATTTAGATTCACATTTACAGCTGTGGATGTTTGATTATTTATATGTGGAAACATCTGGAAATGCCACAACTGGATGAGACAGAAAATGTTCTGGGAAGTTTTTTCCGTTTGTCTTTCTGGGAAACTGGGATTGATGCTAATGTGAGCCTATCAACAACCTCATTCACTTCTCCAGTCCGAGGAAGGGTGAATTTACAGTAATATATCCAATGACTTTAAGGATATTAGCAGGAAGTCACCTGCAAAAAAAATGCCATCAGTTTGCTGCTCTTTGTCTGAGGAGGAGAATAATTATTGTATCACGAACCCCTACGCCTCCCCACGCTCCGATCCATCAACTCGTGTTTCATCAATAAATGATCAGCAGAAAATAAATAAGTCATCCTGACATGTATGACAGATAAATAATGAAAACATTGTTTTTCTTTTCTGCACTTTGTCTGTGAACACGACCTGAAGGCTTTTCAAATTAAAACTCTCTGTCTGCTGTAAACCTGACCTTGCTCCGAAGTGTGGCTGTTTGTTTGTTTTTTCATTTTGGTTTCTTTATGTCGTTGAACCTTTAGGCGAAATCAGACACATCACAGAAATAAATACATAAAATGAAGCAGGAAACTTAAAAAAAAAGATAAAATTAGACATACTCAGGATCTTTATTAAGTGAAGAAGTACGACATGATAACTGTTTAAACCTGAGAGGAAAAAGGATATGCTGATAAAAACAGCAGCTCTTTTTGGAATGATTGCAATTTTTCAAAATAAGAGAAAAAACATTTATTTAAAATGTTAACATGTGCAGGAGCCATGAATGACTTGTTTACCACTACTGCTCCATTTAGCTGACTCTGTGGAGAATTTTTAAAAAACTGTTTAGTCAGGCCTTCTGCTGATGTTCTGTTTTTATTCATTTATATTCTGTTTTAAAATTGTTCTCCATTGAAATTAATTGTTTTTATTGTTGTACAGCACTTTTGACTTTTGTGTCTATGAAAAGCTATATATACACAAACTTTACGTCCGCGTCACCCTAAAAAGATGTTCGATGTTAAAGGAGTTCCTTCTTCAGACACTTACATTTTTATACTGATGGGGTAAAAATGTAAAACTGTTGCATTAATCAGAAAACAGACATTATTAAAGCTGACGCCCCCCATAAAAGATGTGTGTGTGTGTGTGTGTGTGTGTGTGATGTTGCTTACCTGATGTGGATGGTGCTGCTGTAAAAGCCTCATGTGACCACCAGGGGGCAGGAGACGTGAAAACACACACACACACACACATTGCTGGGATGAATAAAATCTCAGCTGCTGTTTTCTGAACACCTCAAACTGAAAAAGGCAGAGACTGTCACTTGCAGTTTTCTGAACACTTTGCAGATCTCTCTTAGTTTCATTTGTGATGCAGACGTTAAGATGAACCACCTTTGTGCAGCTTTGTAACATCAGCCTCATAAATCTTATATAAACTGTAACAAGCCTCCTTTCACTCATTGGTTACCACTGTTGCTTCTGCTGCAGTGCAGTCTGGGTAATGACAGCTAAAAACAACTGAATACGAACCCGAGTGTAATACAACTGACAAATCACTGCTCTGACTGCACAACAGCATGAAGACGATTGCAGAGCTCCACTTCCTGTCATCAGCTGTTCGAGGTCAGCTGTTTCCCTCATCAGGATTTTCATGAAGATTATCACGTGTAAAAGTGCTACACATGCACATCTGCCGTCAGGTTCACTTTTATAAATGGTAAATGGCCTGTATTTGTATAGTGTTTTTCTAGTCCCTAAGGGCCCCAAAGCACTTTACACATCCAGTTATCCACCCATTCACACACTGGTGATGGCAAGCTACATTGTAGCCACACAGAGGCGAGGCTGCCGGACACTGGCGCCACCGGGCCTTCTGACCACCACCAGTAGGCAACGGGTGAAGTGTTTTGCCTAAGGACACAACGACCGAGACTGTCCAAGCCGGGGCTCGAACCGGCAACCTTCCGATTACAAGGCGAACTCCCAACTCTTGAGCCACAATCGCCCGTTTTATCTTTTATTACATATAATTTCTAATACTTCCTGCCCTTCCTTGCCTTTAAAGCAGTTTGGACTCCTTGTGGGAGAAAACAGCAGGCAGAGAGTTTGGTTTTGGTAACCATTTGCATCACTTGGGACTTTTTCAGTGACTAAATGCATCAGGACTGAAGTGATTAAAACAAAGTTGTGTTCCTCCACAAGGATTTTCCTGTTCCTTTTCTCCTCTTTTTATCCTTACAAAGCTCTTATCCAACATAATTTCCCTGAAACTGGAAATCACAACGAAAAGCAGCCACTGTGACTTTTTAATTTCATACTTGGTAAACTCTGATTGGTCAGTACTAACCATGCGGTGCCACTACAGCTCTGGCTGAGCAAGTGACCCCTGTCTGAAGGTTCAGTTCACGCTGGGCCATCTGTCAGGTCAGAGTACCTCTTTACTGTTGAGATAATTTTTAAAGCAGAACATATTTCATTTCTTTTAGCAGGAGAGACTTTTGGAGCACTCTACGGTCACGCTAATCGAGGTTTCTTTGAAACGCAATGACTTACTAACGCCAATACTAATAATATAACTGATATAAACCAGTTCAGGAAGAGTTCAAAATGGATGCGAACAAAAGATGGAAAGAAAAGTCTTGAGCCACCCCTCATTTCTTTACATTTTGATCCCAAGGAGCCAGACTGATGTTTGTTAATTGCTTATGAAAAACACCAAAGATAATGGCGTAACAGCATTATTACACCAACACGGTGATTCTCAAAGAGGTGTTAGCTGAAAACTTTGTATCTCTCAGCATGTGAAGAAATGTGAGGCCTAAAAAAATAAAAAATATCTTCAGCAGATGAACAGTATGTCAAAGTCATGTCCTTAAGAAATACAAAAAAAATCCTGCAAAGACCTGAGAGAGGAATCTGGTCCTTCAGTCCATATACTGTCAACTGAAGCCTCATCAGAAATGGTCTTGGTGGAATTAATAAAGCTGTTCTTAAAGAAGGGAAACAGTGAGAAAAGGCTCACGAATGGAAATTACGCAAGAACTGGACGGAAATCAGTGGAACAGGTCTGAAATGTGAAGTTTTTTTGTTCAAATCCTCATTAGTATGTAAGGATGGGTCAGGACAGAGGTACAACTGTCACGGCTGGGTACGCTGGCATAATTTTGAAGCAGACCCAAAAGCAGGACACGGAGGACAACAAACTGTGATAAACAAAAGGCACACCTTTATTATGGCTGAAACAAGGTGGCACGACAAAACAGCAGGGACAGTGGCTAAATTAAACTGGAACCTAAACTGGAGAAACTAAGACTCAACTATAAACGACTGTGATGATTCTGACTGTGACGACGCACTGGCAGGTAACACAGACGACATGACAATCAACAAGGGGAGACGGAGGACTTAAACACACACATGAGGTGATCAGGAGAAGTGGAAACACATGAGGACACAGCTGACTCGAATGAAACATAATGACAACACAGGGGAGAGTAACACTGGACACACTAACATGAGACACGGACCTTCAAAGTAAAACAGAAAACATGACAGGCACAGACTAGACACTGAACTAAACCTAAGAACAAAACTTAATTACAGGGTGGGCCATTTATATGGATACACCGTAATGAAATGGGAATGGTTGGTGATATTAAAGTCCTGTTTGTGGCACATTAGTATATGTGAGGGGGCAAACTCCTCCAGATGGGTGGTGACCATGGTGGCCATTTAGAAGTCGGCCATCTTGGATACAACTTTTGTCTTTTCAATAGGAAGAGGGCCATGTGACACATCAAACTTATTGGTAATGTCACAAGAAAAACAATGGTGTGCTTGGTTTCAACGTAACTTTATTCTTTCATGAGTTATTTACAAGTTTCTCTTTGTTCACAGCCAGTGACATGTCCATGAGGTTAACATGTGAGGAGCAGATCGAAATTGTGTTGATATCTGGTGAACGCAGTAACCGGGTCATTGCAGCAGATTTCAATGCAAGACACCCTACGAGACCACCCATCTCCCATGCTACAGTTAGCAAACTGCTTGCTAAGTTCCATGAAACTGGTTCAGTGTTGGATTTGCCAAAATGTGGACGCAAGAAAACTGTCACTAATGAAGAAACATCAGTGGCTGTCCTAGCTTCATTCAGAAAGAGCCCACAGCGTAGCACTTGCCGCATGTCACTGGAGAGTGGCATTAGTCGAACATCCCTTTGGCGGATATTAGCTACTCACAAATGGCACCCTTACAAACTCCAGCTACTGTAGCATCTCAACGAGGATGACCCAGATCGGCGCACAGAATTTGCAGAATGGGCAAAACAAAAATTGGAACAGGACCCTCAGTTCATGCAGAAGATTTTGTTCAGAGATGAGGCAAACTTTTATGTGAATAGTGAAGTTAACAAACAAAACCACTGCTATTGGTCTGACACTAACCCACATTGGATGGATCCCTCCAAGACTGTTGGAACAACAAAAGTGATGGTTTGGTGTGGTATATGGGGTACAACGATAGTGGGTCCATTCTTCATCAATGGAAACCTCAAGGCCACTGGATATTTGAAATTGCTACATGATGATGTGTTTCCCTCTTTATGCACTGAAGCTGGCACGTTCCCTGAGTTTTTCCAGCAGGATGGTGCACCACCACATTATGGGTGCCAGGGCCGAGCATTCCTAGATGAACAGTTTCCTGGAAAGTGGATTGGTCGTCGTGGGCCAGTTGAATGGCCCCCAAGGTCTCCCGATCTGACCCCCTTAGACTTTTATCTTTGGGGTCATCTGAAGGCAATTGTCTATGGTGTGAAGATACGAGCTGTGCAGCACCTGAAACTATGGATACTGGATGCCTGTGCTGGCATTTCTCCTGCGGTGTTGTTATCAGTGTGTGAAGAGTGGGAGAAGAGGGTTGCATTGACAATCCAACACAATGGGCAGCACATTGAACACATTTTATAAGTGGTCAGAAACTTGTAAATAACTCATGAAAGAATAAAGTTACGTTGAAACCAAGCACACCATTGTTTTTCTTGACATTACCAATAAGTTTGATGTGTCACATGGCCCTCTTCCTATTGAAAAAACAAAAGTTGTATCCAAGATGGCCGACTTCTAAATGGCCACCATGGTCACCACCCATCTTGAGGAGTTTGCCCCCTCACATATACTAATGTGCCACAAACAGGACTTTAATATCACCAACCATTCCCATTTCATTACGGTGTAACCATGTAAATGGCCCACCCTGTAGAATAACTCTGAACCGATTAGAATGTTCATAACAAGACAACTAAAGACTCAAAAAATAAACCATAGCACAGACAAAACACCAAAATACAAGAAACTGAAAATGCTGGGTCAAAATGACCCAAAACCATGACAGCAACAATGAGTTTTACTGCCATCTCTCAAACATGGTGAAGTCTCTGTCATGGTTTGGGGCTGCGTTTCAGCCAGTGGTGTTGGACGTCAGAGTACAATCATTCTGACAGATAAAAGTGTAAAACTGTTCTCTGTCAGAATGAAACATCCAAAGAAGAGCTTTAAATGTCCTTCCAGATGCCTGGAGAACTGGCGACGTCCTAAAAAAATTGGAGAAGGCTGCCTCAGAGGGTTCAGGCTGTGTTGGTCAAACCAAATTTTGAAAATTATTAGCTTTATACAGTCTCTATTTGTGCCTATGCCTATGTTGTATTTCCTCGTGTGTTTCCACATGTGTCGAGGAAATGCTGCACCTTCCTGCAAAATACGAAAAAATGACAGTTGGCTCAAGATTTTTGCCAAGTTTTGTGAGCTTGATCCCTGGCGTGGATTCTATTCTGCTCATCTCCAGCTCCATAGTTTCCCTGCAAGACTCATGATTCAGGATTTGTTATCGCCATCAGCTGCATTTTTGCTGTGGTCTCACCTGGATGTTAATGAGGTCAAACACCTGCGTGAGATCTGTTGGAGTGCTACAGCTGCCTGCAGATGTGAAAATCAACTGCTGGCAGCCCTGACATCACTTCCTGCGGCCTGCAGAGACCCACTGACACTCTGATGCCGTCTTCGGGCTCGAGAGGGAACTTTGTCACTCCCCCCTGATGAGCTCTAATGTGTTGGGGTTAATGGGAGCAATCAGAGGGTTAATTAGCCCTCGGCTGCGCCTAGCAGCGACCGGAGTGTTATGAAAGCAGCAGTGGTGTGGAGGGGTGACACCAGCACGCACCTCTTTAACACATTGGGGTAAATTTGGACTGAGAGGAGGATCAGAGAGCTGGAAGTGATCTGAATATCTCCTCGTCTGAATATTTAACCATCAAGCGATCAAGGAAACGAGGACAGACACAGAAAATCTTTACCACCTCACACCACAACCTGCATTCTTTTTATATTTAAGATCATTATTTTAGACGAAATTATTAAATTATTAACTAGTTTTTATATCAGGCTGTAAACATTTTTATTTTTACGGTACATTTGGACATTTTAACATGGGAGTCTGTGGGCACGGTTAGACTTTTGTAGCCTCTTGTGGCCGCCTCTAGAAACTGCAGCTTTTAGTTCTTCACTGCTGGCCTCATGTTGCTGACATATTTGCTTAATACTCACGTTACTAATTCGTTGTAAATTACATTTTTTAGAAAGAAAACTTCCCCTGAAATCTCTGAGCATGTCTGAGTGTGTGTGTGTTAGTGACTCAAAGGTCAGACGGGTTCTTAATTTACTGCTCATATCTGGATTAATTTCAGTGTGAGACAAGAAAGAGATCACATGAAGAAGAAACCTCAGGAGACGACTTTCAAAGACATCCTCCTCCTCTTCCTCCTCTGACATATGAGCTGTAGGTGGGAAATAACAAGAACAGAAATAATAAGGAAGTCGTTCCAATTACCAGATAAAGATAAATCCAATAATGAGATTATTGGGATTCTGATAGGAGTGAAGTGATGTAAACTCTGGGGATGATCAGAGGGCACAGAGCTGTTTCTTCATCCTGTTAACATTTTAGCAGCGAGAAGGTGAACTTTGAAATCCATCCCTGCTTCCTGTCGCTGTGATCGGTTAAATGTTTGCTTTCTTTTACATTAAATATATTTGTGATACGGTTAACTAACTTTTTAATGGTGTCCCGCAGGGATCAACACAAGGACATCTTGCATTCTGTTCCAGTGAACATTTGACTTTCAAGAGGTTATGTCTGTTTTACCTTGTGTTTTGTAGACACTCTCCTGGAAATTTATGAGGACACTTAATTCAGCTTTGGACCCATCTTACATCTCTAGATGAACAATATTGATCCAGTATGAGTACACATATGTACATTTGAATCATTAGTTTTTGTACCATGTAATTTTTACATTTTCGTGTAAACATTTTCAGTTTTCTTACTCCCGTATTAAATCTACACTAATTTACATATAAAGTGTAAGTTCTTTGAAATAGGCTCTGACTGAAACATGAACATGGACACTGTTTTATTTTAGCAGATTGAAAATCTAAATGCAGATTCCAAAGGCAGGCAGCAAGAAACACGACTCAAAGCTTCAATTATAATAATAATGGACTGCATTTCATATAGTGCTTTTTGAGACCCCAAAGTGCTTTACAATTCCACTATTCATTCACTCTCACACACTGGTGGAGGCAAGCTACAGTTGCAGCCACAGCTGCCCTGGGGCAGACTGACAGAAGCGAGGCTGCCATATCGCGCCATCGGCCCCTCTGGCAGGTGAAGTGTCTTGCCCAAGGACACAACGACCAAGACAGACAGAGCTGGGGATCGAACCTGCAACCTTCCAATTATAAGATGAGCTTCCCAACCCTCTGAACCACGGTCGCGCAATTGCAAGTTGAAGAAAAAACAAAAAGTCCAAATACAAAATCACACCTGTACTGAATATACGATGACTCAGAAACACAGCTAAACACTGCTCCGGCTCACTAGTCTCTCCAAAGGACTGAAGAATGTGGTCCCAACTCTTACATCCTGAAATATGTACGAAAGCAGCCTGATACAGCTTCAACTCCTGGATCAAACCACGAAATTCTCTCTGCTGCTACCTTCTCGTGAGAACTGGATGAACTCAGAATCTCACTTTCTTCTTTTTCTTTTTAGGAACATCATCGCTTCATGTCACCTTCATTTTCTTTCCACAATCCGTTTTTTGAGGACATATTTTTTTCCACGAAAACAAAACATGTTCCCGGTGTAAGAACGTTACATGGTAAGTTCAGATCCATAAAATTTGGAATTTCATGCCGTTTTTATGCAACACGTTCAGTGAGTAACAGCCTTAAAGCAACTAAATAAACTGGAGGTAGTGAGCAACACAAGGATGACAAACAGGAACATAAACAGGGTGACTGAGCCTGTTTATAAAAGCTGACACACAGAGCTAATAATGGGAAAAGGAAACGGGAGAGGACCGAGTAACAGCTGAAGACAATTAAGGCAAACGGACAGGGGGGTAAAACTCAAAGGAAGACACAGAAGACAACGAACGATCACAATAAACCAGGAATCCTCAAATTAAACCGGGGCAAAACGTAACCACTTGACGTAGAAGGAAAAGGAGGAAAAGTTGCATAATTAGCAATACTATATAACTCCTAACCAGAAAAAAAGGAGATGTACAGAAACTAAAAAACAAACGATGAAGATACACAAAACCCCTGAAATGACAATCGAAATATAATTATTTGGTTAGATAATTTATCATTTTAAACCTTTAAACAGGGCTAAGGCCTGAACAATTAAGCAAGATTTGAGGGTTATCAAGATAAAATTAAGAGTTGGCCCTTCATTTTTCAGAGCTACAAAGGTACTTCATCACCACAGTAAATTATGGGAAGGGTAGAGATCTTTCATATGCTAAACTTTCTCTGTACAACCTTGATGAAATTTGCTTTAAAACAGAAGCAAGTATTTATTTATGTTTTATAAACTGAAGGGTTATTTTTTAAATATCAGCCATCTCTTCTGCCTTTTTTATTTCACTGTATCTTATTCAAATGTCTCCCTATTAGTTTTTCTTACCTCCTGCTGCTGCAACACGGAGAAATTTCCCCTCAAGGATCAATACAACTTATCTTATCTACCAAAATGTTATTAATATTATAGGTAAATACACCTAAACTTGAATTCTGATTTGAGTTAAGACATGCATCTCCTTCTATTTTATCTCTGATTCCTAATCAAAAGGTTTCAGTTTCAGTCTGGTTGGATATTTTCCTCTCTGCCTTCCGGCTGACTGATGATCAGCATGTCGGAGCTCATCTCACCGTTAATGTTATACATGAATTAAGTAAATCCTCCCCCAACACACACATATGCGCATGCTAAAACACCGCCAGCATCACCCGGAAACCTGCTGTGTGTCCGTGGTGTGATTTTCTCACCTGATTTAAACATTAACATCAGAGCTGCTGATATCAGTGATATCATCTGGAGACGTCTATTAGTTTTCACTGTTTAGTCCGTTTAAATAAAGATAACGTCTGTGTGGTACAGGAGGTGAAGAAAAGCAACCACGGAACATAAAGAAGATGATTTTACTCAAAGTTTTTGTAGAAAAGCTTTTTGCAGCTCACACTGATATTGGGTGTTATTCTTATAAAAAACAGCAACAACAACAACAACATTCCTTTATGAAGGAATCTTGGTTGGGCTATAACTATTCCTATGATGATTAGTTGCTAACATGAACAAATTATTTTAAACCCAATGTAGAAATCAGATGGTCATCCTGGCTTCGTATGTAAATAAAAACAGACTGAAATGCTATGAAAATCTTAGATTTAACAAATGTTTGTCTAAAAATGGTACATTTAATATGTTAATATTTTATTGTGAATAAAATAGATTTCTGAGATTTACAAATCATTATGTTTTTATTTTTTATTTCAGGACTGCAAAACACGTGTGCGTGTGATTACGTGCTCTGTAGGATAAATGTATTATATGTAAGTCGAAAGAATAATCTCTCCCTCTCTCTCTACACACACACACACACACACACACACACATATATATATATATATATATATACACACACACATATGAATTGGATGACATCTAAAAGTGAAATCAGTCAAACGGCATGGCGACATCCTCTCAGAGGGGTAAAAGCCTGACACAATGTTTGGATTCACATTGATCTCTGTTTAATGAAACTGTCTGCCGGGTGGATGCCATCTCTACTTCATTAATTACCCTACAATAAAGCAGAGTTGAGCGGCTGGTGTGGGAACGAAGCCGGGGGTAATCCCTGTGTAACGTCACCGCTAACGAACCCGTGAGCTCTGCCTCTGCATAATTCCCGCAGTTTGGGGTCAGTCGGAACAATTCCCATCCAGACGACCTGATGTCAGTTTGATATTCAGATCACAGAGACACACACTCTCCTTGCAGCAAGTCCTTGCTGCTCAGATTGTAAGTTCAGCATAGACACCGCGAGAATTTAGATACAGACAGACTGAATTTAACAACTACACTTGAACCAGTAACACCAGTAGAGCTAAGAGTTGTCTGTGTTAGCTCTCTTTTTAAGTAAGTAAAATTTATTTATATAGCACTTTTCACAGATAAAAATCACAAAGTGCTTTACAACACAGAAAATGGGAATATAAAAACAATATAACAGTAAATAAAACAATGTAAAACAATAAAACTATAAAAACAGCATAAGAAGAAATTAATCAAATGCTTTTCTAAATAAAAATGTCTTCAGCTGTTTCTTAAAAGAATCAATGGAGTCCGTGCAGCGAAGAGACAGTGGGAGAGAATTCCACAACCGTGGTGCCACAGTCTGAAAGGCCCGATCACCACGAGTTTTAAAACGAGTGCGCGGTACCACCAGCAGTCTCTGATCTAATGACCTTAAAGCCCGAGAAGATGTATGTGGTTTCAGCAGGTCAGATAAATATTGAGGAGCCTGACCATGCAGGGCCCTAAAGGTTAGAAGTAAAATTTTAAAATGAAACCTAAAATTTACAGGCAACCAGTGAAGGGAGGCCAAGACTGGAGTGATATGCGATCTTCTCTTGGTGCCTGTTAAGAGACGTGCTAGAGCATTCTGCACAGTCTGAAGACGATTTAAGGCTGATTTGTTAAAACAAGTAAAAAGGCCATTACAATAGTCTAAACGAGAAGGAATAAAAGCATGAATAATCATCTCAAGTTCAAGCTTTGATACCATTTGTCATGGTCCTGCGGCCATGACTCAGTGACTTTGTGTTTGTGTTCCTTATTGTTATTATTCTCTTTATTATTCTTGGGCTGTTTTGGGATGGTTTGTGTTTTGGGATTTTAGATACTGTCACGGTTTGCGGGGGCAAGCCGTGTGGAATATATATAGGACCAAAAGGCGGCAGCTCTGGTGCAGGTGAGTGTTTATTAACAACAAAAATGCAAACAACAAAGGCGCTAGGAACATGAAACTGAAACCTAAACTGGGTAAACTAACACACAAACCAGGAATGACGGTGCAGGGAGGTCCGGGGAAATACATGCAGGGAAACAACACAGACGAACCAGCAACGAGGACACGGTAACACACACTATAAATACACATGCCAGGAATCAGGGGATGGGAAACAGGAGGGGAACACACCTGGAATACATGATAACTGACAAGGCAAGGGAAACGTAAACAGAACACACTGACATAAGACAGAGCCCTTCAAAGTAAAACAGGAAACACATACACGTAATGACAGACTCAGACGCGGACTAAACACAGAGACTTACTACACTAAGGAAATGCACAAGCAGGGAAGACATCAACCAGAGGGAACACCACTAAATGCTAGAAAATACAAAACTATCAAAAGTAAAAGTACATAACCAAAAACACTGGGTCACCGACCCAGGACCATGACAGTACCCCCCCCTCAAAGGCTGGCTCCAGACAGCCCAACAAGAAACAAAAACAGCCAGAAAAAACAGAAAACAACCCGACCAGGGCGGGCGGCGGGGGCCCAGGAAGGAGGGCCCGAAGCAAAACAAAACCGGAGCACCAGAAGGCCAAAAGACCAAAAACAAAAAACGAGCCCAAAACCAAAAGAAACGAAGCACACCAAAACACAGGAAAAAAGGAAAAAAAAAAAAAAAAAAAACAGTCCAAAACAGAAGAGTCCAGGGGGCCGACAGCACAGGAGTCCAAAACAGTTCAGGGGGCCGGCCGTGCGGACGGCAACGGCGGCGACGTGGATACGGTTCGGGAGGCCGGCCGTGCGGAAGGCAGCGGCGGCCACTCAGGCGATGGCGGTCCGGGGGCCGGCCGTGCGGAAGGCAGCGGCGGCCACTCAGGCGATGGCGGTCCGGGGGCCGGCCGTGCGGAAGGCAGCGGCGGCCACTCAGGCGATGGCGATCAGGGGGCCGGCCGCGCGGAAGACAGCGGCGGCGCCCAAGTGTCAGGCGCACCGGCCGAGGCTTGGAGGGCACAGGACCAGGCGACGCTGAAGCAGAGGCAGGACCAGGCGTAACAGGAGCACAGGCAGAGGCTGGACCAGGCGTAGCAGAAGCACAGGCAGAGGCGGCTGGACCAGGCGTAGCAGAAGCACAGGCAGAGGCGGCTGGACCAGGCGTAGCAGAAGCACAGGCAGAGGCGGCTGGACCAGGCGTAGCAGAAGCACAGGCAGAGGCGGCTGGACCAGGCGTAGCAGAAGCACAGGCAGAGGCGGCTGGACCAGGCGTAGCAGAAGCACAGGCAGAGGCGGCTGGACCAGGCGTAGCAGAAGCACAGGCAGAGGCGGCTGGAGCTGGCGTAGCAGATGGTGGCTGGATGGGCTCCTCGGGCCCTCCAGCTGATGTAGCATGGTGCTGGTGCCCAGCTGACGAGGAAGGTTGCTGAACGGGCCCCTCGGACCCTCCAGCGGAGACAGGAGGCTGAACGGGCCCCTCGGACCCTCCAGCCGACGAGGCATGAGGCTGGTGTGGTTCTCCGGAACCACCAGCTGACGAGGAAGGCTGCTGGACGGGCTCCTCGGGCCCCCCAGCTGAAACAGGAGACAAAGGCCGGAGCGGTCCCTCGGGTGGCTGCTTAAACTCCAGGGGTCCAGAATCAGCTGAGGACTGGGACCTAGCCTCTGGGCAAACAGTGCCAATGGCGGCTGAACCAGGAAAAGCACCTTGAGGTGAAATTAAACTTTCTCCCTGCACGGAGTGAATGAGTGAAGCCGATGATACTGGGGCCTGCGCTACAGGCGGCACTGGAGCTACTGGGGCCTGCGCTACAGGCGGCACTGGAGCTACTGGGGCCTGCGCTACAGGCGGCACTGGAGCTACTGGGGCCTGCGCTACAGGCGGCACTGGAGCTACTGGGGCCTGCGCTACAGGCGGCACTGGAGCTACTGGGGCCTGCGCTACAGGCGGCACTGGAGCTACTGGGGCCTGCGCTACAGGCGGCACTGGAGCTACTGGGGCCTGCGCTACAGGCGGCACTGGAGCTACTGGGGCCTGCGCTACAGGCGGCACTGGAGCTACTGGGGCCTGCGCTACAGGCGGCACTGGAGCTACTGGGGCCTGCGCTACAGGCGGCACTGGAGCTACTGGGGCCTGCGCTACAGGCGGCACTGGAGCTACTGGGGCCTGCGCTACAGGCGGCACTGGAGCTACTGGGGCCTGCGCTACAGGCGGCACTGGAGCTACTGGGGCCTGCGCTGAGGGTGGCACAGGAGACTGAACTGAGGGTGGCACAGGAGACTGAACTGAGGGTGGCACAGGAGACTGAACTGAGGGTGGCACAGGAGACTGAACTGAGGGTGGCACAGGAGACTGAACTGAGGGTGGCACAGGAGACTGAACTGAGGGTGGCACAGGAGACTGAACTGAGGGTGGCACAGGAGACTGAACTGAGGGTGGCACAGGAGACTGAACTGAGGGTGGCACCGGAGACTGAACTGAGGGTGGCACCGGAGACTGAACTGAGGGTGGCACCGGAGACTGAACTGAGGGTGGCACCGGAGACTGAACTGAGGGTGGCACCGGAGACTGAACTGAGGGTGGCACCGGAGACTGAACTGAGGGTGGCACCGGAGACTGAACTGAGGGTGGCACCGGAGACTGAACTGAGGGTGGCACCGGAGACTGAACTGAGGGTGGCACCGGAGACTGAACTGAGGGTGGCACCGGAGACTGAACTGAGGGTGGCACCGGAGACTGAACTGAGGGTGGCACCGGAGACTGAACTGAGGGTGGCACCGGAGACTGAACTGAGGGTGGCACCGGAGACTGAACTGAGGGTGGCACCGGAGACTGAACTGAGGGTGGCACCGGAGACTGAACTGAGGGTGGCACCGGAGACTGAACTGAGGGTGGCACCGGAGACTGAACTGAGGGTGGCACCGGAGACTGAACTGAGGGTGGCACCGGAGACTGAACTGAGGGTGGCACCGGAGACTGAACTGAGGGTGGCACCGGAGACTGAACTGAGGGTGGCACCGGAGACTGAACTGAGGGTGGCACCGGAGACTGAACTGAGGGTGGCACCGGAGACTGAACTGAGGGTGGCACCGGAGACTGAACTGAGGGTGGCTGCGGGGGAGCTAACTTAGCTGCCGGTAGCTGCACAGGCGATAAGCAGCTCGCGTTGATATCCGCCACACAAAACGCAGCCCCTGAATGAACAGTCATGCAGTCCGAAAATGAAAAACAGTCCTCACTCACCACAGCCGGCGAATTAGAAGTCCGAACGTCCAGCTGTGGGGTGGCGCGCTTACGGCGCGATCGGCGTCTCCTCCCCGCAGACGGCTCCGACGGGCCGGGCAAGATCACATCCGGCGAGTCGGGCAGCGAGGCAGGAGTGGCCGAGAGAAGGTGCGGTGTGAGCCGGAGAAAAGCCTGCATAGTCGGAGGAAGCGAGTTCAATAGCCATGGCAGGCCGGAAAAGAGCCGTTGCAGCCGGTCTTCTGTTGCGCGGCGAAGCTCTTCCGGGGGATGTTCCAGCCATAGGCTGAGAAGGATCTCCACATTGTACGTGATGTCGTCCTGGAGCTCCTCGGACGGATTTACAGCCGCTGGGTCCATGGTGGCTGGTTCGTTCTGTCACGGTTTGCGGGGGCAAGCCGTGTGGAATATATATAGGACCAAAAGGCGGCAGCTCTGGTGCAGGTGAGTGTTTATTAACAACAAAAATGCAAACAACAAAGGCGCTAGGAACATGAAACTGAAACCTAAACTGGGTAAACTAACACACAAACCAGGAATGACGGTGCAGGGAGGTCCGGGGAAATACATGCAGGGAAACAACACAGACGAACCAGCAACGAGGACACGGTAACACACACTATAAATACACATGCCAGGAATCAGGGGATGGGAAACAGGAGGGGAACACACCTGGAATACATGATAACTGACAAGGCAAGGGAAACGTAAACAGAACACACTGACATAAGACAGAGCCCTTCAAAGTAAAACAGGAAACACATACACGTAATGACAGACTCAGACGCGGACTAAACACAGAGACTTACTACACTAAGGAAATGCACAAGCAGGGAAGACATCAACCAGAGGGAACACCACTAAATGCTAGAAAATACAAAACTATCAAAAGTAAAAGTACATAACCAAAAACACTGGGTCACCGACCCAGGACCATGACAGATACTGGGTTTTGGGTTTGTGCTCCCTCTATTGGTCCCTGGTGTTAGTGTTCCCCTGTCTCGTCAGGTTAATCAGGTCCAGCTGTGTCTCCCACCTGTGTGTGATTTCCCAGTGTCTCTCTGTGTACTTATAGTGTGTGTTTGCCTCTGTTCCTCGTCGCGTCGTCTGTGTTCATACCCGGTGAATTTCCCTGCGTGCTCTCCCTTCATGTTCAGGTTTGCCACTCCTTTGTGTAGTTTCTCCCAGTTTAGTTCGTCCTTAGTTCTGTTTGCCATCTCCACTTTATGTTCAGTATTGTCAATAAATCACCCTTCACGTCTGAATAAGTGCTGCATTTGAGTCCTCCTTCCACTCTTCACACGGCCGCTGCCCCAAACCGTGACACCATTAGTCTGAGTTTAGAAATATTCCGTAAATGATAAAAAACAGTTTCGGACCAGCTGCTTCGAATGCTGCTCGAGCGACATCGAGCTGTCAAATAAGACACCGAGATTTCTAAGGCTTGATTTTACATAAGGGTCTAAGAAGCTGATATGCTGTCTAATTTCTGGGACCATGTGGTCTGGAGCAATAATTAGAGTTTCTGTTTTATCAGAGTTTAGTTGGAGAAAATTGTCATATAACCATTTGTTGATTTCTGTCAGGCAATTACTTAAATTAGACAATTTATAAAACTCAGACATTTTGAAGGAACAGTATAGTTGGATGTCGTCAGCATAGAGATGATAGGAGATATATTTATAGCGCTTAATAATTTGGCCTAGGGGAAATACATAAAGTAAAAAGAGAATTGGACCCAGGACAGATCCCTGAGGTACCCCACACGGCAAAACTGTTGATTCTGATGTGACATGATTCATGCAAACAGTAAAAGATCTCTCAGACAAATATGATATAAACCATTTTAAAACAACACCAGTAATCCCAAACAAGTTCTTGAGTCTGTTTATCATGATACCGTGATCTACAGTGTCAAAAGCAGAGCTGAGATCCAGCAGAACCAGCACGGGGTATTCTCCAGAGTCTGCTGCCATCAAGATATCACTAGATACTCTAAGTAAGGCCGTTTCAGTGGAATGCAATTTACGAAAACCAGACTGGAAAGTGTCCATAACAGCATTTTTATCCAGGAAATAGTTAAGTTGTTCTAGTACTACTTTTTCTAAAATTTTCGATATAAAAGGCAATTTGGATATTGGCCTATAACTGTTAGGAAGAGATGGATCCAGCTGAGGTTTCTTTAATATTGGCTCAACAATAGCTTGTTTAAAGAAGCTGGGGACTGAGCCAGTATGAAGAGAAGTATTTATCATTTCCACAATACAGAGGCCAATTGAATCAAACACACTAGTGAAAAATGAAGATGGAAGGACATCAAGGAGGCTTGAAGTCTGTTTTATATGACAAAGCAGGCCTCTGATGTCTTGTAATGTAACAGGAGTAAAAGACGACCAAGTATCAGAGGAGAGCAAGTTAAAAGTTTGATATTGAGAAGATGATGGAGAGATATTAGACCTGATGGCAATGACCTTATTTCTGAAATAGTTCATAAACTCATTGCAGTCGGACGTTGAGTGAACTGGTGCACAAGGAGCATCAGGAGAAACAATACTCTTAATTGTTTTAAACAAGAATTTAGGATCTTTCTTTTTTGAATCTATGAGGTGTGAAAAATACTCTGTTCTAGCATTTTTCCACATGTCATTTAGCAAGAGGATAGATTCTTTAAGGTCTAACTTATAAACCTCAAGCTTGGAAGCCTTCCACAATCGTTCCAGCTTGCGACAGTATCTCCTGAAATTACGAATGTTTTCATTTAACCAAGGATGAGATTTCAAACGTAGGACAGTACTTTTTTTCAGAGGTGCCACTATGTCTAAAATAGAAGTACACTGGTTATTAAAGGATGAGACAAGAGAGTCCAAATCATTGTAAGTCATTTCAGCGTCAAACATGGCAGAGAACCTTTTGCCGGCGTTCAGGTTTATGATTCGCCTTTCAATCGTTATTTTGGGAGCCGGGGGATCCAAATAAAACGACAAGTTAAAATATATGCAGCTATGGTCACTCACATGGACATTTTCCACACGAATGTCATTTATATTTAAACCCAAGGAGAAAACAAGGTCCAATGTGTGACCCTTTACATGTGTAGGGCCAGAAACATGCTGCATAAAATTAAAAGACTCTGTGATAGTCATGAAGTCAACAGCCATATTACAGGATGCATCATCAATATGAAAGTTAAAATCTCCCAACATTACCACCTTCTCTAATTTAATAATGGATGATAGGAGGTCGTTAAATTCAGTTAAAAAGACTCCGGCAGGGCCAGGAGGTCGGTAGATTAAAATACAATAAAAGGTGTGCAAAGAGCCAACCTTGATCATCTGAAGTTCAAATGAGGTAAAAGAATCCGAGTTCATCAGTCTGCATGTGAATCTGTCCTGGTGCACAACAGCGAGACCTCCGCCACGTTCCGAAAGACGTGGAGTTCCGATGACGGAGCAGCCAGTCGAACAAATTTCCTTCAGATGTATATAATCCATGTTTTGTTGCCACGTCTCAGTTAAACACAAGAAGTTGAGAGATTCCTTTATAAAAAAGATCGTTTAAAATAAACGATTTGTTTGTGATTGAGCGAGTGTTGAGCAGGGCAAACCTGATTGAAGACGTTTGGTTGGTGCAGTCAACAGCTGACTGCAGTGGCACTCGAAATAAACACCTGTGCGCACCTCTACACCTGTTACGCCGGGCGGGGACTTCAGGGCTAGCAGAAGCTAATATCCATAGTGGTACATCACCTCTGCCATCAAAACGGCGGTCGAAGGAGGGACGCCAAGTGAACATGGGGCCATCAGACCATAGATTCCGAGCTGGGAACTGAAGTGTAGCGTCGGCACCAGGTGACAGTAGATGAATTGGTCGTAGGCACCGGGATTCTTCCCACATCCAAGAAGCTAATCTTCGGTACCTTCTCAGTCGCACCTGGACACCGGCCCTGGTTCCCCTACTTCTTCTTTTCTTTGTGTTAAATCCCACCGATATGTACGGTAACATGCAGTCAGGTGAGGAACACACAAAGGGTGGAGGGAAAAATTTCCTGTAACTGTCCCAGCTGTCACAGTAGCTCTCCATTGAATCTTTGATATACAACATCATGCCCCGATCATAAGTATTGGTGGCAGAGACAAAATCAAAACACAGGACGGTAAAAATAATACTGCAAGTGACAATAGCGGCCAGTATAAAACTATACCAGCGAGCTGTACTAGCGGCACAAGCGGCAAAGCTAAACACAGGCGCCATCTTGTCCCATCTTTTTACCTGAGAGAATCATTGTGGTAACGCCAAACATAAACCAGTCAAGAGCAAGTTAAGTAGTATCATATATTTTAGTATATTTTAGCGTAGCATCTTAAGCCATATCTTACAAAGGTCATAAATGAAGCCCAGCTGTAAACTTACAGGAATGCTAAACGCCCCTCTCATTGTCACAGGAATGAACAAAGTATTAATTTATTGAAACTGTATAAATGTTGTCTAGGTCTGTTTTACTCTGATTGAACTGCAGTTGCTAGAACACACACCAAGGCTACCTGTTCAATCAGTAACATTAATTTCACTTTGATTTGCATCAGTCTGAACAGGAACTACTTAAACATTAAAGGTTAATGTCCCACAGACTAAGAAAGGAGACGTGGAAATTGCTTTAAAGTTTCAGAGTCTAATGTGCATTAAAAACACAAACTGGAATTAAAATGTTTATGTTATCGTTCTGTGCGATAAAATTGTGCTACATTCTACTGTTTTTATGTTATTTATAGATTCCTAATCACCTACATCATATGATAAATTGGAGCAGGTGGCACTCATAGGGATCATTTTGTGCAGAATCAGAGTTAGATGATGTGCAACATGCCCTTTTTTAAGTGATCGCACACAGAGCCTAAAACAACCAGCTTAACAGAGTTTAAAATCATCATGATGCCTGTAATCTCCAGCTGGGTTTTATGTTTTTTCAAGCCAGCTAACACAAAGAAAGGCTGACTGTGCTGTACTTCCTTTGCAGTCACACTCCTCAGGTTAAAACCAAAATGAAAAAACACAAAGTTCACTCGTATTGCTGCAGCTTATTTTTAATGAATGTGTTGAATCCTGGTTTACTTTACTGCACACAACATAATGGGACTGCGTTAAGGGAGACGTTTTGTACCTACTACTGAAGAAAGTGGTGACATTTAAAAGTTACTATAATGATAATTATTTAATATCATCCACGTTGTTCTTTTGTACAACTTTCAGAGAATCTTTTCACCTCCTTTTAGTTTCATTTTAGATTGTACGTGGACTGATAGCTGTGTGGTGTACATGAGGTTAGCTTACAAAGTTACAACTCTGTCGGATTGCACGAGCACATACATGTGGCACAAAACAAGGAAAATCATTGCATGCCTGAAGGGAAACACGTTTTCTAGAAGGCCAGAGCACCTTTTGGTCTGTTTGCCTGAACCACCTTCTTGACCCTGAAAACCTGAGGCCAGGCCTATGATTTGTTCTTCTGCATTTTTCCTTCTCATATATCTACAAATATCAGAATATTGTTTCCTTCCTACTTCCCTTCTCCTCGTGGAGATGTTTCCCTTGGAGCAGCAGGATGAGCAGAGTCAGCCGTGTGCAGGTCGGAGACGCAGCAGGAGGAACAATGAGATCTGATTTGGTCGGCTGGAGAAGGCAGATGCCTCTGACATCTGGGTGATGTCAGCTCGTTGTCAACACATTGTTAGTGCCTCGAATGTGCAAACAGATTAACAGGCAGGAGAGCAGACACACTGCTGCTCTTTCTGCCCAGAGCCGAGCCTCCATTTACTGCTGCGCGATCACACCAGAGCTGTCGCACAGCAAATCTGCATTTTATTCTTAAACAAAATAGCTACAACTACAACTAGGCATAATAATGACAGCACTGTGAAATAACATCAAATATTTTGCACGGATTCATCAAACACTTAAAACCGTTCCTCTGAAATCAGTTAAAATTTCATCTTTGTACGTGCAGAATGTGTCAAATCAAGAGTTAAAGCGTTAAATTAAATAAACTGAAAAGATAAATGTTGAATTGGAGATCAGTTGGTTGACTCAGATCTTAAAGACCTCTGACTGTCAGGTCTGTGAGTAAGTTTAAGTCTCCGTGGAGCTCCAACTCCAAGATCGAGGACTGAGAGTCTCTTCGACGCCTACGTCGCAGCACCGCACCCCGGGCCACCACACAATGCTCCACAGTGTGTTTCAACCCGGCTGTGGAGGAGGCCGAGTGGGCCAACATGGACGGCGGCCAGACCGTCCCCGCCTGTTCCCAGGAAGAGGAATAGAGCGGGAGAATCCGGGCCGCTCCCGAAGCCCGGCAGATATCAGGCTTGAATTCAAATGTAAAGCAAACAGACGCAAACAAAGAGTCATTCTACGCCCACGCTCCCTCTGAAACACTCAGGATAAAGCTAATCTTTTCTCCCCACTCAGTCCCTCTGGTCGAACTAGTCTTATTATTATTTGACCAAAGCTTTAGAGGTTAATCACCTCCAAACACGCTCCATGAGTCAACATGTTTGTGTTAAAACTGAATCACGGAGGAGCATCGAAGCGCGACTGTTTCAGCGCTGCAGGTTAACTCTTGCTCTGTTGTTCTGTCACTTACACGTCTCCGTCCATGAATCGGAAGAATCCATTAATCGCCCTGCAGAACAACAGCTGGACAATACAATAACAAACATTTCAGCAAAACTATGCGTCATTAATGCTTAATTCAGAGCAGCTACCTATTCTTTTACACCAGAAATGAACATGTTTACAGCGTGGTACAAAAACAGTTGGGTCTCTATAAAGGGGGTTAATGGTTTTTAATAACACACCTGTTTAACTTATTAGCAGTTTGGCCTCTAACTGCCAGGTGGATAACGACACAGGAGGTTGTAGCTGCTAGCTCTTTGCTAGGCTTCACCTCAGCTAACTGAGCTGGGCCTCTACACTGTGTTTGTGCTCTTAGAGCCTTTTGGAGCATTTCTAATGCAGTTGTCTGACCAATAATGTGGCTCCTATCGAAGAGGTCAATTTTGGGATTTTATTTGGATGTTACTCAGCACCAGTTAGCGTGACCAAACTAGCTAGCTTTAGCTGATAATTTGGCACTCTATGCCTCATCCATATATGGTCACTTTTGCTCCAAGAAATAAACATGGAAGCATCCATAAAGCTAACAAAAAAAACCCCCACAAACAAACAAATAGGATTTCACAAACTAACTGGTGACATCATAGTGACTATATCCATCTTTTACCTACAGTCTGTGGGTTTGAATGAAAACTAGAACAAATAAACTAAATTAAAATCTTTTAGCTTATGTGGAATGAACAGTGAGTCCCTCTCACCGCCACTTTCTCCATTTCTTTATAATTACCACCAAACTTTGTTGGAAACTTCATTAAATTTACATCCTGGTCCTGTTGATTTCATACTAAACGAGCCTCTCCGGTTTTCTCATTGCGTTGATGAGTTTCTCACTCTGAATCCATCGAACACAACTTCTCTAACTTCTCAGTGAGACACAAAGAAAGAGAAAAACCTTCGTTCACTTCATGTCACCATGAATATTCACGTTTCCTTCCCGGAAATGATTTCCGCTGAAGTCGTCGCGGCTCCTGCAGGATAATTACGTCTTATTTTGAAATGTATATCTGTGGCGCTGCTGCTCCTGTTCATTTTAATTGTGAGGAGATGCACACGTGAAAAGTGGAAAGCGTCTGGGCCAGATGTGATGGCGGCGAGCACGCGGGGGCAATTTGCATTTCATTTTCATTCGGATTGGTGGAAGAAGAAGAAGCTGTGAGTGTTTTAGTGGAGCTGGGTGTTTTTCCTGGCTGCTGACGGGGGGACGGAGAGTGTGTGTTTGTGTGAAAATGGCTCCTCCTATAGTAATTAGCTGTGGAGGCTGTAATTGGGCAGAATCAGTCTTACTAAGTGATTTCCTGACTGTCAAATTAATGTGAGTGATACTTTTCATTTAGTTAGCATCAAACAGCCCCTCCACTCGGCCTCCATATGGGCGTCTGATGCAACGCTCGCCATTAAACCGACGCAGCCAGATGTTCCCTCGCAGCCCCGCCATTATCAATGCAAATTTATTCATTAAACAATTTAATTGTGTCAATGATTGACAGGCGGTGGCGTGATGACGGAGGAATGTTATGAAGCTAATAATCTGTTAGTCTTATTAACTCCCTGTGTCAGCAATATGGCTGTCAACATTTATGTGGATTAACCCTCCTAATGTTGCGCCGCAAACCGTCAGCTGCTCGCCATGACAACAGACGGGCTCACCGGTTGGCGAACACGCCTCAGGAAGCACGGCGCCGCTACGGTCAGCTGACGGAGAGATGTAATGCTCAGGAAGCAGAGAGGTGGTTGTAATTCTGTACCAGTGAGGACCTGAGCGGCGTCACGGCGAGATTACGTAATATCAGGGAAGACAGGAAGGTACTCCCACACCGCTACCCTCAAACACATCCAACCTGCACTCATACTGCGATAAAATCCCAGATAATAGACACATTCAGACCTAATCTCTGTTGATTTTGGCTCGGTGTCTCCTAAATGCCACAACGCACCTGACACCTGTAACTGCAAACATGGGCCACAAGTAATCTGAATTTCTGAAAGTATTGCACCTTTGACCTGCTGTGCTTTTCCTTGTTTTCTGTCCACTGTATCCAGGGATTGGACTGAAAAGCTTCAGGCGACTCTGATCACATAAACCAATGCTAATTTTGTAGGCTAACCAATTAAAGAATTAAAAAGGAGAGGGACGGTGGGGCACATAAACAAGAATGAACAGCTTGTAGAACTGAGGGAATCTAAATAGATAAGAACCGGAAGGAGCGTGTTTGGAGGCGTGGTCCCGCTCCTGAAATTCTGATACTTAATCCCCAAATAAATTAATTACATGCAAAATCATGTGTAGGAGGAATGTACTGCAAGTTAATAATAATACACCAATCAGAGCACAGACATACAGAATATACAGACATACAAAACAGTTAACCTACAGCTTATAATGTAATCTAATACAGGAGCTCTAGACTACCCATTCATGCTACAGTCCCATGGCGGAAGATGCTTGGAAATTGCAACACAACCAAATTTATTGCGACTGAGAACAGCACCGTCTTAACAACTAACCTTGTGTTGTGGATGGAACATCTCAGACGTTATCTAGGTTTAAGTTTGGTTGGTTTTCAGCATCTTCATTCTGACATTTGATATTATTCATCTCTGTCTCTTGTGAAAGTGAACTTTTGTTGAGAGCAATTTAACCGTTGTGCGTCTTTCCTATGCAAAGATACAGCAGTGGTTTATGTTTTAATTTATTTAAGAAATACTTCAGAACATACAACTTTAAATAATGCCTAGCTAGCTAATGTCCTTCTAACTAAACTCTATTTCTGGTAAACTTTGTAAATCCTTATTAAACTTTGTAGAAACAGCTGGGAGAACAGTCGCACTGACCGTTTTATTGTAGCTGAAAGAATTTGGACTATTTTTTACCCTTAGTATCAGTGTACAGTAGCTAATGCTGCCAGTGGTAAGTCGATATGCTAATGCCGTACCTGATCCCGTACCAGGCACGAGGTTGAAGTAGAATATCTGAAATTCAGTTATCTGCATTTTTATTCAAATTCTGGTTCTGATGTTAAACCTGACATCAGATCACGGACAGGCAAGTTCAGCTTAGCTCAGACACATTAGCATTTTCTTTTTTTCACCCAGAGTGACCCCAGAGGACCCGAGAGGGATGTGGGACGGTTATCCTTCCTTAAATGACGCCACAAATAAAAGGTCAGGAAACAAAGGTGGTATTTAAGGTTAACCAGAGGAGTTTAAGGGCATGAAAGGTGGACAGGTGGTAGGAGTGCATGCTGGGAGTTGAAGTTCAAAGTATTTCAGCAGGGTTTACATTTCCTCTGCAGGCTGAACACAAGAGAGTGACGTGGGAAAGCCAAACAAAAGCGGCTCAGTTATGGGTTTGGAAATGAACATCTTCAAATCCTTTTAACTCATTATTCTGCTAACAATTAGACCGAGCCCTGGAGCTGGTTCCAGGTCAGAGTGAGAGTTTCACACGAGTACAAAACAACAGAAGAAGAGTGATCTGAATACAAACTCTGAGACGAGTGTGTGTGTGTTAGAGGAGCCTGGAAGTTGGTTCTTCACCGGGGGAATAGCAGTGGGTGTGTTTTCCCTGGATCGAGCCTCGCAGGCAGGTCTGTGTGTGTTATGACCTCGGGCAGGTCCGGTCCTTGAGGACAGTTCTGGTGGTTTCTGGTTTTTATTTTTCTGGAGGAGAGATCGCTTCAGGAAATGCAGCTCAGCAAAGCGTTCAGAATCACTAACATCAGCGACACAATCAGAGCTTCGTCTGCATTTTGAGGCATTTTAGGGAATGAAGGGGCTGGATTTAATGACTTTTCATTTAGTTCATGTTAAACAAAATTTAGAATAAAGTTGGAATTTTCTGTTATAGGATAATCTTTTTTTCTTTTTGGGGGGTGAAAGCTTTCTCTGTTCAGCACATCCTGATTATACCATCAACCAGCAGAGGACAGAGGATGAATTCTTATACTTGATTTTTGTCCTGGTTAAATCCATCCTTCCATTTTTTTTCCATTTATCCAATTCAGGGGTGCCGTTGGGCTGGGGCCTGTCTGAGCTGCCATAGGGCGAGAGGTGAGGACCCTGGACAGGGCTAACATCACCATTAAATCATTTAAAATATATTACAATGCATTGTTTAACTTTACTGTTTTTACTGTATCATGAAAATTGCCCTCCTTAGATTAAAAAAAATGATAATATTAATATTAATAGTATGAAATATTTTATTTGTGTAGACGTTTGACTACTTACTATCTCTAATTATGATATTTGTATGGCATACTTTGTGACTTTCTTCCTCAGTGGTAGAAATGGCTTTAAAAAAAACCGTATAATTGACCTTTAATACATTAAAATATTTCTGTGTTTGAAGCCCATTTTAAAAGACCATGTAAATAAATAAGAAATCAGAGAACCATTTTCCTCACATTTTTTCCTCTAGCAGAAATAGGTTCCCATTGAGGAATATTTTAATAATAAACTCCTTGCTCTACTGATCTTTTTGTCTAGAAGCCTATTTATTTACTCTCTCTTGGCTACAGACATGACAGTACAGACGTTTCCATGACCGATTATTGAAAAATCAGATCAGTTAGAAAATATCATGCGATTCACTCAAAAGCAAATAAAAATTTAAAAATATAACTATAAATATTTTGAGATATTAACCCCAATTTCTGACCTTTGCCTAGCATTTCTTCCTTCCAGTGACAGAAACAAACTTCTACAGCGGCTGATATTACAGTGTGTAATATAGATTTCATTAGTTCTATTATTACTTTATCTTTGCAACAAAGTTTTTTCCTTAACTCCATCTCAGGTTGGTGTAACTGATAATCTTCGACCCTGTCGTTTTGCTGTCAGCATTGTTATGTTAGCTGTAACATCTGGTAGTTTTTTTTCTACTTACACTATCAAGATATCATTAACTCTTTGTTGCAGTGTATTATTTCACTTCTGCCGTTTGCACTCATTGAGGCTGAGAGGAGCAACAAAAGGAAGTAACGTGTCCGTGAGTACCAGCAGTAAAGCCTCTCACCCGAGCAAGTTAGGTGAATAATGTCAATACTGTTTTTTATTTGCCCTTAATTACTTTTTAATATTACAAGATCAGTACATGAATATTCTTGGATTGATGCCTTTGTATTATTTTCCAGTGTGTGGGAATCCTCCAGTAGTAATATGTGGAAGAACACAAGGGAGTGCCAAGGAATAGGCTAATTAATTCAGATAAGAGTGTGTATTTGTGTGTTGCTGTGGCTGTATTTTTCTCATGGTTTTCTTTACTTTAATAAATAGAAGAAAAAAAACTTATTTTTAATATCCCAACATTTCTTCAAATAGAGATGTAACACAACTACTGAGAATGACCACGAAGGGGAAAAAATAGGCACAAAAGTAATGAAAAATAACACAGAAAGCACAACAAAGAAGTTCATCTGGAGCAAAAACAGAAGAAATACAATAGAAGATGAAACCAGACCACAAAGAAATGGAGGAGCAGGAAAATCAACCCGGAGACAAGAAGTGGAAATGTGTTCGAGGAGCACTGTCGTGTTGTCGTTCCACCTCCTGGATCCTGAAACGTTCTGACGGTTCGGCCTTGTTCCTGCGTGAGAGGAAATGGAGAGTTACGGCAGACATGAGGGCTGGAATAAACGCCGCTGGAGCAGCAGCAGCTTTCAGGGCCCATTAGAGCCGACAGCAAACGGCAGCGAGAGCCGTCCAATCAAACATCCATCGCTGCAGGACGAGTGGGAACCGACAGCGGCGCACACAGCCCGTCTCCCCCGAGACCATGCTCGTATTATCCGGCGGTAAACACAAACCTCCTCCTCTTCCTCCTCCTCTTCTTCTTCTTCTCTGATATGCGTTATTACTCTGACACCTGTGCCTAACATGTGGAACTTAATGTCTTTTCATTTGCCATTTGTTTCCTCCTAAACAAGGTGCAGGGTCCGCCGTGGGTTTGTCTGCCGGGAGCTCTACAGCAGCTGGAGGTTTACAGACGGGACAAAATGTGCCACAACACCCTCTCCACCATAACGCTCAGTGTTCCAACCCCCCTGGTGCACACCGAGGCGTCAGGATTCATTTGTAAATGTGGATGTTGGCTTCACATGAGCAGCGGCAGCCGGTCGACTGATTCACGTGTTGTCAGCTGAATGAAAATGCTCGTCTCCTCCACTGCAGCACGGCGACTCTGACAAGATGACTGACAGTTCGACACATAGCATTCAACGCCACTGCAGATATCACCCGACTGACGAGAAACCAAATCGAACAGGGCACCAGCTTTTCAAAATCATTTCCATTTTAAAGATAACTGACATACGACCAGATACGCTCAAAATTAGACAGCAAGATCAGACCCCAACTGCAAAAGATGATAAAGACTGTCCAAGTTTGTTATAACAACCACAGACACAATGAAATGATGACCAGCCCATGGCGGGGCATAATAGTAAAATAAAAAGCACCACAAAGAGGCTAAAACAACAACAACAAACACCAGAAAATTGTAAAAAACAAACAAACAAACAAACAAAAAAAAGACGACGCCCAAAACAGCCAAGAGCAAAAAGCAGGCTGGTAGTAATAACTAAAAAGCAATTAATAAAATTAGTAGAAGCACAGCAAGGAAGTACTTCCATTTTGAATCTTTCTCCTACCAACATTGATTTTACATCGATTTGTTCATTTTAAGCTGTTATTGGTGTGTTTATGTAATCATCTAAGGTTTAGTTTTAAATCTTATTTAATTTATTCTTTAAATTAAATTTAACATTTTAAACATTTAGTCATAATAAAAAAGATGTATAATTTATTACTATTCCATCAGTTGGCTAATAGTTATCAGTTAGCCAAGGTACGTTAGGGTATTAGCTAACAGCTACAACTAGAATTAAAGCTGCAAGCAGCGTTATGAGGGCCCTCACACCCTGGCGTGTCGAGCCACGCCCAAAACCTAATACCAGCATGTCCGATCTGATGTGACATTGATGGATTTCATGCATTTAAAATGCAATAGTTATCAGCTTCTTCTAATTCAGGAGAATAATGCAAACTAAAACTACATAATAATTCACAATCTTTAGTTAGGGGTATAACATGGCATAAAATAATATTATAATCTAACACCACCAGCTAACATTTCATCTTATTCAACCAGGATTATAGTCGTCCCACTAGGTGGCGCTCTAACCATTATGTACAAATGGCATAACAAACATATCCGAGCTCGAGTCTAATCATGCCTACGACCTTTGGGAGAGATTGGACATTGTGTTTTCGAGTGACAGCAGATTACTGCTTTTTGGCGAGTGATTGAAACTCCACATGCCGCCATGACCACCCCGTTTCCCTGAACGTAAAAAGCTTCGCAATTTAACATCACAAAGGTCTTTAGATTCCACACACAGGAAATCGCATCAATCTGATGAAATCCCTTGGAGGAGTTCGTCAAAGAACGGTGCCTGAAAAGAGGGGAAAATGTCGCCAAAATTACACATTCATTTTAAAATGGCTGACTTCCTGTTGGATTTGGGATTTTGCTCCAAGAGACTTTTTTTGTACATCTTGATCTCTCCTATAACCTTCCCAGATTTCAGACTCATACATAAAACACAGAGCAGGGGCTGATGATTTGAAAGCTTGTAGGGGGCGCTGTGGAGCCATTTTGCGCTATTCAAGGAAGGTGATCACATAACAACAAAGCCTTCGTCCCATTGGAGGTGTGGGCCAAATTTCAAGACTTTTTAAACTTTCCAAGCCCCTCAAACGCCACTTCATTGTTCACGGTGAACCGCGTTGCCACCAGGGTGCGCCGTTCAGTTTAAAGTCACAATTTTCGCACTGAAGCATCATGAGCAACTGATGGTGATATTCACCGCTTTTGAGGTGGCCACGATGAACCTGTGAAAATCAGTACGACAAAATGAAAGACATGACATTTCCTGTTGCCACTAGGTGGCGTTCTGTGTATTCCTGACAATGGGCACATCAATCTGTTCAGGGCGGGTCTGACATCATGCCTGTAAAGTCTGGTACTGATCAGACTGGATTTCATGGAGTTATACTAATTTGTTTCTTCATGGCGTGACATCAAAGTTCGCCATGCTGCAGGGTTCACACCCTTTCGCGAAAAGTCACAGTTTTCACTGTAACCCAAGACCAACTCCATAAGGCTTTCCTGGAGAAATTTGAGGCTGCAGGTGTCACCCATCACAATACTGTACCCCAAAGTGTAAAACATGACATTTCCTGTTCCCACTAGGTGGCGCTGTCCTTGATGTCAAATATGGCAGTTGAAATATGTTCAGGGGTGGAGCCTTATCATATGTGTGCTCTTTGGTCCAGATCGGACAATGTATGAGGGAATGAGAGGCAATAAGATTTTCATGGCGAGTCATCGAAATTCACCGTGGCGCCACCGCCACACCGTATCACGAAAACTCAAAAGCTCCACAATTTAACATGGCCCAGGTGTGTAGTTTACACTGACCAAACATGAAGCTTATACGACCAAATTCCAAGGAGGAGTTCGAAAAAGTTCGAGGCATGGAAATGGCAAAATTAGAGCCAAAATGTCACATTCACTTCTAAATTGCGGACTTCCTGTTGGGTTTGCATCAATGGGCCCACAGACTTTTTTGTTTGTCTTGGCATGATACACATGTGTGCCAAATTTCATACATGTAGCTCAAACGATGTGGTCATAGGGCTGCATTTAACAAGGCATAGGTGGCGCTCTAGAGCCATTTCCCAGTGCTCATATGTAAAACCATTAAAATACAAAATTTTTCACGAGACCTGGCATGTGTGCAAAATTTCATGAGTTTTTGAGCATGTTTAGGCCCTCAAAAAGGCCCTTGTTTTGCCTGAATAATAATAAGAAGAAACGGAGCAGATACAATAGGGCCTTCGCACTCTCGGTGCTCGGGCCCTAATTACCAGCTCCCAGCTAACAAATTCTTTGTGATATTCACTGAACTTTCAAGACTTCTAAAATATTTTATGTTATTATTTGAAAACTGTGAATAGATAAAGAAAACTAGCATTTCTGCTTTCAGACAAACAAAAACACTCGATTGCATTTTTATCTATTTTTATCAGAATTTGAATATAATTTTTTATGGAAAAAAAAAACTTACTCTCTTATATTTCTGTTAAAAACAGCATTAAACTGACGTTCACATTTTTAAAAAAAAATCATAGAAGTTACTTCAGTTGTTTAGCAAAATTAAAAAAAATAAGATTAACATGGAAAATAATAATATTCAGTAACATGGGAAACTCCAGCTTTGTTTTCCTGAGCCATGGTTTTCATACAAAGTCTACATATTCTTCGATACCTTCACTTTGTTCTGCTTGTTGGGAGTTTGCAGGATCCATACGTTCAAATAAAACATTGTTCTTTTAAAATGAGCATGTTAAAAAAAAGTGTCATTTTTAATTAAAACATAAGAGAAGTTCATTTTTGTCATTGACTTTCAAGCAGAAAAGAAAAATCATTTACACATATACACAGGATTTCTTTAAGTACTAGACTTTTTTGTGTTAAAACAGTAAAAGAATTAGGTGTTCTGTATTTCCCAGAATCCAGATACCACCCACCTTTAGGATGTGGAAAACCTTTCTACCACAAAGCCTTTGTTCCCTTGTTCCTTTTTTTGTTGATTGTTTTTTCAAACATCTTGGCTGGTCCAGCATTTCACAACTCTCTGAATGCATGACAGAAGTGTGTGACACATGCACTGTCGTCTTTTACGTTTATCAATTATGAAAACACTGAACAGACTGATCTCAAATAGGTAACTGGCAAACTTCTTGGTCCACTTGTTTGACTTACTGATAAATGGGCCACCCTCTGCCTCTTTCCCACATCTCCAGTGCTCGTAGGGACAGGAAAGAGCTTCGACTTTTGGTTGCAGGGCTGGCATCCAAGCGAACACCTAGGAGATGTGTGTCGAGCTCCTCCTAGAAGGCCTGGCGAGTCTCATGCTTCTGCTACTTGCTGATGTAACTCCTTTTAAAGGATGAAACTGTTAGTTACTGCAATGTACTGGCAAACCGTCATGTTCCATCTTCTGGGTTTGTGATTGATTGGATTTGTTTCCAGCATCTGATCTGACATGTCCACTCCTGCCATGCGTTTTTTATACTCTAAGATAGCAGTCCCCAACCTTTTTTGCACCAAGGACAGGTTTAATGTCAGACGATATTTTCACAGACCGGCCTTCAATGTTCCCTCTAATTTTTCATGTGTCTGAGCAAACACACAAACTCCCTGAGCGGTCCCTTGGATCACTGTGAGCAACAGCAGACGTGTGCACTGTGGTCACACCAGCATCGAATCCATCCAAGTTACATGGTTTATTAAAATAATCAAATTACAGCATTTACATTTGTGTTAGACTACTTTTAATTAACTGCTTTAGCCCACTTACAATGAAAATTTTAAAAAATCTTGTTCATGACCTGTGTATGTTAACACTATTGGAAGTAAAAATAACTTGAACTTCAATTTTGAAAACACAACTTTCTTTTTTTTTTTTTAATAAAGCTCTGACTTGTATTATGAGTATGAGTCTGTGGTCTGGGAGAGTCCTGTAACTCTGTCTGCAAAATACAGTATATAATAACCAATGCTGGGCAATTAATTATATAGTTCTTCAAAAAAAGTAACTGAGTTTTGCAAACAACAAAGTTTTTTTGCAGGTGTTTATCTAAAAATGCAGCCAAGGCGTTTATTTAAATAAACATTTCAAACTATTTACAGAACAATCAGATGTTCTGCATCAAATCTGATGCCACACAAATTATTTGTGCCACTGCAAAAAAATATTTCTGTCCACTATGAGATACAGGAGAACAACAGCCTGATACCTGCAAGCCTGACAACAGGAGATGTATCACTCCTGTAACACCTGTAACATTCAGCAGTCGCCTCATTGTTCTGACACACACAACAAAACTAGTGACTACACTACACACTAACTATACAAGATTTGCGCTAAACGTCGCAAATCTCTCACATCTCAAAACACCGCCGTCACTCCTAAAACTTTCTAAACAACTAAATGCCATATAATTTTTTGATTGGTCGACATGGTTCGTTTTTCCACCAATAGGAAAGGCTGGGGGAGGGGGGTTGTTTTTGTTCACAGGCAGAAAGTGCTTTTGAGCGTTTTCCTTATAAAACGCTGTTTTTACCGTTTCTTCCGCAGTGAATATAAACAACGATAGTAAAACAGGAAAAACAAACATTGCACATATTTTTTATCATAACTCTGGTTTTACGTGGCCTGTCAACACAATTTAAAAACTGGTATAAAGTCCACACAGTTGTTCCGTCTGTCCTGCTCACATCTCCAGTGGTTGTACACGTTGTCATTAACGTGGCTTCTAGTGATGCGCGAATCATGAACGAATCGTTCAATACTCGAGAATCACTTTATTGACTCATGAATCATGATTCACAAGCCCAACTGACTCACTGACTCATCCCTGTTGCTGTTAGCAAACTAATTCCATTAGTAGAAATATATCTAGCTTATAATTAAAATTGTGGAGAAAAACACAACATCCAGTATCTTAACAAAAAAAATTCTGCTCTGAACTGGAAGAAAAAACCCTGAGTAGAAGCTCACATCAAGACAATAGCTCCTCGGTTCACAGTAGCATCGCTCAGCTAACATGCTAACGGCACATTTGAGCTACTCACCCCCTCCCTCCTGTGCTGCTGCTCAGTCATCCAGGTCATCATAGTCAAAGGAGCTTGCAAAGAAAAGCGTCTGGACTTCTTTAAGTTACTTGAAGACGTTTCACCTCTCATCCGAGAAACTTCTTCAGTTCTAAGGTCAAATGGTGGAGAGTCCCAGATATAAACCTAGTGGGAGTGTCCCCCCACAGAGGGACAAAAGGACCCCCTGATGATCCTCTAATCGCCTGAGCCAAGGTTCTCAGGAATTCGTAAATTAAGGTGGGGCCAGGTTTCACAATGAACTCACCCGAAACTCTGGCTGATTGGGACCCACACCCAGTTTCACACCTTGGCTCAGACCAAACCAGCATTTCATCTCCGAGGAAGTTATCCCAGAGAGAAGAAAAGCAAGTGTGTAAGTTCATCTCTGAATGTTTGTAAAGCATTCCCACGTTAAGCTTAACAACCGATATATGGAGCGCCTGCCTCTTCTCTCTCCCTCTCCGGCTGCTACTTCAATGTGAAACTGATCAATGATCAGCTGATCGGCTTTTCTGTCGCGACTCCGTCTCTCTTCTTTGTTTTTGCCCCACTTCGCACCAGAAAGAGGAAACCAGCGGCTGAACAACAGCAGCACGTTTAAGCTTCATAAGCTGCTGTTAGAATTTATTTAATATTTCTTTCTACTCCAGGATCTTTTTCTATGCAGCTGACGGCTGGTAACTGTGCAGGGGCGGATCTAGCAAAGTTTAGCCAGGGGGGCCGATAGGGCATGAACAGGGAAAAGGGGGCACAAAGACATACTTTTCTTTCTTATTCTCATTTAAAATGTCTAGCTTTTAATAAACAATTATCTGAATCTTACACCCAAAGTTTTAATCTTATGTAAAATATATAGAAGTCCATTACTGTATATAGTAACTGTTAAGTCTAATATACCCTAGTAAGCTATAGTACTTTTTCCTTTTGGAAGGTACCATCTGTGCAGTCTGCAATTCTGTTGAAGAAAGATGTTGAATCTATTTAATTATTCTTGAAAAATAATTTATTTCTGTGCATTTTTTTTCTAAGCTGCATCAAATTAAAGTTGATTACGTCGATTAAGCATCATGAGGTGGAGGGTGTGGGGTGGTTCGTCATTTTCTTTGCTGGGAGTTTGCAACCCTATTAGTTAGGTTGCTTAATATTTCTGCTAAGTACTCTTTAAAATACCAGAATAGGGAGGATGGTGTAGGTTTAGGTTTATTAGATTGATCAGCGTTGCTGAACTATGAAATATTTTGGGTGCAGTGTTTTTTTTACACACAGGTATAACAGAATAGCTTTAGTGTTGTTGTTTATTTAAACTTGAATATTAACTTATACAAAATGCAGCAAGATATTAAAAAAACAGTTTTATTGATTAAAAAACACTATATCGGATTCATATCGGTATCGGCAGATATCCAAATTTATGATATCGGTATCGGACATAAAAAAGTGGTATCGTGCCATCTCTAGTGTGAATGGGTGATTTAGGCTTTTACTAAGAAAGTGCATGGAGTACAGGTGCACGATAGGATCAATACTACTGAATTCTGTTAAATTAATTTTGTTTTTGGAAATTAAAAATGATTCCCCAAAAATCGACTATGAAAAATGTCTGAATTGTCTCTCTCTTCTTTTTTTTTTTCTTTGCACAGTCGAGGAGCGTATCAGGTCACATTTCATTGCGTGTTATGCCAGTATAACCATGCATGTGACAAATAAACAATCTTGAATCTTGAATCTTCTGCTGCTGACTGTCACCTCTATTTTATTTACAGCCTATGTCATATTTCAACAAACAGAAGTTGACCAAAAGTGCTTTCGAGACAGGCACATTTACATTTTAGGCCAGTTTGAAAATACATAAAAAGCTGATAGGTGTGTTTTGTTGTGTTAACTAATTATAGTGGAAAGTAAAAATCACAGTGATTTAGTGGTCATTAAAATGTGTTCAGAATTTGCAAATTCATGATGATTCATCTCATAAGTCATGAGATAGTGTTTGAAAGGTAAAAGTATCGATATTGGCAATGCTGGTCCTGTCATGGTCCTGGGCCATGATGGCCCAGTATTCTTAGTTTTCATGTATTTGTGTATTGTTCCTTATTTAGGCCATGCTTCCTGGGTTGCTCTGTTACGTTGTTCCTTATGTGTTTTCCCCTTGTGACTTTTACCCCCTGTGTGCCCCTGTGTATCTGTGAGCCCTTGTTTCCCCTCATGTTTCATTTAATGTTTTCCCCAGCCCGTTATGTCTGTGCTCTCTCTCCTCCTGTCTGAATCTCTGTGTACTTCCTGTTTTACTTTGACAGTCTCTCGTCAGTATGCGTCATGTTGTGTTACTCCTGCCCTGTCGTTACGATTATCTGTGTCAGGTGTGTTCCCCGTGTGCTCCCACTTCCCTCATTAACCCTCTGTGTATCTATGTGCATGTCTCCCCCAGTTCAGTGTTGTGTCGTCAATGTCTCCTCCCTGAACCTGTGTGCGTTTCTGTGTTCCCTCGGTCCTCAGTTAGCATTCCCGGTTTAGTTCTGTTTCGTAGTAAGGCCTGCAATAAAGCAGTGATTTTGAGTTCAGTTCCTGTCCCGTGTGTTTTGCGTTTGGGTCTTCATCTGCCTCCACACAGCTAGTTCATGACAGGTCCTACATTTACTGGGTATTAGATCAATACCCAGTAAATACAGTATTGCTTTGAGTGCTGACGACATCCGACTGCTACGTTCATCTCAAAGGAATGTAAAGGACTGCTGTGCTTTTGTGTTCACGGAAACATGGCTTAGCGACAGTGTCCCGGACCGCGCCATTCAGCTCGACCAGCTAACATGCTACCGTGCTGACAGAGTCATCGTCGCGGGAGGTAAGACCCGCGGGGGAGGACTTTGTGTTTACATCAATGACGCCTGGTGTCGCGATGCTGTTGCGGTCTGGAAACACTGCTCACCAGTGCTGGAGTTTATGGTTATTAAGTGCCGGCCATTCTATCTACCGAGGGAATATACAGCCATACTACTGTGCGCTGTGTATATCCCTCCCTCCTCCAATGTCAACAACAGGAATGAGGCACTGAATGAACTGTACCAGCACATCAGTGAGCAGCAGACAGCCCATCCTGATGCTTTTCTCATCCTGGCTGGGGATTTCAATCATGCAGACTTAAAGTGCGTGTTTCCAAAAATACAACAACACATAGACTTTCCAACAAGGGGAAATAACACACTGGACTTTGTTTACACCACCCAGAGAGGAGCTTACAAAGCTTTTCCCCTCCCCCACCTCGGCGCCTCAGACCACATCACTGTCATGCTAATGCCTGCTTACAGACCGCTCGTTAAAGCCACCAAACCGGTTCGTAAGCAGATACAAGTGTGGCCAGAAGGGTCTTCAGAGGCTTTACAGGACTGCTTTAACACCACAGACTGGAACATGTTTAAGCAGGCTGCCACCTACAACAACACCACTGACCTCCAGGAGTACGCAGAGACTGTTACTGCCTACATCAACAAGTGCATTGAGGATGTAACAGTCACGAAAACCATAACTGTCCGGGCCAATCAAAAACCATGGATGACAGGAGAGGTCTACAGGCTGCTGAAAGCTCGGAATGTTGCCTTCAGAGATGGAGACGAGGCAAGCCTGAGGACAGCTAGGGCCAACCTTTCCCGTGGCATCAGAGAGGCTAAGAGACAGTACTCCAGGAAAATATCCCATCACTTCAAAGACAGCAGAGACTCACGGAGCCTGTGGCGGGGCATTCAGACCATCACAGATTACAAGCCCCCACCACAGACTTGTGACAGTACTATCCCCCTGCTGAACGAGCTGAACACTTTCTTTGCTCGCTTTGAAGTCCGAAACAGCACCACTGCACAGAAGACCCCACCCCCTCCTGGTGACCAGGTGATGACTCTGTCCCCGGACAGCGTGAGGAGATCCCTCAGCAGGATCAATGCACGTAAAGCTCCGGGTCCTGACAACATTCCTGGTCGTGCACTGAGAGACTGTGCAGTGGAACTCACTGATGTCTTCACAGACATCTTCAACATATCACTCATCCAGGCTGTCGTCCCCACATGTTTTAAAGCCACCACAATCATTCCGGTTCCAAAAAAGTCATCTCCCTCCTGCTTTAATGACTACCGTCCTGTTGCACTTACTCCCATCCTGATGAAGTGCTTCGAACGACTAGTCATGCAGCACATCAAGACTGTCCTGCCCCCCTCCCTGGACCCCTTCCAGTTTGCGTATCGGCCCAATCGCTCAACCGATGATGCCATCTCCACTGCACTCCACTCAGCACTCACACACCTGGACAAAAAAGATTCATATGTTCGAATGCTGTTCATAGACTTCAGTTCAGCATTCAACACTATAATCCCCCAACAGCTCACTCAAAAACTGGTCCAGCTGGGGCTCAACACCTCACTGTGCAACTGGCTGTTGGATTTCCTCACCGGAAGACCTCAAGCAGTACGGGTCGGCAGTAACACATCCAGCACCATCATTTTAAACACGGGGGCCCCGCAGGGATGTGTGCTGAGCCCCCTCCTCTTCACTCTGCTGACCCATGACTGCACTCCATCACACAGCTCCAACCTCTTCATCAAGTTTGCGGACGACACAACGGTGGTGGGTCTCATTAGCAACAGGGATGAGACCGACTACAGAAGTGAGGTGAGACGCCTGGCCACGTGGTGTGCTGACAACAATCTCTCTCTGAATGTGGAGAAGACGAAGGAGATTGTTGTGGACTTCAGGAGAATGCACACCCAACATGCTCCTCTGACCATTGACGGAGCGTCTGTGGAGAGAGTGAGCAGCACCAAGTTCTTGGGTGTGCACATCACAGAGGATCTCTCCTGGACGTACAACACCACAGCACTGGCCAAGAAATCACAGCAGCGTCTCTTCTTTCTCCGCAAACTAAGAAGAGCAGGAGCTCCAGCCCCCATCATGTACACTTTCTACAGAGGCACCATCGAGAGCATCCTGTCGAGCTGCATCACTGTGTGGTTTGGAGCCTGCAATGCGTCCTGCCATAGATCCCTCCAACGCATAGTGAGAGCTGCAGAGAGGATCATTGGTGTCTCTCTCCCCTCCCTCCAGGACATTTACAGCACCCGTCTCACTAAAAAAGCCCTTTGCATAGCGGCTGATCCCACGCACCCAATGCAAAGCTTCTTCAAGCTGCTGCCGTCAGGGAGGAGACTGCGGAGTCTCCAGGCCAGGACCAGCAGACTGAAGGACAGCTTCATCCATCAGGCTGTCAGGAAGCTAAACTCCCTCCCGATTCTGCCCCCCTCTCCCCTCTTCTCCACCACGGTCTCACTGAACTCTGTCACACACACACACACACTCACTCTCTGACTCACTCACTGGCCTGCTCCAGTCACTTTGTGGAGCATTGGACTGCTTAAGCATTGGACCTCATAAGACTCTGTTGTTACACTATCTCTTACCGTACACTACTAAATCCCCATTTGCACTATTTGCCTATTTTGCACCACTATGCCTTCTTACTTGAATATTGTATATTGTATATTGCATAGCTTTTTTTTGTTATACGTAAAATTGTATTGTATTTATTTAAATTTTTACTTTTTAATTATTTTATTTGCATTTTTCTAATCACTAGGGTTTGAGAGTAACGCAATTTCTATTCTGTGTATGTCCTGTACATGTGGCAGAATTGACAAATAAAGTTGACTTGACTTGACTTGACTTGACATAGAGTTGAAAAGGTCTATATAAGTACCTGTTCATTTGCCATCGGAAGCATTTGAATGGTAATTTCTCATAGACCGCACGTGAGCTGCCTAGGAACAGCCGGCGGGATGGATGTGGCCAGCAGACCTGCAGCAGACATCCAGACTGGCATGTGGATTTGTTTTAGCGTGTTAAGACCTGCCAGTTTACGTTAGTATGTTATCAGCAATTTTAAACGTTAAGTTTGATATCTAGCATTTATCATTTTTAGGTTAAATTAATTAAAGATGTGAAAATGTGCTGGTGTGGTAATGGTTCAGGTGTCAGAGAGCAGCTGTAGCTTCAGAGTTTAATCAATAACCATGTTAGTAATTTCCTATCAAAGTAATCGAACAGATTTCCAATCACGTTACATGGTCATGCAGCTATCGACATGCAGACCGTGGGCCTCCAGCAGCCTGAAACAATTTAATGAAGTCTTTGTGAGTGCAGATCATGAACCTCTTATCACACATTATTAAACACTCTGAAAACTACGACTGAATTTAATTTCCATGAGTTAATTCACTTTTCCTTTTTCTGACTGTTTTACGTGTAATTTCAGAGAGCTGAGGGGTCAGAGGTTAACGAGGACGTTTTCTTTACCTGATCCATATTACATGAAGTGATCAGTGAGGTGTCGGGTGAAACCCTTTCATCCCAGTCTGAAAGAAGACGTAAAGTTAAAATAAAGCTTTCAGTCTGCCAATACAGCTCATCATACAGTCACCAATAAAACACACGGCAGGTAAACATGGAAACATAATGGAAAACATATATATATTTATAGTTTTATGAGTATTTTATGAAACTTTGGGAGAAATTGTGAATGAATGTACAGAATGAAATATGATGAGGTGTTCAGCGCCATCTTCTGTCAGTACTTCTGTCTGACTACACCCACACATAAGCTACAAGTGCTACATAGCACTTGCTTTACTTTGTTTATTATTTTCTATGCTCAGGGTTAGGTGTATTCTATATTTTAGTTGTTATTTAGTTGTGTGAAGGGAAGAATTTCATTTCCCTGCAAAACCACTTGTGTTTTGACAATAAACAATAAACTTCTTCAATCTTGAATACAGAATGTGACGTCATGTGGTTGGTTGGTTGCAGCTAAAACACTTACATTAGTTTATGTTAGCTAACTTGTGACAGAATCGATAACTAAGCAGTTATCTTAGCTTAGTCGCTAGAAGTCGCTAAATGATGTCATTGCCTAATTTGCATAATTGGTCATGCTAATGTAATTGTAACCTACCTATGTTGTTGGAGAGAGAAATAACATCGTGGAAGAGACATAAAGTGAGTAAAAAACGTCCTAAATGCATTTAGAATTTATTTGGAACTACAAATGAAATTTCTTTTAGCAATTATTGTTTTTTAATGTCACAATTCCAACCCTGCTCCTTTATCCGGGCTTGGACCGGCAAAAGTGACCCGAAATTTGCACTCTGGGAGAGTTACTTTGTGTGTGTGTGTGTTTATTAGTAGTTTTAAACCTTGTGATCCACAAAACAGCATAACAGCAAAATAAGAACTGACTGCGTTACAGTAAGTGCGGGAGCAGCGGCTTCGCTCATGCGCGACTCATTTGCAGTTTGGGCGCATAGGTGTGAACATCTCCTGCCCTGACAGCAGCTGGGGGAGGACTATCCTCCGCCTGTGAGCGCTTTGGCACAGGCGAGGTGCCCACGGCAGCACTGCTGCTTGTTGAGAGTAGGAGCGATACACGTTTTCACGTCAAAAAGTCGTCATAAATAAGTCTCCAATAACGCCAGATTTGTCGCTAGTCGCTTTTTGGAAAAAAAGTCGCTAAGGTGGTCTGAAAACTCACTAAATATAGCGACAAAGTCGCTAAGTTGGCAACACTGCCTTAGTATAGTATAGTACCACTAGGGGGTGCCGTCCTATTATTGTAGTAGTTAAAAAGTCTTCTAGTGTGTGTGCAGCAGCAGCCATTTCAGCCAAGCATGCTGCTCTCTGTGCATCTGTTTAGAGAGACCGTACCATTGTAACGGGCTGGCACCAGCGACTACCTAACCCCGGCACACGTATGTACAAATAGTGTAGCGCCTCGGAGACCTGGCTTCTATGGTCTTGTTTTGAGTTGTCCGCCTAACCTCCACACCACATGCCCGCTGGATCTAATAGCCGCTCCTTCCTCGCCACACCGCCATTACTGAGTGGCACCAGACCAGGGACCATTACACTGTGTGGAGAAGAGCCTGTTTGAGTCAGGTGGCAAGTGGTTCAGTGGACCACCCCTTAAACTGATTTTTAGTTTTAGTGCCATTATTTTCTTATGAGTTATCGATTCTGTCACTAGTTAGCTAACATAAACAAATGTAAGTCTATTACCTGGAACTACAAAACTGCAAAATAATACAAAGAGCTCCATCTCAGACTCTACAAGCCCCAGTTAGGATGTTAAGGGTTAAAGTTTGAAACAGCACAATTAAAAAAGACAGTTTGGCTTGCTTGGAAGGGCTGAAGGAGAAAGCATCTTCTTTGTAAGAAGAACATGGCAGCATGGCTTTGGTTTGTAAAACTGCAGCTGAACAAACGAAAAGACGACTGGAACAAACTAGATCAAAGTGCAGATGTTTGTACATAAAGCACAAACCAAAAACAGTACAAACACCACAGACCAGCTGTCAGCACTGTGGTGGAGAGGTCATGAGTTGGACACCTTGCAGTCACTGTGTGGACAGTGGACTCTTCTGTATACCAAAGTATTCTAGAGTCAAATGTGAGGACATCTGTCCCACAGCTAAAGCTTGGATGATGTTCAGTCATCCAACAGAACAATGATCCCACGCACTACAAGAAATCATTGACAGAATAGCTAAAAAAGAAAAGAATCGCGGTGCTGCAATGGTCCAGTCAAAGTCCAGACCTAACCCCGCCTGAGATGCTGTGGTGGGACCTTCAGGGAGCCGTGTGTGAATGAATGTCAGTGAATCTCAATGAGGTGAAGCAACCTGCGAAGAAGAATGAGCCACAATTCCTCCACGTTGACGTGAGAGGCTGATGAAGTCGCACAGAACACGATTACTTACTGCAGTAACCTTGGTTTGGTTTTGTAAAAATAAATGATGACATGGTATAAATATGTTTTTAATATGATTGGTCATCTGAATTTTAATGTTTTTGTACTTTTTTGTCACCTGCCTCAGATCCAGGTGTGATTCGGAGTCTTTTAAAAGGTGTGCATGTTTAAGAAGAAGACTTCCATTATTACAAAGAATATTTTTACACCCAGCTGCACTCACAGATCAACACATTCATGACACCTCTGAACCGTCTGATCAACAGAGAGATTTGAGCTGTTTCTCTCCTGATGTCAGTAAAAGTTATTTTTGTTCAGGTGCAAACCAAAAGCACTAAACGCTGCTCTGCTTCTGACTCTGTTGACTCTGAACATGTGGGTTTAAATAAAGTTGAGGCTGCTGTGTTGTGTCGAGGCTTCAACTCTGCAGTGGAGAGAATAAAAAAATAAAAATAAATAAAAATGACAAACACAGCACACACGCTGTAACGACCCCTGGCTGCACCCAGCATGCACTACTGCTGCTGTGGTTTATGTTTATTTATGGGGGCCGTTGGGGGGAGGCGGGGCCCGCCTGACATGTTTATTGTGGCCCTCGGATCAGGAGTCGCCGGGGGGCCACAGGTGCAGAGTTTTACATGAGCGGTGATTTACAGTATGGTCAGCATGGAGAGGGGGGAGACAGAGGGGGGAGCCGAGTCTCGTTTTCAGGGACAGACTGGAGGCTCTGAATTTAAAGCTGCAGGAGGTTTGTTTTTTAACCTGATTTTCTGATTATTAACGGAGAGTCATGTCCAGCTATTAAGCATCCTCCACCAGTTACGCTTCTGCTTTTCCTCCTGTGAAAGTCTGCCTGCTTTCACTATTACCTGCAGTCAGCCACATCCACCCAATGCTATGGTGGTCCTGAGAGATCAAATGCATTGGAACTGAAAAAAAAAAAAGCTGCAAAAGCAAACAAAAGACAACGGAATAAAACACAGTGGAAGTAGAAAAAAGACAAAATCTCCCAAAACACAACAGGACTGCATTAAGATACGTTTAAAAGAAGCAGAGGATTTATGGGTGTTGTGTATTTTTTTTTGTGTGTTATGTACTTTTGCAGGATTTTTGCATGCTTCTGCTCAGTTTGCAGTGCACAATACCTTAATTTGCATAAAAATAATTAAGCAAGTTTCACTAAACATCAACTGGAAAGTCCACACTGAGCTGCAATTCCACTAACCGCCACCAGAGGCTGGCTCCAGCACTGAGCCCATAGGCTCCCATGTTAAAATGTTAGCATGTTTACATGGTCTCTAAAGCCAGTTCCCGCCATTGCAGTGAACTCTACAGGATAGTTTTTCGACCTTCATTTTCCAGATACGGTCATTCTGACTCGAATACACAAACGTGGTGGTGGTCAAAATGCTCATGGCTACATTCATCTTTCATATATCATCTGTGGCTAAAACTCTGCAGCCATGCGGCATTAAAGATGGCTTCTCTGCATCTCTCCGTTCCCTCGTGCGGTCTCGATATCGCCCGCAGCTGCGATTTGCGTCGAGAATCAGAGCAACTGAAGCGTTGGCAGTAAAAAGACGTCAGGCGCTGATGGATTTACGCAGCGTTTACCGTCCTCTGCAGGAACAACGAGAAACACTTTTACTGCTGCTCGAGTCTGCAGAGGCCTCAGGAGGAAACAGATCTCCTCAGGTTTTCCTGGGAAGGAAGGATGACGAGGGCGGGGTTTCCCTGGAGGGTGTCACCAGAATATTCGGACGCAGTTTTAAAATTTCACCTCTTCTTCTTTCCTCATCCTCATCTTCACCCCCAGCCCCCACCCCCTCCCGCTTTCTCCTCCCTCTTATGTTGTTATGTTCTCACAGCAGCATCTCCTTCCATCCTCCACTCCCTCTCCATCTATACCTTTGCATTTCCAGCCTCCCTCCTGTTTATATTTTTACATTACTCCCCCCTCCATCCTCACATTTATATTTTCCTCTCTCTATCCCCCCCTCTCCTCCCTTCCCCTCCTCACTCTTCACAAACACGCCTGTAACCATGCCCTTTCCCTCTTCAAACTAATTACCTCGGCTACCTTGTACCCACCGCCCCGCGGGACTCCAACAACTGTCAGACCAGTATTATTTTTGAAATTTAAACAATCATCTTACGTGTGCTGCTGCTAAGATCCTGGCCTTTTCGGCAGCTTCGACCTTCAGTAATTAATACCCCAGGGCCCATTATTGGCAAAGCCTTTATCCGCTGGGCCAAGAAGCCTCTAACCCGCTAATTACGGCCAAGCAGCTAATCTTCCAGCCGGCTGATTGACAGCTACACCTATTCTACTAATTGCCTGTTGCAGACAACACCTGGTGAACCGCAGTGCCGGGGGAGAGCGCCGGGCTCCAACAACGCCTATGGGTCCTGGGGGAGGCCAAACAAGTGAGGGAGGCTCTGAGAGTGAAGGCTTTGTATTGTCTTTATGTGCCGGAGAGGAGCAGGAGGAGACTGTGCGGAGGAGAGGAAGCTGTCGAGTTTGTGCATTTTTAATCGCAGGTATAGCGGCTGTGAGAGCGTTTCTGATAAAAACAGAGGAAATGGTAAAACACAAAGAGATGATGTGAAGGTGTCGGCGGTCAGAGCCCGTCGCCACGTGGACAGGTCTGATGTGATTTCATTCCGAGTTTATCAAACATGAAAAGCTGTTAGCATCTCTGCGAGGACGGCTCAGAGTCTGTTTATGCCTCTACATCAACGTCCCTGCAGGTGCACTTGAGAGCCTGTGTTTGTGTTTAGTGTCTTAATGAGGACACCGTCGACCACCACTTCTAAATGGACTCGGGGAAGTCCACCTGAGTCCATTGTCTTGCATGTTAGAGTCCATTATGGCCTCTGTGTGGACACGAGGGAGTCCATCGTCCTCTCATATTATCTTCATAGACACACCTGTGTGCCTGCTTATTTGGTGTGTGTTGGACATGCGTGTAAGTCCATTAATATCTCCAATATGATCGAAACCTCAGAATGAATTCTGGGGTCTATGGAGGCGTGTAATAAAAATGTCATGGGTTAAACATTTTTCTTCATCGTGTCGTGAAGACAACAAGTTTAGTCTCATTTTTAAGCTGGAGTAAAACACCTTTCCGCAAGCACTGGGGACGTCCCCATAACCTTCAACCAGCACAACCAGCTGCTTCTTGTGTGCACACGAAGGTTAAAAGATGTGAAGCCATTTTATTTTAGTTCAGACACACTGTCTTTCTTTTGCTGAGGAACACCTCAGGAGCACCCCCTGCTGCGCTAGGACCAATTTCTTCACAAAGATTAACGGGAAGTTGCGATTTTATAGTTTTTCACCTGATGTCATGCACACATCGCTCAGGAGTTGTTCACCATATTGGATGTGATATAAACAAAAGTCATGAGGGAAAAATGAGTTTCCCCGACTGTTTGGCGAGCTGTTCCTGGAGGTCGCTGGTGGTCACAAAGAGGGTGCTCTGCCAAAAACCTCCTTTGAAAAGTGCAACACAGAGTGGAAATAGAGACTGTTTGCCTTCAAAGTAAAAGTTGTGCCTTTTGAAACATGCTGGATGCAGCTCTGGGCCACAACTTTTACTTTGGCGAGTGTTTGCAGGCAAGTCAGCGTGCAAACTATCGGTGATAACGGTAATCTCATGGCGACCAAAGCAATCACAGGGAGGATTTTGCAGGAATACATTTTTCCCTAGCGACAGACGGTTGTCAGGAGGTCATGGGCTGGTCTCTAGGCCTGTCCATCATTGTCATCATGATTGTCACATGTCAGAAATGGCAGACAAGTTCAAATCTCATTGTTCATGGTTAAATGACTGCATAACGTCGATATCGGCTCAGGTTTTATTCTCTTGTTGACGTCAGTGGACTTCCAGGAGTCAATGGGGACACAGAGTCTCTCTGACAGAATCCCAGTTTCAAGCGGCTGCATCGAAGTCTATTACTGGCCATTTGTTTTGTCCCTTATTGACATAATCAATGGCCCAGGACCAGTAAAGGTGATTGGCCAGCTGCTGGTCCAGACACCAGTTGTTTAAACCCCGATCAGTCACAAGTTCACCTGTAAGACAGTCTGCAAGAAGAACTGCTTGTATGTGCTGACTCAATACAAATAATCGGTATTCCCACATTACAGGATATGGAATAAAAAGGCCACCCTGGTGCTGCACACCTCACTGTGACTGTTTCACTCTCATTTATTGAGAAAATAGATGTTTCAGCATGTGTAACTGTTTCTGTTTCTCTTTAATAACAAATGATAACACAACATTAGTGAAGATAATCCTGTTGTAGCTGATGGTTGAGCTCCTGAGAATCAGTTTTTATGTTTATGGGGTTGAAGTCCTTTTTTTTTAGCTGCTTGTGGATATCTGGGAGTTAGTAACCGTCCATAGGGGACAGTACACTCATAGACCACCTTAACACAGTGTCAGAGCAGTAATCAATTGGTGTCCATGTAGTCCTGAAGCTTTTTTGATGTACCAAAGTGAACAGCCGAGAGTGAAACATCTTTAAAGAGTCCACTGAACCTGGAAAGCTAGGGGTTCACTACTAGGACTTCACCTAAATTACATCGGCTGACTTCCATTTATAAAAACTCCAACTCTGTGCTTATGAGTCGGGAAATTTAAAAGCACAGAAGCTGAAAAGTTAAACTGGAAAGCATCATCATTCGTGCCTGTGTGCATCAATCTCACTCTTTGTTAGTGTGAGGTCATTCCTCAGAAGTCTGAACTTAATTTTCTGACAGATTTTGCATCTTTGGACCCTCTGGGACCTAAACAGGAGTTTAAATAAAGTTCTGTGGCTTTGAATGCAGCACCCGTGAGCCCAGCAGCAGCTTTTTAAACAGGCGTGTTAAAGGTTAGCTGTGAAACACGCCGTTATTTTTCATGTTGTTTGTGCTCATTCTGCACTAAAGGTCACAGAGGCCCATTTGCTCCTCAGCTCAGTTTTGAACGTGCGTGATGGCGAGCTGGGGTTTGGAGAATAAGTCGTGGTGATATCTGAGCGCCTGACAGCAGCAGTCATGTCTGAAGGCGGTCGGGGGGTTTGGGACTCGCTGTCAGTCTGCCTCCGTCTGACGGGCTGGCGAGGGGAAAAGGCCAGCGCTCTGAGGCTCAGCGTGGGGCCGCAGGCGTGAGGAGGATGACGCCCGCCCTCCACGGCGAGGGGCCGCCCGGCTCCACAGCATTGTGCAAATGTAACTCATCACCCCCATGGCTCCTGACCTCAGCCTGGCAGCGCCGGGCGAGAGGGCCGATCGATTGATCTAAATAACATTATGACGTGATTAACATAAACGGCCCATGGAGGGACCCGGCGGACTGGACCGCACAGCAGGCGGCAGCACCACGAAGCCATGACACGGATCAGAGAGTCAGAAAATCCATCTGGAGAGACGCTCTAGATGTGCTGTGATCTGCATGAGCACATTAGACTGCTGCAGTCGGACAGGAAGCAGAGAAATCTGCAATTACCCACCAACGATGCATTTTAAGAGTCCACAGTCACTGAATATTCATCACCAAAATAAGTTTAAGAAATAATGAGGACTCAGGCAAGGAGAAAATTAATGAATCAATGTGAAAAAAAAAGTTTTGATAAAGCTGGGGGAGTTTATTTGTTGGTAAACCCGCAAGAAAAGAGTTTCAACTGACAGGTGAACAGAAACGGGGAAGATTTTCTTTCTAAAAAATCAACATACTTACACTTAATTTTTCAGATCTGACGGACATTTAATCATTCTCAGACCTGTGACAGCTTTATGTAAAAAATATTTAAGTACAAAGAGTCAACAACCCAACGCTGCCCCTTCCAGCACAACAAGTGGACCTGAACGTAACCTTCTTTGAAGCAGAGCTGTCAAAAGTGCAGACAGTTCAGAGGACAGATACTAGTGTTAAAAAATACTCCAGTAGAAGTTGAAGTACAGATTCAACTTCTTTACTCAGGTAAAAGTGAAAAAGTACCGGCTCTAAAATGTACTCAAAGTAAGTAAAAGTAGCTCTTTGGAGGACGTTTCTATTTTTGTGCAAAGCTAACAGAACCTTGTGCTAAATTAACCTAATAATAAAATAATATCAGTAGATGGGAATACAAATTTACAAGCTTCAATCAGCTCAGCAGAACGTGTAGAGAGAAAAGGGAAAGTAAAAAATAGCTCTAATTTCTGTTGTGGTCACAGGAGTGAGCAACGATCAAAAAGGTGGGAAAAAAGACATATACAGGAAGTAAAAGGACAGAAGTTCAAAGGGAAAGAGATTACCAAAGTAAAACAGGAAGCGAGTGAGGAAGAGAAAAAGAAAATACCTGAAGCTTTTCACAGTGTAGTCTTAGATGATTTTACACTGATTTTCTTATTTGTCATATATGTTTTAGGGTACAGAAAAACAACAATAAGAAATATTATTTATTTACGATCACACTCTGCTCACTTCTGTTTTTCCTGTCAGCTCATGTTCGTTTATGCTCTGGGATAAGTGTGTGTGTGTGTTTTTTTTTCTCATGGATTTTCCAGGGTCTTTACGACTCATTTCCATCCCTCCCCAGCCTCGATGCTTTGACTCTGGCACACCGACGAGCCTGCAGGGTAGTGACGGTGGGGTCGAACCTTCCGCACCATGGCTGTAAAGGCAGCAAATGGAGCAGAAAAGCATTCAGAGGGAAACGACAACTCTGGAAGTCCCGTCTCTGCGTCAGCTCCAGGGCCAGGTTTAACGTTTGGACATTTATCTGTGCGCAGGTCCCCAGCTTCACTTTGTTTGTTTCCAATCTGTGGAGGGGAAAATCTTCACGGTGCTGCGGTTATGCTGAAGATAACATTTTCTGCTGAGAATACCAGAATTCCTCTTATGTGGTGGTAGTTGAGAATTTACAGTAATAATATGTTTGAAAGCGCTATCTTTAAAAACTTTTGTCAAAGAGAATTTAAAATTCAGGAAGTGTGTGAGTTCTGAATTTTCTAATCTTAAAGTGTGGATTATCCCCTGATTTTACCAGAAAATTCTAGATTGTATCTCTACCACATGAAAGAAGAGTTGTTAACCGAAATCTCTGCAGTGCGATGAAATTAGATACTACAGCACAAACAGAAAAACCATACAAAGAGAAGACAAACAAGGTTCTCAAAACTCTTGAAGAACACAAAGCTCATCTGGCAGGAAAATGGTATTTGAAGACTTGTCAAATACTGAATAATATTAGTAGTATTTTAATTCATGGAGAATATTCTGACTTTCTGGTATTTAGTTTGTAAATAATAAGAACAAACTCAATAAGACTGCAAACATATGCACTAAGGAAGTCAACAATGCAGCTTTCATACTAAATAGAATCGTGATGGAGATACCCAGTACTGCTTATTAGCACTTGTCATGTCCAGGGATCTTTCATAAGCCCCCCCCCCCCCGATCCTTAATAATCCCGCATTCAGGGCATTCAGTTAATAGAGAGATGCTGCTTTTAAAATCAAACCAAGTCCCAAATCATTGTTCTACTGACAAAGGTTGGTGTTAGCCGACATAGGCAGACATAGCTTGGAATTTACCTGCTAACACATACTTGTTGCGGTATTCTTGATATGATACAGGGGACTAATTCATCCAGCTATGGTAAACAGCAGAACATTTGGATCAGGGAGGGGTCTTTTAGTTTTGCGGATCACATTCAGCTGTCTTTTTTCTAGGCAATGTTAGCTAATATTCATGTTTCTGCTAGCACTGGCAAATTTAAAGCTATCTCATGAAACAGAATCCTGCGTTGAGTGAATAAGGATGAGTAGCCATCCAAATCTTCTAATGATTTTGCTCGACATCTCCATTTTTTTTTTTCATGTGCTAACATTAAAAAGTTACTTTACAGCTAGCTGGCCAAACACATCTTGCTTGCTAATGTTGTCACTAGACAAATATTGTTAGTTGGCTAACTTGCCAAATTATTTCAGCAGCTAACTTGAGCCATGATACTAACTTGTATATGAAGTGCTTATTTTAACAATCAGTAAACAAAAATGCATAACCTTTACTTTGTGCAATAACAGCCAAGATAGAGTAACTTGTCCAGATAGCTTTAGCTTCTTTAAACAGCATGTAGCCTGTGTGATATACAGAAATTATGCTAAGAATGTATCATGGAACAGGGTTAAAACATTGGCCCTTTCTCAGTTCTCAAGTATGCGACTTGCCGAGAATGAGAACACGGACTCATGATTTGTACACCAGCGTGCTTGATGATGTCACAGGTCCGGAGTTCTTACTGCCGTCCCCTCTTAATTTAACTGTGAGTAATATGTTATGAAGCTTAACTTTTATCTCAGCCAAACCGATTTAGTCAGGAACAAATAAAACACTGAAATAAACCAAACATTAACATTCAGAAGTGATCTAAGTGACTTATATATCATGTTTAACCTCAGTAGCAAAATCTCTATTAGTAAAAATAGTGTACATGTATGCCTTAATAAAAACAAACAGGTGAGATGTTAGAATGCTTTTATTTTTATTTTAGTGGACACTCAAAAATTACAATAGACAGCTGCTGGGGTTTGCAGGAAAACTGAACAAATATTTGAAAAGATGTGCCGTGAGTCCGCTGTTCTCGCCGGCTCTAGTGACCCTCGACCTCCCGGTCTGCTATGGAGCTGGCGGCAAACAGACGTCTCCGAAAACGTCGGAGCATGTTTGGAAATATATGATATCTTGATAAATCGAGTAGATATTTGAAGTTTACACAGCTACATTCTCCCTTGAAAATAACTTAAAAGTTTATTTTGTGACCCAGAAAGAGTAATAATTAAAAGTGCTCCTCCGCCATTGCCATGTTTGAGTTTGGGATGAAATGCATTCTGGGATATTTAGCTGTACACACACAAAACACCACCGATGCATGCTCGATAAAACAGGCAGAGCAAGAACACAGCCGGGAATTTTTTGCGTTCTCGTACTTTGAATTGGAACAGTACTTGATCTCCGACTGATGACGTGTCGCGAGTACACAAGAACGCAAGTACACATATTGAGACAGGCCCAAAATGTTCAGCCTACTTCACATGCGTGTTTCTCTGATTTTTCTTTATTTCTGATATTTCTGTGATCACATGAGGTCTGACAGTGTGGACCTCTAAAGAGGAGACCGTTTGCTTCATAAGTCAGAAGCTAAATTAACAGAGGGAGCTGTGGGCTGAGACCGACTGCAGGTCAAACACATACAAACATTAGCATGTTGGGATGCTGCGCAAACACACAGAGCACTTCATCATGTGTGTCCACGTTACATAACTGTGTTTGAATTTAATTACCCTCATAGCCTGCTCTCTACTAATGAAGCGCCTGCAGGTGATGAATGGGAAACGTCACCTGAAACAATGATAAATCGGACTCATCCCCTCTGGACATCAGGAATGACGAGCGGGGGGTCATGGGTAAATGAGACCTGGGTGGGAGAAACAAGAAACAAATATTTAATGTAGAGATCCACATTTAAATATACAAACCATCCATCCAGGGTATTCCCAGTTTCTCCTCAGGAATTCCTGTGATATATAATCTCTCCGGAGAGTTCTCGATCCATCCTGAGGTCTCCTGCCGGTTGGACAAACCTCCAATCAGAGGCAATCAGCATGCTTTCAAATAACCTCAGATGCCTCTTACAATATGAAAGAGCACTGACTCTACAAGAGCCTCCCTGCCACCAAACATCATGCTGGTCTTTGTTTATAAGAAACAAAAATAAATGTGGTGCTTGAATGTGATTATTTGAAGTTGAATTAAAAATCAGTGAGTCTGAAAAATATTCTCATGATTTTCACATGTCAGGTGTGTTAAGTCTTTCACTATTCGAAGGTTCAGACTGTGACTATCATTGGTCGTCGCTATCAAACCCCTCACTGTTTGTGCTCTAACAGTAAGAGTCCAGATGCTGAACTCTGACCCTCAGAAAACATCTGGACCTGGAAATAACGGAGGCCTCAAACTATTCAGCAGCGTGAGTCCTCTGTGAGTGGGAAGCATTCTGGAGCATTCTAATTTAAATGTGCTGTCGTCAGTTTCAAAATGAGGAGATATTTTTTAAACAGCTGACTTGTTTCTCTGGACTAGTTTCAGTTAAACGTGGCCTTTAAATCACCTGCACATCTACTCTTTGTGGAAACAGGGTTATACCCGCCTGAATGCCTGGGAAAGCCTCGTTTTCTATCCGAGCTTCAAAGAGGCTCTGAAGGTTCGCCCAGAATCAGAAAACTCCTTGCGGGTCCATCCTTTGCTACGTTTATTGTCTGTTTCTGTGTCGCTGACTGTCGGCTGTCAGGCTCGCAGCCTAATGACACAGCCAGGCTTAATGCACCTACCAAGGCAGCGATTATCACCTCTGTAATCCTACAGTTCATTAGCCCCCCTCCCTCTTAATAATTAAGTTGGAGAAACGTGGGGCTCAGGGGATCCTCCTCCTCCTCACTAATGCACGCATTAACACTCAGCCTCTGATGGACTTTGGAGCAAAGGTGTGCGGTGGATCCAGCCTGTCTCCGGTCCGGTACAGCGGTGAGGTGCGGTCTCGTTAATGTCGGCTCTACAGGCGTATTGATCGCAGTGGCCTGGCTGAGTTTAATGAACAAAGAGGCGTTTGCCTGATTGAACTTCATGTTGCTGAAGGGAAATATGTGTTAGAGGCAGAATCATCTGATCTCTGAAACACAGAGAGAAGCAAATTTCCCCATCAATACAAGTCAGTCACACGGCTCCTCTCTTTATTTCTCAGCTGCCATTATTAGGTGAGCTTCACCCAGACAGATACCTGCTAATCACTGCGAAATAACATCCAAAACAAATGCAGGAATTTCACCTAACCTCAGGAGGATAAAAAGGTACAGGTGCCCTCAATGAGACTGTAATGAGGGTGGGAAGAGAACAAAGAAAGGAAGCAACTAACATTCAAAATAAAACAGGAAGTAAACTGAAAGCGGGAACAAGAATCATTTTAAACACCTTTAAAAAAAGAGAAAAACAAGGATTTATGACAGAAACCTGAGATATTTACAAAAACACCACATTGGGGAAGCGACAAAAGTGGAGTTGAAGTGCATCAGCTGTCTTAGCCTAAGACGGTGGACAAATAGACTAAATAAATATTCTTTTTACCACTTTTTCCTAACCACTTCTCCTTGACCTCAGCGGAAACATCGTAATTATCTCCTTTCCTTTCATAAAGGACAGTCAGGTGTATCCTTTGCTAAAGGAGGGAGGACCTTCCCTCAGTATTTGGAGGATCAGCATGTGACCTGTAGCAGCACATCTGAGTGACGGTTCACCTGACCAGGTACATTTTTCTTTGAGATATTTGGAATATTGGAGTTGATATATTTATTCCATGTATTTAAACTGTCTTTCTACAGGTTATATTTAATTTCTGTCCAGGATTTTCAAGCCTTTGGGACAAATAAACAATACAATCTACTCTTCTGTCGTGTTTCAATAGTTGTTGAATTTAAATTTAAATTTAGATAATTGCACATTTTGGCAGACAAACACAAAATTACAATCATCAATATTTATTGATCTCATCTTTATTGTCTCGTATAGGCTGCAGAGTGGCGGGAGGGAGGAAGAGGACGGTTTCCCTCAGAGGGGCTAATGTCTGGACCCCCAAGCAGGGCCAAGCACACACACACACACACACGGTGGAGTAAACATCCTGAGCGAACTCGACTCTGCTGCTGCCTCTCAGGACTCTCTGCTTCATGCATAATGTAGATGCAGAGTTTGACCGCTGGCCTGCAGCTGATTGGCCGTCTCGGGGTTGAGGTGGGGGCGTGCAGAGGTGTGTTTGTGTGTGTGTGTGTGTGTGAACCATCCATCTCCAGCAGCATGGATGACTGACTGACTGACCCTCACCACCACCAAACCCCGAAAGACCTGCAGAGCAAGATCGATGGAGGTGGACCGCGGTGCTGCAGGATTATCTGAGCGCATCGACTGCTTCACTCTCTTTGTTCACACCAGGGCACGGATAAAGAGATGAAACCCAAAAATCTGTCTGTTTGGTTCTGTCATGCAGAAATCATTTTTATCCTACAGAAAAATCACACAAACGGCCCTCACAGTGCCCCCTACAGGCTGAAGAGGACACTGCAGATAAATAATAACGCCCTGATGGTTGAGCTTCAAGGTGTTGATTGTATATTATATATATAGTTAGAAGGTTCAAAGGAAGGGATTATTATCATCAATGACTCTCCAGAGTTTTTCTTTACTTTAACTTACATTCCTTTAGATGGATCCCTAAACTCTGAAAGACAAACAAGGTCAGCCTTCGAGGCATTAACCTTAAAACAAATTAACCTAATAAACTATATAAACTAGAAGAACAAAAGAACTTCACGTGATGTATCAGTGCAGTCCTAATATAATGAGTTCCAGGTGAGTTCAGTTAAGGGATGAGGAAACCCAAGAACCAATCAGTGATGAGAAAAGTGAGATTAAAGGAAGTGAGGTGTGCATGAGGGAGGAACAGGGTCAATACAATAATAAGTGGAGGAAACATGTCTGCACTCCAGTATATTTTATGTATTTTTAGTATCTGGTTGTGTTTTCAGTATTTTGCCATATTCACCTTTCTGTCAGAATTTTGTACTAATTTTGCTATAGTTTTGCCCAATGATGTCATTTTTGCAGGCACGTGACTGCTGACCATGTGACATGAACTTGTTGGCCATTCTGGACGTGTAATAATCCTGAAACATAGTGAAAAACCTGCTAAACATCATATAGATGAAACTATGAGTAAACAAACAAGTGTATATCTTCTCTCAGAGGAAGTAGAACACTTTAAGGACAAGCATCTTACTCCTTATGTGGAGAAATGGGGCAAGGGAGGGCTGAAGATGGATCTTAACTTACGCCCTCCGAGTGTTTGAAGTGTGACTCTGACATTTTCCGCGTCCACTATTATCAACAATGCCTCAAATGATATTGGACGAAATATAAAGGCCTACAAAAGTTTAAATACATCAGTATTTTGTATCAATATGGGTAACAACCCCAGTCACTGGAACTGCAGTCACTGGATCAGGCATTTACCTGATTTTTGTTACATTTGATGTTGACACGTCTCTGTGCATTATTCCTTATACTGTCAATGAAGTTCATTTGAGATTAATGGTGGTGATACTGAGGTGAGTTGTAGAGGATGTTCATTATTTTCCGTCAGTGTTAGCTGCTGTAATTAAAACTTTTCTTGAAGTGGAACTAACGTGGGCGTTATTGTCTATAATGTTAGCGGCATGACATTAGCTTGTAACGTTATGTTGTTGTTTGGCCGTCTCTCGTCAGCTGTCTAAAGCCTGGACGTCTGATCTGCTGATGATAAAATGAGGGGAGAAAATGTAGTGCTAATTTTCATGTAAACTACGTATGAGTGGACAGCTTGAGTGATGTGCCCATGACATCACGCGCTGACTCGTCAGACGTGGACGCTACATGCATGTACTGGGAGGAGACAACAGAACATGATGGAGAGATTACATCTCCCAGCTGGTCCTTGGTGTAAGCCAGAGGAAATGGCCATGGCGAGGGAGGTATGGGCAACCTGCTTAGGCTGCTGGCCCTGGATGGATGGATGGTTAGTTTATTTTCATTGCTTTGTTATGTTTTACTGAATTTTGCAGCTTGTTTGCTGTATTTTATTTTATTTTCAGTATTTTGTCAAGCATTATAGTGAATTTAACCACATTTTTACTGTTTTCTTACACTTCAGTTTTTCTACGTTTTTTACTTTTTGTGCCTAAACTGTGAATTTAGCTTTTTTTTTTTTTAATTTTTGTTTTGTAAATTCAAAATGTGTTCATTTTAAGCATTATGCCATGTTCCACTGTATTTCTGTGCTCCTGAACACAGTTTTTCACCTGTCCAGTCTCATATTCACGTTGATACACATAAACTTCATATTTTCCTCTTTTAAAAGGCAAAAAAAACTACACGTGAGGACTAAAGTCCAAAGGCACAGCTCTTTTTATTTTACCATCACATTTACCTTCAGTTGTGTAGATTCCTTCTTTAGTGGTTCCTGCTCTTCATCCCATCATTCATCAAACATTTAATTCTGGGGTTTCCTGAAAAAAATGGTGTTTGAAATGACAAAATTACACGTCTATATCTAAGTCTACTAACAAACAGAGGTCAGGGGTCATAGTGACGCCATAATTTCACAGCAGAGTTGTGCTTTCAGACCTCACTCAAACGATCTGCCCACTGATGTACTCAAACATACGTTTTAAAATCATAAAACAATATTTAATGTTGTATAAACACAAGTTATTGACCTTGAGAGCAGGAGGTAAATCTGGCTTTGTAGAGTCATAAATTTTAACATGAATAGTGTAGCTCAGAAGCTTCCAACCATTAGACGAGTTGCACACTGAAAAGGAAGTTTAAAAAATTATTTTGTCCTTCAAAACTTTTTCAAAGCAATGATCAAAGACCTTCCGGCACTGTAGGTGTCAGTTTGTTTAGATCAAACCGGGTAGCTAGCTCCTCCCACATGACACACATCATTAAAACTTTTCACTTTTCCACCATCAAACCCCCCAAAACAAAAAAGGTCATTATACATAAAATCAGTCAAATCTTGGAAAAAAACACTTCTTCATTAACAATTATTTTATTTAATGACATTTAATGTAATTGTAAACTTAGACAATAATGATTTTATTAAATCACAGAAAATGTGCTTGTACTTTGGTGTAGTATGGTTGTAATGGGTGGTGGGAGTCTTTATCAACAGGAAAAACTTTTGAAAATACAGTGAAAAGTTAAAAATCTATGCACAATCTATTCACATTTTCTAAAGCTGTCCCATGGGCCAGACTGGAGTCTTTGCAAGGCTGATTCTGGCCCCTGGGCTTTAGGTTTGGATTAGAGAGATTATACCGCTCCACAGGTTTGAGAATGCCCCACCATCACTAAAAGAGGTGGCCGGGAAGACCAGGTCCCACATCAGCAGCAACAAATGAATGAATGTATAGAAAACCATATTATTGGTGAGATAATTGCATTAAAAACATCCCAAAACACAAACACGGGCAGTTAGCTCCAATTAGCTGAGGTGAAGCCCAGCCAACAGCTCACAGCTACAGCCGCCTGTGTTGCCACCCACCCATCACAGAGGCCACGCCCCTAATGCTGTGAACTGTTAGACTGACTCACTGCTCGCTGAACCAGTCATGTACGTTAAATAAACAGCAATAACTGGTATTTGTTACTTGGCAGTAACATAACTGGATACTAGTTTTTCTAATAATCTATGATCCATTTTACATGATAAACATCAGTCAGGTGATTTATAATTTACCAACTATATTTAATAAATGATGTACCTGTTCGCACCATCGTGTAACAGTCGAATCTCAGTCGTCATTAAATGTGTGCATTCAGAGCCGTCCCTTTGCTTCCCCGTTTAACTGGCTCTCATCTACTCACTCTCCAGTTTGCTTTGAAAACGAGCGCCGAGGTTCGGAGGCCAATTCCAACATTTCTTTCTCTTTTTTTCACCTTTAATGGAGACGTGCTCCATGATTTATTTAAATGACAAACCTCTCCTGTCTCTCTTTTTCTTTCCTGAGGTATTAGTCACTGGGTGCTAATGTCAGATTACTTTACTAGCCATTCTGCTCTTGATAAATGACTGAGACGGGCAGTAAAAAATAGATCAAAACCACTGGGATGAGAAAGAGGAGGAAGGAGAAGGGAGGCTGTTAAATCACCCCCCCTCCCTCCTCCTCCGCCGCCCGACAGGCCGCAGAAAATGCCACCCATTATTCGTGTGCTCGGGCTAATCAAGGCTTCAGAGTGATTAGAGAGCAGCAGCAGCTCCTTCTTCCTCCACCTTAACAAGCCATTATCATCGAGCCACGCCGCCTTACCCGCTGAAATATGGAGCACTTCGTCGCACTCGCTACATCACAGGCCAGCGCACAAACTGTCTTATTACACCTTAAATATGTAATTAGGCAATTTCCTCGAGGAGCTGGGGATCACAGCGAGCGGCAGTGGGAGACGGAGATCACATTCACGGTCGTGTTTTCACACATGAATTAGAGTCAGGTTAGACAAGGGTTTTGAGGAACGTGGACCAGAACTGGTACCTGACCTGAACCGGGTTCCTTTAACAGTGTTTAATATCAGTGCAGGAGGAGGAAACCTAAAGGTCTTTGGAGCAAATAAACTGCATCTCTGACATGTTAGGGCCCAATCTGGACATGCTCGGATGGGATCAAAATGAATACTAAACGTTGGTTCTGATTGCATTTTCCAATGTTATCTGATATTTGGCTAGCATCCTGACTCAGAAAGCTGGATCAGTTGTGAATGAAGCCAGGCAAGTCCTTTCAGTTGTTCTGTGTTTATTTACCAGGCGTTGCTAACAAAGAGTCAGCAGTGGAAGTGTTTCCCACTCTTGTTTTTAAATTTCCAAAAGGCTTTGGTTTAACGTGAACGTGACTTTAAAGCCATGCGGTGGATGATGCTAACATCCTGTTAGCTAGTTTACTCTTTTCTAATGGTAGTCAAAGTAAAAATGTTTAAGTAAAATGATTTACATACATTTTAATCTTTTAAAACCTTTATTTAAACAGAACTCATATGCAAGTATTTCATGGGTCCATACAGCAACATTATTTTTCTGACCAAGTCATTAGACTTTCGTTACACTTACTAGAATATTATATAACTCTGAATTCAAATTACAGTCAGAAAGGTTTTATAAAAGGCTTTAATTTTAAAACCTTTTTTTCTACCCAGCTTTAATTAAATATCACCCATATATAGGGATTGGTATCGTTTAGGTCTTATCCGATACCAGTACCAAACCAGTACTTTTGAAACGGTGCTGGTGCTTAAACGGTGCTCGAACCGGTGCTTAAAGAATAGAGAACACAAAATTGGTCCAAAAACCTCATGTTCAGCTGTTTTTTTTGTAAAAAGATAACAATGTTAGCCTTTTCTGCAGCTATAGGGGATTTATGGTATCACTCTTGGCTGGAAGCAGTGCTTAATCAATGGAAAAAACACAAACTTTATCCAAAAACCTCTCATATTTAGCTGTTTTACACTTTTTCTTTGGTCATTTTAACCTTTTTGGCCAGGGTGAAGGGAGCATCTGATATCAAACAAGAAGACAGCCGCATGTAACTACGACGGTGTTTGCTAGTTCACCTTACATGCATTAATTTAATAACGTGGTTAGCGTACTCAATGTAAATTACACACGAACAACATTAAGCTACTCACACAGAGAAGAACGGCTGCTGCTGCCGTCATCATCCGTCATCATTTCTGCTACACTGGCAGGGCTAGGGGCCAGGACTCTACTCTTCAGGTTTTGGGGGGATGTTGCTAACTCCGGGTCCGATAACAGGCAACCCACCCGCAGTAGATGTGCCCGGTGTGAGGTCTTGCAGCAAGCTATCAAATACGGCGCATTTCTCGGCTTTTAACAAACTGCTATGCGTCGCCAGGTGTTTCATCAGATTTGAGGAGTTACCTCCTTTGACAGTATCACCTTAAAGCACTTGTTGCGGGCTGCTGAGTTTGCATCTTTTGCTGTGAAGTACAGCCAGAATTTGACCGTTTCGCCTTGGGCATTTTTAATCTGTAGCTCTGCTCTAAAAGAACGTACGTACCTGGGCCCACCTACTATCCTCGGAAAGGTAAAATGATTGGCTAGAATTCAAAGTGTATGACATCTCAGGAAAAAAAAGCACCAAAATAAAGCATCGAAATGTGCGCTGCTTTTCGGTCTGGTTACTACCGTTTGTCAGAACCAGTGCCATACCGGTACCCATCCCTACCCATATAGCACAAATACAACCAAAGTGGTCCGCAACAAAAAAATGACAATAATAATATTAATGCTTATATCAATAAATAGATTTTTAAAAATAAAATAGGTGAAGCATAGATAGATATGAGGTACAAAGATTCAGTCTTCAGCCCAAACAGAAATAGATATAAATTAACTACTTATTTATTAAAAAAAAAAAAAAAAACATTAGCAACAATGAAGCATTAATCAAAAAACTTATTTTTGTTTCACTTTCAAAAATACAAGAATTTTAAAAGTAAGCGAAACTAAGTCTACATTGTTGTTTTTATACTAAAATGTCTTGGGAACAATTTAACAACACGTGACTCACAGATGTCAGACTTTCCCAGCATCATGTGAACAGGTGGGTGGGCAAGGCTTATATTTTTGTCCCCTGGTGAGACACCTGATGTTTTGTTAAGACATCACCAGACAATTTACTGACAGTGACATACTCTTACTGTACCATAATATACATAAAATTAAGAATATATAAGATACATAAGAATACATAAAAATGTTATACACACACAGGCACACACACATGTATATATAATATTATTTAAATGGTACAATAGTAAATAATGCACAGCTGATGTTTCCAAAAACCAGTTTAATGCAGTGATGTTAGAATATTGTCTTATTCTGAGCAGAAAGGAGTTGTCAGGACCATAACTACATACACACATACCTAATTCCTGTAAATCCTGTTTGTAAAGTAGTCACCAAGGTTTTGGTTGAAAAGAGTCTTTCCTGAAAAAAGTGACATGGGACCCATAAGAAGTAACCACAGACCTCCCTCATGGGGACCATAAGGAATGATGCACCTCCAATGTGGGGACCCTAAAAAACCCACAAACCTCCAATGTGGGACCCCGAGGAACGCTTCAAACCTTTAGTGTGGAAATCCCAAAGAGAGAAGAAATTCTCTTATGGGATCTGTAAAGAAATTACACCTTAAGGAATTACACACCTTCAATGTGGAACCCCCGCCCCCAAAAAGTATCCATGTGGTTTTTTTTTATATAAAAATAAAATGCATAGTCTCACTGTTTATGAATTCAGTGGGGTCCCTCATTATAAAAATGACAAAACTTTATTGTGAAGACCATATAAAAATATTAAGCCTTCACTGTATGGACCTCATAGAAATATTGAACCTTATTTGTTAGGCTTCCACAGAAATGATAAACCTCTCTTGTATGACAAAACTGTTCTTATGGTAACTCAAAGAAATGACCCCCCCCCCCCCCCCCCCACCCCCCCATAGAGACTCGTAGGAAATGACAAACATCATAATAGAGCCACAGACATCCCTTGGGGTGACCCTATAGAATGACAAACCTCTCTTGTTAGGAACCTCCTTCAATAAATTGTAAACCTTTTTTGTGACGACCCTTGTTAATGTGACTGACAATCCAAATGTAATCCTGAACACGCAGTCTCTTAAATGTGAGATGGATCCCCTTTATTAACGGTGATTTGATTGTAAAAAGCTCCTTGTTCGAGCACTGATGTGGCCTTGAACAGTCTTGTTATGGAGGCTCAGAGAAGAGAAAAGTGCCGGGTCATTATCATGGGCAGCCATCTCTCAGAGATGTGAAAGTCGGCTCTCAGTTTCCCCTGATGGCAATTAGACGAGTGTGATGGGATGAACTTCACTGTTTTAGCCACGAGCAAAAAACTCTGCTGTCAGGCTGCTGCTGACAACTGGAGGAGAGAGGAATCAAATAAATCTGCTGCTCGACTGCACGTAATCCACTCTGAGAGCCTGAAGGTGGTAACCTCTACTGCAGTACAAGTACCAGTACTACTGCGTGATACTGTGCTGCAGGTTACAGGATCAGTCAGCTCAAATTCTACATTAAAACTCATTCTACAAACATTTCTACTTGTAAAACAGTCGCATTATACAATAAGGTTAAAAAATCAAGATCTGCAAACCAGCTCTGACCAAAGAAATGACAATACTGTGCAATATGAATAAAATAATAAAATAAATAAATAAAACATCTAAATAAAATTATTATTTCTATATTTAAAGAGTAATTTTAGTGAAACTTGGAAGACAGTATTAAAAACAGATGTATATTTTGAAAAGTGAAGGTTTAAGCCTGCATTCTTTCGAATGGCCAGCAGGGGGGCAAGTCCTGGTTGCACAGGAGTCGAAGAGAAAATGAATCGACTGCTCCCTTCATGTATGACCTCAGTAAACACTTTCCTGATAAGCTTATGGTCTCAATCTGTAGTTTCAAGTCTTACTGAATGAAACATGTCATTTATTTATTTTTTAAACTATATTAGCATTAGCATTTACCAACCAAACTCTGGTTCAGGTTTTTAAAAGTACTCATCAAATTAAAAGCTCCAAACACGTTTCTCAGGTTTAGGAACTAGAAACAACTTGGTTACATTTTGGTGTTAGCAACATTTCAGTTGAATTTGGGAACTAGAACATTAGAAACTAGAAACTACTCGTTAGATTTAAGTGACAGAGTTTGAAACTACTTGGTTAGGTTTCTTCACTAAAAGCTACTCATCAGATTTAGGAGTTAGAAACTAGAAAGTTAGGCTTACAAGCTAGAAAGTTCCTATTCAGTTGAGGTGCTAGAAATTACTTGGCAGTTTAAAACTACTATATTAAGCTCAAGAGCTAAAACTAGTTTGCTAGGTTTAGATGCTAGAAACCCTTGGTTGAGTTTGGCAACTACAAAGTATATGGTTAGATTCAGAAACGTTTTGGTTAGGAGTTGTAAACTACCTGCTTACATTTATCAGCTGGAAACTACACCTGGATGGGAATAGCCTATGAAACACATTCAGTTCAGTTTTATTTATATAGCACCAAATCACAACAACGGCTGCATCAGGGCACTTTATATTGTAAGGTGAAGACTCTACAATCACACATCTGCATTAAGAGTTGTAGTTTGTGTCCCTTTCAAACTGAATTCTGTTAAACTACTTCCCGCTCACCCAATAAATCAGCTTCTTATTGAAAACATTAAGGAGTAACAGACTGTGCAAGACCTTCTTGGAAAAAGTAATCTGCAATTTATAGTTTTTATTTCAGGAAATTATGAGGAAGGTTTCCAATAACCTTTCTAGAGAATACAGGAACCTTTACCTTGTGATGTCAGTATTTCTAAAACCAGGCTAATATCCTTGTATATGACTGATTTCATAGTATTTTAAATGTGTAAGTGGTTTATGAACCAACCAGGCTTCTGGGCTTGTTGTAAAATAACTTACCTTGGTGTTAATGCATCCATTTTTATATGCACATTGCTTTTCAAATTGTCAAAAACAATTACATATGCACTTTTAGACGTTTCTTTCTTTCGTTGTGCTGCTCTAAACACTCTCTGAAACGTAGTTTCATATGCACTACGTTAATGACAAAGTTCCTGAAATCCTTCAGAGTCATGATTTCGGCCCTGAGAGCCAAATCTCTGCACCGAATGAAGGACCCAACAGGAGGAGATGGACTTTACGCTGCAGCTCTGCAGAGACTCTGCGAGGCTGCAGACAGCCAATAATTCGTACATTATTTACCGCTCAGCTGAGGGAGCCGCTGCCAAAAAACAATCTGCACCAGAAAGTTTTCAGTTCAGCTCTGCTGGGGATAATGGAGCTAATAATGAAAAACTGTCACGATACCGGCTGCTTCCTGCTGCAGAGACCATAACACACATGAAATCTGTTTGATAGCGGTTAAAACTTAACACGCTGCTGCTTCCTGCACATTCATCTTTGTGTGTAAAGTCATGTTTGTCTAATGTGTGGAAGAAGCAGTGCAGGAGAGCAAATCTTTACAGTTTTTACATCGAGTAAAAGGCCACACTGAAACTAACAGCGGGCTTACAGAACTCAACAGCCGCCGGGTAAGTCTTGATAGTAGATCACCTATTTAAGGCTCAGGTATTCAGGTGTGGACTCTTTGAGTGACAGGTGGATGGCGACACAGGCGGCTGTAGCTGCTTGCTGTCTGCTAGGCTTCACCAGCACCAACTGTAGTCCCTGAACTGGACGTCTGGATCATATTTGCAATAATATTGCTGCTGTGCAGAACTTTATCAGCGTTGAGTAGTTTTATATTTAGTTTGAGTAATCTATTACATACCAACAAATGTCCGCGATACCTTCTCTTTATGATATTTTAGAGCTGTTCCATTTTTAAAATGCTCTTTAAAAATGACTTTTATGTGAGGTTGTATATTTTAATGGCAGAAGGTTAACAAAGAAAAAAGGATGATCTTAGGAAAGCACCTCTGGAAAAGAGTCCCATTTGTTATTAAAGATATTTTGAGCAGAAATGAGCAGCAGCAGGATTGATTTGAGCCTGAAAGCAGACATGTCCTTGAAATAATCAGAGGACGCCGGAGCGGCTGCAACCTCACTTTACTGCTGCTGTTGTTGTTTTGTTTGTTTGTTCTTTCTTTTTTTTTGTTTCTCCTCTTCCGTTATCGATCAGCAGCTGAAAACCTGACAAACGGACGAATCCCACCAGGCTGAGGGGAGATTTCAGGAAGCAACCTTGGAGATGACGGCGAGAACCATCGACGTTCTGACGTTTATTTATTTATCACATCACTTCCAGCTCTTCTTATTCTTCTTTCTGTCTTTTTAAAATGTCTCTCTGGGAAAATGAGCCTCAGCGAAAGCAACACACGTGTGAAAACAGGATGATCACGAGCAGATCATTTAGAAATGCTTCTGCATGGCTGAGCTCTAAGTTAAGCCTGACTCCTGACCTTACATTCTGACTTTCTTCGTCCTGCAGAAACTTAAAGAAAAGGTTTTAGGGAGCAGAGGAAAGAAGATATATTTGGGTGGATTTTCTGTGATTTTTGATTAATGTTGCAAAGACTTAGTTTAAGATTTTTGTGCACTGAGGTCATGTAAGATATGTGATATGTGCTGAGTGTGCACAACAACATCCATAAACTGTCCAGGTTTCAGGATGTTCATGGTCTTTGTAGGAGCATGTTTTAGTAACACTCCCAGCAGGTATTTTAAAGATCATATAACTTCCAGATTAATGGTCCCGTGCAAGGCTGCATGTACACAATCACCATGTAAGTCTGATAAAAACTCCAGGCTAATTCATGTTATGGACACAATATCACAGAAACCACGGGGCTGAAGCAGCCATGATTATCTCACATTTCCCACCAGCTGATGAGCTCTTTGAGGGCCCTCTTTGGTGTTACTTAATTCTCGAAAGCTGTATCTACAGAGTTTGAGAGCATCACACAGGAACCTGTCATAAAAACTGTTGCAGAAGGGTCTAACAGCACAAACACGGTCCAGAGGTCCAGTTTGGAGGTTCAGATAGCTGTAGTCTAAGAGGACAGACTCCCTGCTGGAGCCTCTAGTGGACATTAGATAAACTGCAGCTTTTGGTGCTCGTTTTGCTCACTAATGCAGCTTTTTTCTTATTATTTGGCTTTTTTCGCTGATTTCCGTATTTTTTCAGCTACAGTCATGGGTGTTTCAAACAAAGGTCCGAAGCCATAATGTTTGTTTGCATGTGCCACCCGCCCCATGTTAGTGACAACTAAATAGGAGCAAAAGGTGGAAATTTTTTCTTTCCCATTAAATCCCGGCTTTTAGAAGCAATCCCTCCTGCGGATACTTTTAAAAACTTTTCAACATTTATTTATTGCTGGGATAATTAGTTTGGAGAGCGTTTGTTATTTTGTCCTGGACTTGTCAAACTGTTTTATAAAGTAAATAAGAAGGTGCCTAATTGGATCTGGCAAATCTTCTCTGTGATGGATTTCATCATGCACCAAAAAAAGAAAGAGAAAGGATTTCTGAGAATGTGAGAGGAAACAGACTGTCGGTGCGCTTTATTAATCGTCTACCTCTAATTTAACGGAGTGGGCTGTCATTAAATCGCTGAGACTCTCGTCCTGTACGAGCTTTTTTTCACCATACAATTCATCTTTTTGGCTGCTTTAAGCCTCCAATTTGTAATGAGTTATTGGGCTGTTCCCCAATATTCCCTTGTGATTGAGCAGGAAGTATTCAGGACATGATTTATAGATGTTAATTGTAGTGTTCAGAAATTCACAATGGAGTGCAGGAGGAGGGGAATGAAGGAGAAGAAGGAGTGAGGTGCACATCTGGAGAAGTCATCACAACTGAAGCCAAGTTTCTGCTCCTGGGAGGGAAGTAAGAGCAGAGCTGAATGCGAACTAAGCTGCACCCTGGAGAGTACAAAATATTTTCCCCTGTCAGCTTGGCCCCGGGCCCCTCGAATCCCCAACGCGCCGACCTCTGCCGAACCACGGTCCGCATCCTAGCCCCTTCTGCAGGAGCTCGGCGCGCTCTTCGCCCAAACAAGACATTCTTGTGTTTGATATTAAAGCAGCATCAGGCGGGACATCCATCACTGCAAGGAGAAACATTTCACGGAGGAAGAGGAGGAAGGGGAGGAGGATGGGAAAACAATATGTGTCTTTTCCTAAAGTGGATCCCACCTGCAGTTGGAGAGGAGTAGGAGGAGGAGCTGGGGAGAAGAAGTTCATGAAAATGAGGGGAGGTCGCAGTGTGCGATGATGACGGCAGCATTTAAGTTTTTTTCTTTTTTAAACCTGCTGCGAGACGATGGCACTTGGGTCCTTGAGAGTCCTGGAAAAACCCTCAAAAGCTCTCCAGGATTTAAAAAACATCCATCGCGTAAAGTAAATCAGAATCAACCCTTAATTAGCAGCTTTGCTCCCCTTCATCTTTTATTATTTCATTTATTTGGCAGCGACAACACACAGGGGTCCTTCCATAAAGCAACCAAACATGAGAAAAGTTCCCTCCTTTTGTACGACCACTTCAGTTCATTTTATAAAGCCATGGAAATTCATCCGAGGACACATGTGGGTGGGTCCACACCTGGTGCCTTTCAGAAATCCACGGGAAATATTCAGGTTAAAAACAATTTTACCCACTTAGTGTCTCAATATGAAGAAATAATTTACATTTAGCACCATTTGTCTTTAACATCATAGTTCGAATGATTAAGTGCATTATGGGTGAATTTTGAAGGGTCATGTGTGGTTGGAAATGCCTCCTTTATACCTATATTTATAGACTAGGATTAATTTTTAGCTGTGATTCTTTTTGGGCGACATTAAAAGCACCAAATCAGACCCGTCTCTATGTGAGCTGAGGTCCTGTAATCCTGATAATATCCATATTATGAGGTTTATATAGCTTCAAATATGCATTTTCTTCTGCTTATCTAAATTCTGGATCACAGGGTAGGTCATTATCTATCCCAGCTTTCACAGGGCGAGAGGTGGGGTGTACCTGGTAGCCAGTCCGTCACAAACAGAGACATTCATCCTACACCAACTGACAGTTTAGGGTCACCAGTTAACCCCATGCATGTCTTTGCACAGGAGGAGAAGACACTACCCCCACACAGAAAGACTGCTGTGCTGTGAGGCAGCAGAGCTTCTTTACTGCATATACTGACGTTATTGCACTAAATAAAATTTCAGCTGGTTCTGAGGTGCTCGGATGGGAAGTACTGATTGATTTCTCAGGCGAATGACCTAAAATAAAAGCCGATCTTCATCTGTAATCCCTGGGTGGAGGCACAGATGGTGTACAGGTAGGAATAAGCAGTCTATCTAAACCAGACACAAGCATGTACATAATAAAACACAAATTTATTGTTACTCATTTATAAAGAGTTTTAAAAATGTATATACAATTAAAGTGTTTTTACAGAGAATAGAAGAAGAAACTATAAAAACTTCGTAAACTTCATTCTGTGATATTAGTGAACTTACATTCATTTTACTTTTATTAATGTATTTATTCATTTTGTTATCATACAGATAAGTACGAGCTCGGGTTGTTCGGGTCATCCAGGTTAGAGACTCTAATCAGACAGGTGGAGTTTGGGCTCAGAGCCTAATGAAAAAAAATCAAAACAAGAAACGACAACTCAAAACCCGCCGTTTCTGTTTTTAACGCAGGAAACAAGACATACGAATTGCACAGCATCTCCGAGGCTCATCTGATTGGTCCATCAGTGCAGGGTTGAGTGGAGATGCTTAAAGCGTCAAACAAATGTCTGCTCGTCACTCAGGTCTTAAATCTGTGGCTGAGAAATGTTAAAGACGGCTCAGATCTGGACTAATTCACGTTATTTTACATACCTACACTCATGTTGGAGAGTTGGGGGACTTTCCCACCCCTGCTGCCATTCATGTGGCACTACAAAGGATTGTGGGAAGCGTGAGGATGATAAATGTATATTCTCCCCCTTTCCTCCTTCCTCCCCCTCACGCTCACCCTCCTCAAAGGTTCCCCCTGAAATGACACTTTTTTTTTCGTACACCACCTGAACCCTCCTCCCCCTTCCCCACCCCCCTGTGGTCCTATCTTCCTCTCAGGTTAATCCTCCCCCCAACATCTTTTAAGTTGTGGAGCCAAACAGATGGCAGAACATGTAGCTGACCTAAAATACATCACTCCTCTGGGAGATCTTCCCAGCTTTCAATATGGCCGATCTTCCTCCTATAAGTGACGGCGAGAAGCTGATCGGAGACCGCCAAATCAGGCAGGAGGAGGAGGCGATGCTGATCAAGATGTATCGGCGTCGGGAGGCCGAGCAAAGGAGACAAACCTAAACGTGAAGCAGAACTCTGTCGCTGACATTTAGCAGCAAATTCGGGATCTCTTCTCAGAATTATAAATATGGTACCAGGTGATCCCGGCTCTTGGCAGGGATTTATTTCTTGGCTCGGAGCTGCAGCTCCTCTTCCTGTCCAGATTCCCAGCGGGGCCTCCGACACAAAGCCAGCACTGCTGTTTATTTTCTGTCTATACTGTTTATTACATATGGAGCCAAAAGACTAAAATAAAATACGATACGTGGGAGCAAATCATTCCGAGGCCCAACGTACAATATGACTGATGTGGCTCGAGAGTCACTTTATCAGGGAAGAGTGTGCTGATGCAATACTTATATACAGTCTGTGTCCTGGTGTAGGATGTGTTTGTTTCACCTGTGTGAACCCTCACCTGTGTTTAGATGCAGGAGTTTGTCACAGGCGAGTACCAGAACCAAAACAGTCGGCAAACCGATTAATTGACTGATTGATTAAAAGTTTAAAAACAGGTTAGACTGAGGCAACAACATCCAACTGGTTGAACTAGGACAGAAAAGTTTTCCACGTTGAAATGAATGGAAATATAAAGTAAATATCTGCATTTTTATCTCAGTTTAGGTCTCGTTCTGGACTGTTTTCTGCTTTTGGAGTGTATCGACTTGGTTCTCGACTGGTGCTGTTACTGTGTCATCACTGGTATTTTGTTGTTCCTATGAGTGCTTTGTTTTTTGACCTGAGAACAATAACCACAGTTTGACTTGTGTTTTTGTACCTTAACCATTTACCACCTCATATTTTCCACACTCTCGGACTTCCCAGAACATATGCAGCATCTTCCGCTCTGCAGAGAATCATCCGAAAACCACATCAGTGCGTCGCTGTGAGTCAACGTACGCCCTGAACCTGACCTCGGCCTCACACCGCCCTCTGTTAACTGGAGGCAGGAAGACGATAATGTCACCAAGATGTGTCACAAACAAAGAGGACCAGTGACGGGGGGTGGAGGCGGTGGAGAGCTCTCTGGATGGCTTCCCATCACCTCTGCATGAAGAGACAATCGATCACTGTGTGAGCTTGTGGGATGAGGCGCTGAACGGTGTGATTTACGATGTGGATGACGGCGTTTGGCAGACACGACAGTAATTATTGTCTGAAAGTAGAGCAATGTGGGGATGATGCAAACTGCCTTTTGTGTGGGGTCAACCTGAAGGAATGTGCAGAAAAATAATTTATTTTGGCAGTAAATGAACGTGTTCAGACATCGGAGTGAAGGTTGACTGTCAGGAACTGCATCTACTCGCATGCTGTCTTTTCAATGAAAAACATAAATCCAATTTTCTTCACACATGCAAACTACTTGTAAATTACTTGAGCTGACTTTTGTTTAATTACTGTCGTTAAATTCAAAGGAAAGAGTCATTTTCAAAAGCTTAAACAAAGTGACTGTAGTTTAAAAAAAGTAAAAACATTAACTGCATCTTATAAAAAAGTGCTTTATAGAAACACAGAAGTCGATCACCAAGTAAAACTATAAAAAACACAAGTTAAAATTACTTGCTATTAGCTTAAAATACCAATTTTTTAGATAAAACAGTTTTAATCAAATGCTGAACTTTATCCATGTGAGAACTAATTTTAGTTTATCAGTATAATAGTATAATTTGCAGTACTTTGTTTTGTAGTGGAGCAAAGGTCAAGATGAAGTATAACATTGGATAATTTGAATAATCAAGAAAAGCATAAAGTTGTCAGACTTTTACAACTAAAAATAACTGAAAAATGTCCAACAAGTAACTTAAACTGCTGATACTGGGGGTTAACGTGGACGTGATGAAGCTAACAATATCAGATACATACTATGGAGCAAATGCGGTGTTCCCTTGACTTTAGTGATGTGCGATACCACTGACTTCCTTTCCGATCCGATACCAAGTAAAATTTAGGGTGGTATCGACAATACCGATCCGATACCGATACTTTGTACAAAAACTTATTTTATTTATTGTATCTTTTATTGTATCTCAAATTATAGCTTCATAATGATTACAGGACATCAGATTACTTGTTCTTACTGCTTAATAATGCAGAATTCATCATATAGAAATAAAAAATCTGAAGTTTTGCGCTATTTGAACACCTTGCCTGCCTGCAGCTCTAAAGGTCCCAGTGAGAGATGTTTGTCTCGCTCTATCAGCACCTGTCCCTCTCCTCCTCTTCAGTTCGCCTTAACATACGCTCGTCATATTCTGTGATATGATTGACTCTGAGGTGTTAGATGAGGTTAGTGGTGTTGCCGCAACACCTCACTTTCTTGCCACATGTATCGCAAACCACGTCTCAGCTGTTTGTGGAGGTAAAATACGTCCACACACGACTCAGCCATTGTTGTGAGTGTGCGCGCCAAGGGGCTGCGAAAGATTTATACAGCCGTATTTCGAATATGACCATGAAAGGCGGAGGAGGAAGTAGTTCCTTCCATTGTAGACAATCCAAATGATATAGTTTCTTTCCACTGTGTTCCTGTTAGTGATAAACTACAAATTTATCCTAAATTACTAAATTAACGATATTTTAATATGAGAATCGATTCTAGAACATAAATGACTGGTATTGGAGGAATCGATATTTCAGTATCAATCCGCACATCACTACTTGACTTCAGATGTCGGAGGTGTCACTTCTTAGTTTGCCGCATTCCTGTAGTAAAGACAGAAAAGACGTTTTTTTCACCTAAACACACCACTGTAGCATGTTCATTGATAGAACCTGGCCATTCCTCTGCATAAGGCTTGTTGGTTGGTTGGGTTTATCAGAAATCTGACTTGAGTGGTCCTTCCAGTTTAAAATTTCGACTGGAAATATATTTTACAGATCATCTTAGATATTAATTAGACAACCTAGCAACTAGCATTTTCCACACAGACGTGCGAACAAATACAGTAATCTGAAAATGCACAGCTAAGTTAGCACACTTAGAGTTTGAATAAATTAGCCCACCATATAAACTCAAGAAAGGGTTTTTTAATTACAAGAGGTAGCTTGTAGTTTGTTAGCAGACCTGCTAGCAGTAGCTAATATTAGCCAAAATAAAGACAGCTCAGTATTTGATTTGACCCTGAAAACCAAACATTCCTGCTAATATTGACCCTCATGTGATATTGAGGGCCACATTTAGCTCTCACGCTAATACTTACAGATTGATTGATAACCAATGTACTAGAAACGGGGTGGGTTGTTTTTGGAACTACACAGACTTGTTGTCTACTCGTTGACTTGTTCTGGCAACACAGTAAAAAGCAGAGAGCCTCATCCATTGCTAGAGATGCTTGGGCCCCAAAAAGATGGTTGATAGTTTGTAAATGAGTCAGAAAATAGGGAAATTTTTACTTTTTACTCACAGGGATTACTTTCACACATTACATCATTGTATGGAATTTTTTCATGCTTAATATGAATATCCGACACTGGAACATCGTTGGAGCATGTTGTGATCGTCTCTTTGTGTTTTCTGGATGGACTGGAATAGATGTTCATCATGAAGTTCCCTGTTAACACAAAAATTCAATCCAGGTTTTTTTTGGCGTTCTTACAGATTTCACCGTTAAATAAAGGATGTGAATGTTTCTCCCACCACTGATGCTGCCATGTTGGCCCAGTGTCAAACCGCAAAGTCCAAGAAATATGATCACGGACCCATATTTATTTTTCCAGTTGGAGCTAAAGTGCCGCTGTGCCACATTTTTTACAGCTGGAAGTCAGAGTTTCCTGCTTTTTCTTACAGCTTCAGGTATTTAGTGTGTGAGTGTTTGCTGGTGCGTCCACTCAGCCTGGTCTGCAGCCAGAAACTGCCAGCTCACTCTCTCTGGATTTCCCATTAAGATCGCCCACGGAGAACCAGGAATAAGAAAAGAAAAAAATACAACAAAATAACCCTCAGCTGCTGACAGACTGAGCACGCTCAAACACTGGGGTACGCCTACTCGTTCAGGCCAGGGTTATCCGGTTGTTCAGTGATGACGCGACGAATCCTACTTCCGGGTCTAAAGTAGTCTGCGTTTAATATGGCTTTTGTGTTGTTAACATGTTTAATGTTTTGTATTTTCTTCTATTTGATCTCAAAAAGCTCCTAAAACAGTCAGTGATCCCTGTTGACCTCCCTCGGCTTTTATTACCGCTAATCATTTATTTAAGCTCAGTTTTTAAAACCTTAGGATGTAACTACAGCCCAGCCCATGCAGCAGTATATGAATGACTAACCTCGTATTGTGGATGGATTATCTCAGTTGTTCTCCTGGCTGAAGTTTGGTCCTTTTACAGCATCCTGCCATGCGATTACATTTGTTCCTGACCACCGAGAACACTCACGGTAACTTTTATCGAGTGGAATAAAGGTTAGCTTGTTTATATTATGCTAACATAGCTGTGTCGCTAGCGATCACGTAGCACATCATTATATACCAGCTAGCCCAAGTTCAGTAACCCTACAAACGTCACTGCTGTTTAGTTTTCTGTCTTCATTTATGTTGGAAGTGATAAGAAAGCTGTACGTTTAAATTTGTTTCCAAAACCCCGCAGTCAGGGACATGCTATATTGTATTTAGATAGAAGCTAGCGAGCTAACATCCTGCTAACTTCTAACTCTGTTAAATGTCATAAATTCCGTTTTCTTGGATGCCTGGATGTTAAACTCAGTTGTTACACCTGGTAGAGCAGAACACTAATCATTTTATTAAAGATGAAAGACTTTAGACAGTTTTTCAACTCTCAGTAATGCCACAGTGATCGTTTGATATATGGACCCGCAGCGGAGTTTAGACCCAGACACGGCTAGTGACGTCAGACTGAACAACCGGATTATCTCATCATTTGAAGTAGAAGTCATTACCTATGGGTGCTGAGGAGGGAAATGAGGACTTAAGTCAGAGAAGAAAGAAAAACATGCTGCCTGTATGGAAGATCAAACCTACCATGAAAAGAAAGAATAAAAATAAACAGGCTAAAATTATGAGATGGTACCGCAGGTCAAAACTTTGACACAGAAATGCTGATTTTGTGAATCACTTCACAAAAGTATTAAGCAGACTTATAAAACTGCCAGCAGTAGATGCTTTATTTTCAGTGCTTCACCTGGCACAGCTGTCACAACAATCAGAGCAGACAGTGAGCACTTTTAGCTACAGAAATAAAAAAATTGTTGATTCATGACAATATTATAGGAAACTTCTGCCATAAGTCTTAGAAAACAGTAATTATTAGTAGTATTGTTACACCAATAATTATTAGAATTAGTAATTTCATACTTTAAAAAATTGCTAATTAAGTTAGCTTTTAGTTAGTATCTGTTAGCAGGCATGCGAGTGTTGACTAAGTTTAGCCAGAAGACAGATCAGGGCTGGCTTTGGTTCTAAAAACCACCAACTCTCCATAAATACTGGTCAAATTCACTCAGGTTCCTGGCAAATGTTAACAGGGAGAGATTACTTGATCCACCACCTAGCTGCTAGGTAGCTAACCTTAGCTAGCCTACTTGTTAATGCTATCTATTATATAAAGCATGTTGAAGCAGATGTTGTGAATTGCTAGAATGAAAGTAAGAATTAAGTTTGTTTACATGACATCTGTGTTATGCTAATATTATTGATTAAAGGACTCAGTTTTTACATTGACATTAGCCGTTAGCCCAGATGCACTGAGATGCTTTGGAATGTGCATGACCTTTTAGTTTTCACAGAAAAATCATCTATCATGTGCGTAGAAACTAATCCAAAGGCTGTTCAGAGGCAACTAAGAGAGTCAGGGAAGTTCTCATTTTATATGGACAATGACAATTTAAAAAAATTAAAGAACTTTTTTTAAAGTGTCAAATAAAAGTTTCTGACAAATTAGCAATACCAATTAGCCATGCTAAGGTGATTGCTAAAATTTAATAAATGCTAAGAAAGGAGCAACATTTTGTCTCAAAACAAAAGTTCATAAACAAAATTGTAATTTTTTATTAGTTCACTAAATAAATATTCAGGAGAGTACTGCTATATGAGCCTTCTGGGAATCTGGAGAGACAATAAATTGAACTCAAATAGGAACATTTTGGCCCTTGAGGGGATAACACTGAGACAAATATTCTCAGTATTATACCTCAGCTTTAAGACAAGGATGTAAGTATTGGCACTAATGAGCCTCCATACTTACAGTTCCCATGCCATTTTATATATTTGAAAATCTTTAATTCTGATGTAGAAAGAGGAAGCAGTCTGTGGGTGGGATTACTGCCACCTAAACACTGAAGAAACAGCTCGCTGTACCTTCCTCCTCCTCCACCTGTTTCATCCTGTACTTTTCTCACATGATTTACGACCCGGAACTGCAGAGTTCAGGGTGGATCCCAGCCAGCGCTGAGCCCCCTTTTAACACCAGCTTTGTATTCTAATGACCCCCAAACTACACACAATCCATTTTCTGTCCATTAGCAGCGAGTCGCCGCCACAGCTAATATTCTTTAATTCACTCCACAAAGAGGGGAGATTGTCCAGGGAGGGGGGGCTTGCTGCACTTAATGCCTGCAATTACATCAGGTTACACATCCTGAAGTGACCCCCGGGGGGCCCGAGAGAGGGCTCCCCACTAACACCCCCTCCTAATCTACTCTGAGCTCGCTCAAACACCGGAAACAGCCTCCACCACAGTCTAGGTGTCCTCCTCGGTCTGTCCCTGAGTCCTAGCCGCTGTCGCTCACCTTCATTAAGAAATAAAACATGTTGGAATGTGACTGGACGTCGCAGATGGCGAAAGTCCCCCCAGAAAAACCTGCAGTCAATTAGAGTCGGCACAAAGCAGGTTTTGTCCAGAGTAAGGAACAAGAAATGGGCTAAGAGAGTCATTTTATGGCACTTATTTATTACCTTATAACTCAGAAATCAAATTAGTTCCCCACGAGGACGCCGAGCCGGAGCGATATGAGTGAGAGGGGGCCAAAGAAAACAAGAGCTGAGTCCGGGGTGCGTCCCAGCTTTGCGATGGGAGGAGGAGGAGAAGGAGGAGGTGTCTGGCAGCAGCGGGGTCGGACCTCTGTACTGTTCATTACGGGTGATAAGTGCCCACAGAGGAGCCTGGAGCTGGGAACGTGGAGAAGGCCTGATGCAGGGCCTTTATGAGGCTGTTCAGAGACACCCTCATCTCTCAGCGCTCCTTGGGGACCCGAGGGCGCTCATACGAACGAGCCCCCCGCCGCCAGTTTCAGCCCCGACAACTAGGCAGTGTCGTGCCAATTAGAGCGAGAGAATAAAAGAGAGAAAACACGAAAGTGTCCATAAATAAGACCTGTTAGCTGCAGCTATTCAGCTTCAGTAAGCCAGCACACTGACCCGAGCATAGCAGCACACACTGTATATAAAAGATGGAAGGAGCAGACATGTCACAGACTGGTTTCTAAGAGTCTAAACATTGGCATCTTAGTCGCCACCGTAAAGAAATGACTATCTTTATACATATTTGAGTTCATCATTCAGACACAGAAACCTTCTAATTTGTGCTCAAGAACACAAATTAAGACACATATATAATTACAGACTTGGTGGGCAGTCTGTTATATACAATTAACCTCACAGCAGTCATATTATTGGTCAGATAATTGCATTAAAAATGCTCCAAAAGGCTCCAACAACTCAAACACGGTCCAGATCAGGGACTTCAATTACTGTAACTTGGGTGAAGCCTTGCAGATAGCTAAAAGATACAGCCACCCATACCACCATCCAAAGAGGCCATGCCTCTAATAATGCAAACTTTAACAGGTGAGTTATAAATAAATGTCCCCTGTAAAGTTTTTAGAGACCAAAACAGTTTTTTGTCAAGTTGTACACAAGTTTATTTCTGCTGTAAAGTTGGATTTTTTTGCATTGGAGTCTATGGAGATTGACTCACTGCTCGAGCCTCTAGTGGGCAGTAGAGGAACTGCAGTTTTTATACCTTTAGGGTTTGTTTGTTTTTTAAAGCCCTGGATACTTGGATCCAGTGTGAAAATGTCTGTTTGTTAGGATTACTCAAAAAAAATAAGATATACTCTTTTGGGGCCTTTTCGGGTTCATTCATTTTTGGAAGGATTTTGTGTTTTTTAAAACTGAAACCTTTAGCTTCATATTATCTAATCCAGACACACAGATGCTTCTCAGTTCGTGCATCTTAACCCTTTAAGACCTACCATAGAACCAAGTCCACCAGAGCTTATATTATATTTTTACATGCTGTAGTGCCATTTGTGGGAGCATTTCAAGTTGATATACATCAATACAACCATTATAGCCCAAATTTTAATAATATGTCTGCATTATGTGCATAGTAATTACATAAATTTAAAAAAAGTGCAAGAAACTACCAAAAAATGTAAAATTGTTTTTGGTTTTTTTTAACATATATTTCTAGTTAGAGAAATTTAAGAGGCTTATCCCTCAGAACTGTAAATACAAACTAGTTTCCCACCACAGGAAATTTATTTTGAGTGTCTTCATAGTTTTATTTTTGAAATACACCAATTTTTATATACTGCAGGAAAAAACGAAAATAAATATTATAATGCAAATTTGCAAAACACCAGCATATGCATCAAAATAAACTATGTCCAGCAGTGCAATATGAGTCCTAAGCATCCCAGAAACGACACAGAAAGTCATAAAGTCAAACATAACTTTTAAAAACACCAGTATAGGCTCATGAGGCCCTGATGGTAAAAAACTACATTTCCGCAAAATGACATCACTTCCGGTATCGGGCAGGACATGGCGGACATGCGATAGTTCGCGCTGATGGACGTAGGAAGTGTTACAAACAGCTGATCGGATCGGCAAAGTGTGTTTCTGGAATATTATGTTTTTGTTGCTGCAAGTGCTTTTTATGCAGTTTTTGCAAAGCTATATGTGGAAGGAAACTGTGACTTAGGACAAGCTGATGGCATAAGATGTAAGTACAACTCCTCCGGTTTCATATGCAAAAAAATTATTGCGCTAGCTTATGTGGTTGCAGTGCTACCGGGATTTAAAAATAGTTATTCAAAACGGAGCGTGCCCGCTCCGACCGGCTTTAAAGGGTTAAGGAAATGTAACAAATTACACATGATGCAACCTATGTGCCTAATTTTGAAATGAAGAACTATTAATAGATATATTCCTAAAAAAAGAGGGATTTATACAGCAACAATATGCAAAGTGTTTGAAAACATTTCACAAATGTTGCTAAAAGACGACAGATTTGCAGCTCTGCAGTTTCCCACAGTGTTTGTCAAACACACCCAAAAACAGATTTATGTTTTCAATTCTTTCAGAAATCTGTGTGAAAATACAGCTGAAGGTCTGTTTCTGCCAAACCTGCTGAAACTCGGCATCCTCGGTGGTCCGCAGGGACTCGTTTAAATCATGTACAGATCTGCAGAAAACATTACTGATCAGATCTGGCGAACTCCTGGCTCACGGACCATGTGTGTTTGATTCAGAGTGTTTTGGTGGTGTGAAGTGTGGAAAGCAGCATCATCACCATCAGGAGCTGGTTTACACACTGGGAAAAGTGTCTACCACTGAATCAGGAGGACCCAAAGTGTTTACTGGTAAACCACAATATGAAATTATTGGCTCTTGAAACTGAACTCTGCCTATTTCATGAACATTACTCCAAAAAAACTCTCCACTAGTCATCCCTGAGCAGCTGAGAAATGTCTTAGCTACAACTGAGTATATCATCTTTAGATATCAAAGCTATTAAATGTCTGGGAGAACAGCTAGGCTCATTATTTCATTGGCTGATTAAGTGTTTATTTAACCCATGCTGGTGGTTTGGAATCAATTAAATAATTAATAATAATATTGTTCCTTTGTATAACACAAAACCAAGCCATTGTTACAAAGAAGGGAAAAATATTAAGAGAACAAACTAGGAAGAAATCAATCAAGACTCAGTGTCTAAATGAGAGTAAGATGGTGTGATTCCAACTGTAGTGACTTAAAAATGAAAAAGAAAAAATTAGCTAAAGCTAAAAATGTAAAATATAATCTTATATAGTAATATGCCTTATGATATAAATGAGTCTTTATGAAGCGCGTTGGATTTCCTCTGTCATTCCACAACTGAGCATCCCTAACAGCAAACACTGGATTGAAGTGTAAGGTTAGTTTCTAGTAAAGACCCCTGATGGACTCCAATCAAAACAGTATTTGCTACATGAAATAATTTCTAATTTGTCCATGTTAGAAGGCAAACTAGCATCAGCTAAGGTTAGCTAGAAAAAATACGGCTCAGGGTAGGACTCAATCTCCAAACCCAAGTAATCCCGCCATTGAATAAATAACCTGCTGTTGCTAATCTGAGTTTTCCCAATGTCTACAATGTCTAAATTCCCAACATGCTTAAGTCCAAAGAAAAAAAAAGTTTTTCTTCAACATTGGCTAACATTAGCTTACCTTCTAACAGAGAAAACCCTTGACATCTGACAGCTAGCTGGCTAACCTAAGCTTTTTCTCTAATGTTGTCTTTCCCTAAATCCAATCTGCAGCCACATCAGTGTTAGATTTAGTCGGTATGTGGAGTCTGTGTTGGAGGTAGTTGTTCAGTCACATCTGTGACCAGTGGACTCTATTTCTAAGCTAGTGTTAGCAGTATTGGGGAGTAAGGGAATACGTGTACCGGTGTTGCGTTACGTATTTAAAATACAAAATATGAGTAACTGTATTCCGTTACAGTTACCCTTTAAAAAGATGGTATTCCGAATACAGTTACTTTGTTAAAATAAATGGATTACTACACGGCGGTCTTTTCCTGTTTCATATGTTAGGCCATGCCCGCTCTATTTTTGGTAATTCCACGTCAGTGGAAACCCAAACAAAACACGCATTAACAGGCTCTAATGCCTGTGTGTCACGCCCCATGTCACCTCTAATGATGTGAAGAAATATTTTTAAAAATTATTATTCAAAAAAATTATTTAATATGAAGGCAATAGGCAGAGTGTTACAGGCCTGTAACACTCTGAGTAACGTAACGGAATACGTCACAAAATGCATTTTGTGGCATGTATTCTGTAATCTGTAGTGGAATACATTTTAAAAGTAACCTTCCCAACACTGAGTATTAGCTAGTGCTGCTAGGAGTGGTAAAGAAGCAGCAAGGCAGTGATTTTCAGTATTTTACATAGAAATCAGTCCACAGGTATGTGAAGTAATGTCTCATTTTTTTTACAGTACATTACAACCTGAACACTAACCAGTTAGCACTGGTCCGGGCCATCTCAAAATTTCAGTTTGTACTTCATGAGGCAGTAATGAACCATTCCTGAAGTGAATTACCCGTTCATGATGTTTAAGAAAAGCTTAGCAAACTGACGTTTCTGGGTTTAAACAATATTTCCACGATAACAGCAACCTCCGCCAATCAGTGACGACACTGTTCCAGTTTAGGATTGTGGGTTCTTTTGTGCGACATGGCAAATAAAACACAGTTTTGTTGAACCGATGTTGATATCAAACAGAGATGTGGTTTCCACAGGAGCACAAACCATCGTTTCACAGCGAGCCGACTCTGGATGGTAACAGCATTATGGCTCATAACCAAAACCCCTACGGAGGATATAAAATCAGGTTTTTACTTCAGGAACTTTACTGTTCAGATCTGTACAAGCAAATGTGTTTGTTTTTATGTTCACAGTTGGGTTGAGTTTGAATGAACGTCACTTGAACTCTACATGTGACCTTTGAGCTCAACTCTTTAATTCAGACCTTGCAATGCAAAAAAATCATTACCAACTCAGAGAAAGCAAATATGTGGAATTAAACGTTTGCACCACCAACTTCTGTTTTATTACAGCTGGCTGCTTCACGTGGACATTTAAGATCTCAGATTTAGTTGATGTGTGTTTGTATAATTTCGTTTTTAGTAGTTTTCATGCAAAACAATAAAAAAGGAATTTAAAATCAGGAGTCAATAAAACCACTGCTGAAGGTTTTTATTAATCTGCAGCACAAAAATCAAACCTTTCCGTTTTGTTTGTGAACTCTCGAGCACCAGATGTTCCTGGAGTGAAGCTACAATTAGAGGGATAGAAGAAGAGGAGGAGCTGTAATGACACACGATTATTTGAGCTGGGCTGTGAACATGTTCAGCCTCCTCCTCGTCCTCCGTCCAAACACCTCCAGCACATCCTGCAGGTTTTGGCCCCCGCCCGACCCGGCCCAGCCCGGCGCTCTGCCCCAACAGATGTTAGAAACATTACAAAACACGGCCAACAATAAAAAAAGAGCCAGTGTAAGTTTTCCAAGAGCGCAAACAAAAGAATGTTTTAATGGTGCTGCTTTAAGAGGAAAAATGTTGGACTGCTGGAGAAATTCAATTACAGCGTGATTGAGTGTTGACATTTCTGAGGCTGTAAGACAGGAAATTCATTAAAAGCAGCAGAGCAGCCTGGGAGGGAAACTCCAGCGGCTGTAAAAGAATCCGCCGGTCCGAGGTGATTATGGAACGGATCGTTGCTCAGGTCAGGCGGCCGCTCTCGCTCAGCCAATCCTGGATATTCAGAGGCTCCAGAACCACCGTGCTCGCTCTATTGATTGAAAATAATCCACCTGGGACTCAGACTCACATCTGTACTGAGGAGGGAGGGCCGGGGGTGTTTCAGGCATAATGTGAGGCATTGATTCTGACACGCATGGTATTGTAATAAGCTAATCTGGGAAAGAAACAGTCATGAAATGCAGCCGAACAAGACGGCCATTTGTAAGCAATTTATGACGCCGTCTAATCATTACGGCGAGGTTAGGTCAACATTCACAGGAGGCCCGGACCTGCTGGACAGAAAGGTTTCGGGTTGCAGCCAGTTTCTCCTCCTTTATCAGGATTCCTGCTGCAGAAAATCTGCAGAAAGAATTTCGTCTTTGTTTCCAGGAAATGGTTTGTTTAAAGAATGTATCTGAGCTAATGGAGGAGGAGAAACGCGTCCAAGCTTCTTTCTCCTGGAGTTTTTTTTAGAGCCGCTGTATCACATATCAGCCCAGGTGGAGAGGCGCTCGCGTCCAAAATGTTCAGTTTTTATGACGCGAGGCAGCGATTTACGGCTGGGTTTGTCTCGGCTGACGGGATGGATGTGGACAGGAACGTCCTGATGGAGCTCTCTTCCTGTTTTCCGCTCATCTGATCTGGATTTACACGTTCAATCGTTACAGCTGACCCGGCTCCAGCCTGACACATCTAAAGGTTATTAGCAACAGGCGGTTTCCAGAGACTTCAGGAACAAATACGAAGGAATAACCGAGCAACAAACATGAGCAGGGCAAAATATAAGGAGCGCTCTTTAATACAGCACACATTTAGCTTTAAAAGTGTCTCTAAGGTCCAGCAGGGGGCGACACCTCTATTTCTACTCTATTTATGATCTCAGTGAACACTTTCCTGACGAGTTTACGTAGTCAGTCGCTAGTTTTGAGTTTTATTGGAAAAAACATGATTATTTACTAATTATCGTAGCATTAGAGTAGAAGTGTCAAATATAAGGCCCGGGGCCCAGAATCAGACTCCAGTCTGACCCACTGGACTACTTTGGAAAATGTGAGGATTTTTTTGTTTTACAGAAAGTTTTGCAGGTTTTTCTGCTGACAAAGACGTCACGGTTATTCATACTACACCAGAGCAATCGATAAACAATTCAGTGATATAAATGTTTCAGTATTTTTAAGTAGATCCTTCTGCAAATTAAAAGAAACTTTTATAATTACAGGACAGTCTGAGTAATGAGCTACTTTTTTAGATTTTTTTTTTTTTTTTTTTACCACAGCAGCATTTCTTTATCATGCAGAAAAACTCAGACGTGCTTCTTATTCTTAGATTAGGATATCTGACAGATTAAATGTGTAGTTAAACTTCTTAGCACTGTCAGAAACGGGAGATTCGCCGATCCGGCCCACTGAAGAGCAAAGTGAGCTGTACGTGTAAAATGAGTTTGACATCCCTGTGTAAGAGTGAAAATCAATCATGAATCACGCTGTGGCAGTGCTGTGTCATATCCACTCTCATTCATCATTTGTTGTTTTAAACACGAACAAAACAAGACAGGAAGTGCCCGACCAATCATTAAAGCCCCATCAGCAACATTCATCTTCTATATACAGTCTGTGCTTCAGAACACGTGTTCCTCATAAAGTCTCCCTCACAATAATATCAACTCTGCGAAAGGTACCAGTGAAATATACATAAATAAAGTATTCCGATCACATAAATAACCATCTCTAATTTTATCTTGTGTTTGTCATTAATTAAAATATGAACACTTTGACGTGACGAGAGTCTCGGTGACCGCGACTTAAAAAGATATACAAAAAGAATAATCGATGAATTATCATATGTGTATTACTGGTGTATTACTGACACCAGTATTGCCAATATTTCCTTTTTAAATGCATATTCACACACACAAAATCACACTTTTATTTTATTAATGATGTTTTTATACATCCAGACATTTTATTAGAAGATTATGTGAAAGAATCTATTCGCACTTTAACCAAAGCCTTTTCCTAAACCTGTTCACAGTTTTCAAAAGGTAAAAACAAAAATAAGTCAAAGTCCTGTAACCTGCTCCAACCTCCAAATGTGGACGTTTCAAACTGTGACTGAGCGTGATGTTTTTTAATCTACGATATATTATTTATTTATTCTATTATCTTGTACTGCTGAAAAAGTAGCTTAAATACAGCAGAAGGAAACAACTGAATGTGGTTAACGAGCAACGTTAATTAGAACATAGAAAAGGTGAAATGAAATAACAGCTCTGATCATGTACAAAAACCAAATACAACATTTGTGCTTATGACCTTAAACGTTTCATAAAATGCCCAAAAATGATGCTGACATTGTAAATAATTCTGTTTATGTTTGATTCTTTTTTTTAAATTACAGTAACAGTTAATGAGGCGTATTATTAATCTAACACTTATTTTTAGTATTTTTAAGCCCAAAACAATAACAAAAATGCTTAAAGAGTTTTTTAAATAGAGTATTTTCTGTCAGGATATGTGAAAATGTGTCCATGTCTCTTTGTGCTGTGGAAGTCTTTATTGGTTATATACGTCATATTATAAATAAATTGAATGTTATAATTTGGTCCGAGGTCGATTCACAAACACACGTGAGCAGTGGAAACAACATCGTTGTCTCTTTTGTGCACCTGAGTTACTTATTAACAAATAAAAAAGTGATAATAATAATAACTATGAGACTGCTGGGAGAGCGCGGCCTTCACTGAAGTCAGTTCAGAGTTTCACCTTTAAAGAAGGAAACGTGATCCAAACCAAAACTCGCTCGACCATGTTCCCTGAAATTAGACCCGCTAGTTTTTCTAACAAACTGCAAACCTACCAGAGCGAAACAAAAACAGCCTTTAAAAAGGCATGTCAGGAGAACAGTTTGGGTTTCTGTGGCAGCAGGGATTAATATTCAAGTCCTTCTACTTATTATTATTATTATTATTACTGTTATTTTGAAAGAGCTCCCTTTCAAACACTGATGCTCTGAAGTTTACCTGCAAGTTTTAGCTTGAGTTTCCAAACTGAATCTTCAGATTGATTTAATTTCTGAAGTCTTTGGCTCAAAAAGTTCAGGATGTTTTTGTCAGTTTCTCCTACAAATAAAAAGGTTAGAGGACTGCTCTCCGGTAGCTTTGGTTTCCAGCCCTTTGCGTCGAGTGTGTTGCTGTCGACTTTGTGGGATATTGTTTAAAATTTTGGAGCGGATCCATCTCTGAGTCTGGGTGTTAAGCGCTCCCTGGATGGAAGGCACCATCTCCTGCACTTCCAGACCCTAACGCCCTGCCCTGTTAAGGTGTTTATGAAACGTCATCCTTCATTTCCTTCACCGACTGCACTCCGAGGGCCCGTTTGAGGCCACCAGGGCGGCAGCAGGTATCCGATGACGCCCAAAGAAAAGAAAGCCCGTGTAGATATTTCTGGCACTTTGTTGCATCTTTTTAGTGTCTAACTGAAAAAAGAGCAGAACATTCAAAAAGTATAGCAGCTCTGCAAGTTTCTCCTAAAGTCTGAAACCCTCGGTGCAAGTGCAGAGTTCGATGCAGATGGATCAGCTTTCAGAGCATTGAAACCTCTCTCCTGTCTGCTTCTTATTTTCTGGCTGCACTGCAGGTGTTTAACAGCTAACACTGGAGTGTTAAACCCTCAGAGTCCCGCAGCCATCTCCAGGTGATTAAAAACAGGCCCGTACCTAAATAAATGATGCGCTTCTTCTCTCTGTTTGGATACCTTCCAGCTCTGAGAGGTCAGACTCCCAGCCCGGATTCACTCGCAACACTGAGGCAAAACAACAAAAAAAGTAAAGAAGCACGGAGAAAAGAAATCTTCAACAAAGGGTAAATAATATTTTCTACCTCAGAGCTCCTTCACGGGGGTTAAAGCAAATCCATGAAAACAGGAGCGTCCCGGGGTAATGAAACAGCTCATGAATATTCTGTGTGGGGCTTCGCAACAAGCCCACCTTTTCTTATTTTCTAATTGACGGAAAGTTCAAACAATTATTTATTTATGGCCGCTATCCTGCGTGTTCCCTGAGAGGCCGCTGAAAAATAAGCGAGGGGTGTGTTGTGTTGCGAGGAGGAGCCGGGCGGCCGACCGACAAACCCTAAGACCTTGTAAAGATCGCTGCTAACAGATTTTCTACCCAGGATTTGTGAACTCCATCTCAGCTAATCACAACGGAGCCTATTAGTGCTTGACATTTTTATCCGCCAGCCAAAGACTTCACATCTCGGCTGCAGCGGGGGCTAACGGTAGCGGACAGGTCTGTGCGGCAGGCGGGGGGCCCGGGGCCGAGAGGAGCCCCTCCTGGGCCTACCTGCAATCCAATACCTGAGCCTGAGCGCCCCGGACGCATTGATTTCTTGTCAGCCGCAGAAGTTTTCAGCCCGGGCTGAGGGCGAGGATGGGGGGGGCGATGAGGGGTGAGAGAAATCTTAATTAAGAGAGGGGGATTTACTCAACCTGGCTGCAGCTTCTTTGGGGATCCGGTCAATGAATCATGTGAAGGAGGAGGTGGAGGAGGTGCGCTCGCTGCCGAAGCCAGAGATTAGAAAGAGTGACAGGCCGAACATCATGCGATGTCGAGAGTTTTCCCTCCCTTCGATTCCTTCCTGCCTTTATGGGGGTGAAGGTGGGGCCTCGGGCAGATCTGCACTGTTGAACTCATTACGGAGTATTACCCGCTAAGAAAACACTTCGCCGCTCTAATTGCTCAATTTAGGACCACAGGTGGTCGCGGCAGCAGGCAGTCACTCACACCTTTTTAGCGTTTCGTAATAGCAAACACATGACGCTCTGCAACACGAAGGGTTAAACTTCAAATAACGAGCAAGGAGATCCACTCGAGTTGGCTCTGATTTCACTTCTTCAAACGTTCACTGCAGCTCGCATCAGAAGCAAACAGTCGGAGCTTCAAAAAGGACAAATTAAAAAGTAAAAATTGAAATGCTGAAGAATTTAAAGACATTTCCAGCAGCAGAATTTAAAAAGTGATTAAAACACACATTCATTGTGATGTCTTACAATTTTTTTGTATTTTGTCACAAGTTTTTACTAAAATCAGAACCTTTTCATTATGAGATGACGACGAAGGAAAAAAGAGAGGAAACAACATTTAGAAGCACCGCAGTCTGTTAATGCAATACAACAGAACCAGAGCAGCTGGTGGGAAACCTTCACAGTTTAATTTAAAAAACACATTAAACCTTAATCGACTGCACAGATTCATTTCTGCTGCAGGAAATCTCGGCTTCCAATCCAGGTGCATGGTCTTCATTTAAAAGTAAAAGTTAACCAAGTACAAAATTAGGAAAACTCCACAAAAATCTAAATCTAAAGTGAAATAACTGCCTACAAGAAATCTTAGGCTCTATCACAACAACCCAACTTAAAGCAGAATCCACAGACGACTTCCTGTCAGTCCAGTAACATCACAGCAGCTGTGTTATGATGATGTCATTAAAAAAGCTCCAACAAACACGATCCAGGGGTCCTGTTCAGCTGAGGCGAAGCTGGGAAGTCAGCTAGCAGCTACAGCCGCCTGCGTCACCATCCACCTCTCAGTCAGAGAGGCCACGCCCCTAATGATACAAAGTTTAATAGGTGAGTTATTCTTTTTTTCCCTCCCTTTGAGTTGTTATGAAGGTGTAAGTAATCAGGCTGTAAACATGTTTATTTCTGCTAACACTTTAACACGTGAGTCTGTGAGGGCTGACTGACTGCTGGAGCCTCTGGTGGACATTAGAGGAACTGCAGTACCGGAGGTCGATTCTTTGATTAAAAGTCAAGTTTATACCGATATTCCGGTCATATTCCAAGAGTTATTTATTTTTCTCTGCTTGTGACGTTTGCTTCCTCGTGTTTAGGTAGGTAAGGTTAAATTCCCAATATTGACAAGCTAAATAAAGAAAACATTTGAAAAAGTATAAAAACTATAAACAACAGAAATCTCAGCCTGAGATCTCAGTCGGGAAGTAGTGGACTCGAGTTTGTAGTAGTTTTGTTGGTCTTGTTGTCATTTTTAATCTCAGTGTGGTCGCTTTATGTCTCTTTTTATGTCTGAACTCGTTTCATCTGTTTGTGCTTTCACTTTTTTAGTCTGCTGCTCATTTTGTGACGTTTTTGAGAACCCTGAGTCAGTCCAAGAAGTCTGTGATTAACACAGAAGTGCACAGTTTGTGCAGCCAAGTGTGCTAAATAAACATGTCACATGTAATGCTATAATATAACTGTTTAAAGAAAAGAGCACATCAAGGCCCGAATGGTTAAAAAAAAGCAATATGTGGTGAAAAAACTGGAAAAGTGTGCACACCATGTATTCTTAGACATCTTTCAATGATAATAAATAGGATTTTTCTTAAAGAGTATTTTCTTATGTGAACAAACACATGGCTGGATTAAAGAAACACCGCCTCACCAACAGTTGGAAAAGCAACAACTTGCCAAAATAATCCAAAATCACCGCAAACTAGAGCAAAACAACATTTAATTGCTGATTATTGGTACTAGTTAAACATGGCGGTCTTTCTGTGAAAGGAAGGAGCTGGAGGCAGTAAAATTCTCCTCCATTACTGATATTTATCCTTATTTAATTTAACAGAAAATAAAATTAAAGTTAGAGTTACATTTATGATTTAACTATAATGAAATTAAAATCCTGGAGAAACTGAATGACTGAATGCAGGATGTGGACGACCCCCTCCTCTAATGTTCCACCTCAGAAAACACCTGAACGCCTCAGGTAAGACTTTTATCCACCTTGTCCAGCCTCAAATGAAGACCTGATACTTCAGACAGAAGCTGTGAGACTTAAACAGGACGCAGGGAAATAAAACCAGCAGTGCAGGATCAGCTGTAAAAAAACAACCCAAAACTATAAAAAAAACACTGAAACTGATCTGTGTGAATGGATCTGTCGTGAGCAGAACTGCAGTACTGAGGTTGAAAGTTGGATAAAAGTAGAGCTTGTGCTGATATTCTGCTCATATTACAACATTTATTTATTTATTTTTCTTTGTTTGTGACACCTGCTTCCTTGTGCTCAGGTAGGTAAGGTAAAAATCCCAACAAGAAAACATGTAGAAAAAATGTATCTGCTCCTTTTGCCTTCTTCACCTGTGGTAGGTGCTGAGCAGGAGCATAAACGGGACTGTAGCAGTCTAACACCAGAACACATCATTGAAGAAAATCAGGATAAAACATGTAAATCCCAATAATTTTGAGTGAGGGGTGTGTGTGTCTGTGCAAGCTGATTATTGATTTGATTAAATCTGATTACTGATGATAAATGAATGTGATTATCTATCAATGAATGCATTGATTATTTTAATATTTGACAGTAAATATGAGTTTATTCACTAAATAGAGACTGAAATTAAGATAAAAACATGAGAATTGATTATTTCACCACTATTAAAATTAATTGTTTACATTTAAAAGATTTAAAACACTTGGTGAGATTATACATTTTTCATTTAAATTTAAATTCAGTTTTTCAGTTCAGCAGTTACTTCAAGGTGGTTTATATTGTAAGGCAGAGGCTCAACAATAATACAGAGAAAACCCCCAACAATCAAATGACACCCTTTTAGGAAACACTTGTTGACAACGGGAAGGAAAACCCACAGTTTAACAGGAAGAAACCTCGAGCACAATCAATTTAAAGTAAATTAATTTATAGCCAATAATTTACAAGCAGAAAAAAATATGAAAAATTTAAAGAAACAAAATCTCTTCACTTTGCCAGATTGGTTGCTCAACCAGATCATTAAAAAAAATCAAAGAGAATCGTTTTATTTTCAGAATCAATCAGAATGCTTTATTAATCCGAGAGAAAATGATGTAATCTCACAGGAAATTATGGAAATTTGACTTACTTTTTAAAAAATAATTTAAGAAAGTATTTTAACAGCTGTTTACTTTTTGTAAAAACAACAACAGTTTTTGTACCTTTAAGTAAAATAAAATAATCCACAGATTAGGAGGAAATGCACATTATTAACAGTTAGAAACACGACAGTAGGAGCTGGGTTTTATACGTTTAGGGTGAATACCGCACAGCTCTGTGTTAAAACTGCTTTAACTGAGCAGTAAAAGGTCAGCCTCAGGATTAGCATGGATTGTGTCACAGAGTTTTATTACCTCATCACTGAGAAAAATGTTTTCATTCGTCAGATCAGTTTAAAAAGTCGGGACATGAAACTCGCTTTGAAAACCGATTAAAGGCTTTAGTGATTGTTGCTGGCAGGAGAAAGCCTGGGAGGAGCATCTCCGATGGTTGAAGAACAATGGAGGCCATTTTATTTTTCCGCAGCAGCGCAAAGAAGCCAAAAGTTCAGTTTTAGAGACACACAGCGATCAGAGCGCTGAGGCTCCGCGGCCTGTTTCCTCGTGGAGGCGTTGGAAACCGCACACCACCAGAGACACAATTAGCTCGTTGAGTTAAAGCTCTGCCCGGCCCTCGGCTCGGCCTCTAATCCAGCAGCTCCATGATGTCACTTCCTGCCCCGTGGTATGGAGAGAGGTGTGTTTGGACTCACAGGAAGGCTTGTCACACAGCTGGCCTGGAATCAGGTCTTTAACTAGTGTTTAAGGATTTAACTGGTTCCAGTGAGGCAACAGAAACTGAACATGTGACCCAGAATCCTTCGCTGAATGTGCCTCAGCAGGACGGACTGTAATACTTCCATTACACCGCCTGTGAGTCAGAAGCTGCTACACTGCTGGAGTTAGGGGTACAGTAAAAGTCCATGCCTGTGCCTGCCGGCAAAATTTACCTGTATGTACACCCCGAGGATAATTGTAGGACCTTAGTGTAACTGTACACCGTTTTAGGTGCAGAGAAAGGTTAACATTTAAAACTGAGTATTACTAGTATTAGGAGACAGTCTAAGCTGGATGAGCATTTAAGAAAATAGATGGGAGATGTCCACTTTATCCCTGGAAGTGCATTAATTTCTAAGAGCCTATGAATGATGGGGACGCCACATTTGGACATGCACTGGGATAACAATCAGTCCGACCACAACCGTAGTTTTCATTTGCTTTTTAAAACATGTTTCTGGAAGCATAAATAATGACATATAAGTAGAAATCAATATCTAGGCCCAGATAACTGCTGGCTGCAGTCAAATAAAAGACCAGATCGTGTCCCCAGTCCTCATAATCTTCTAAGATTGTGTAATTAAACTATTAAAAGTACTTTTTTCTGCAGTTCCTCCAAAAGTGAGTCAGAACAAGGAGAGTGTAGAGAGGTTAACATTAGGGGCGTGGCCCCTTTCACTGAAAGGTGATGTGGCGATGTGGCTGCTGCGTATCTGCTCGAAGGGCTGTCCACGGTCTATGCTGTTGTTTAGGACCACAACCACTTTTGGGAGGCGCATGCTTTTCTGTGTTGCTTGCTGCACATACTGCGGTTGTAGTACTTTTACATATAAATAAAGCTCTGTCACATTTAAGCTTTTATCAGATGAGGTCATGTTGAATCAGCCTATCAGCACCAGATAAATCTCTGTGTAGTTCACATAAGGAGATGTTAAATCCCAAGAATCAAACGACTTTGCTGGTTGGGAAGCTAACTTCTGGTTAGCTCCAGCGATGGTTGGGCAAAACTTGAACAGTGCCATCATAACGTTACATCTCAATACAGAATTGTAATTAGCCTAACGTTGCATAAATGAATCCTAAATATATATTTAGTATTATTTAGGAGTGGAGCTCCAGAAAGAGAAAAAGAAAATTAGAGATTTAAAACAAATAAGACAGGATGAAGGTATGTATGATTTATTTATTCTATATGAGTGAATTTGGCAGTCAAAGTTGTGTTTGAATATATTTAACAGTTAACTTTAACCTGATCTGCTGGCTAGACGTAAAAGATATACATGATGACTCATTTAAGATTTTTAGGACTTTCTCACTGATGTTTGATGGTGGTGAAAGGATGGATAGATGTTTTTACCAAAGTCTTAGCTGTTTTGTACAAAAGTTAGCAGTTGTGCTGGATTTTTTTTTTTTTTTTGCTACATATAAAATCTTATTTAGAGCCACCAAAATCCTCAGGCCGGCCCTGTCTGCTAAACTTCCACATTAGCTTTCTTCTGAAGCCAAACACAGCAGGTGGGCGGAGGTGGGCCCAAGATGACAATAGGAGGATATCTCCTCTCTGTGACGTCACACAGATCCATAAGTAGAATAAACTGCGATAAACTGTTTTTAGAGCAGTCTGCAGTCTGGTATTACTGTAGTACTGTGGGTACATGGATCCTATTATTTTAAATTAAAGACAAACAGGCCAAATGACAGAAATAAATACTTTAAAGTTTATACCAATCTACAGCTACAGAGCAGTCCATTTTCACTTTATTAAGAAGGTTTTCAGAAAATACAGCATCTGAAAACTACAAATAGAAACATGAAACCAGTGTAACTCTAAGCTGTGAACAACATGTCTCTGTGTGAGAGAGAGGTTGTGAACCTCCATTAGTTTATTGCCCTTAACAGAAGTAAGATTTTCCAAGTTTGTCGTTCTCAGACTCGGATGCTGAGCTGAGCTGTCCCCCCTTCACTTTTCATATTTCACTGCCATCTCCCTGAAATCACATCCAGATGTTGTCGTGGGCTTGCCGTTCTGCTTCCTGTGTCCAGTTCCCACCGAGCACTGGAACGTGACACTTTCCCCTGGAAAATATAATAAAACTGAAAAAGCTCAGTGCAGCCGTTTCCCTTCATAAATCCTGCGGCCCTCTCGGCCGTACTGTAGCTCTCAGAGTATTCTCGATATTTTAATGGAAGAAGCGCCGAGGTGCGTGGCAGTAAATCCATGTGAACAGCCAGCGGTGGGCTTTCATCATCTACCTGAACTTCGCTGGATTTATGTCCAAACACGCATGCAATAACTCCTCCCATCCTTTCTGCAGGGTGGGTCAGATTTAAGCCCCTGCGCGCGACCTGCCTTGTGTACGCTAATAAACGCCGTCCTCACCTGTCGACACGCAGGCTAGAGAGGTATCTGATCTGAGTATCTGACAGCTTTATGAGTCTTTATTTTTCTAAACTGATTTTTATCATGTTTATGAGCACACACGCATAAAAACGTTTGAGTTTGTCGAGGTCTTTAAAGAGAATCAGGATCATAGACCGACACACCTTCTGAAGCATGAAGCAGCCTTTCTGATGACCAGCAGGGGGCGACTCCTCCGGTTGTAAAAGCAGTTTGATTGCATAGAAGCTTATGAGAAAATGAGCTGATCACCCGACCTCTGACCTCAGTAAACTGTTATCAGGTGAGTTTGTGATCTCAGTTGCTGGTTTAAAAGCTTATTGAATAAAACAAAAAGTTTGTTGTGTTTTATTTGTTGTGTGTGATTTAGGACGATTTAGAGACGACCCCGTGCACGGTGGATATTTCCATTAATGTCGCCTTTTTAACATTTTCATTACAGCTTTTTTTTTTTTTTTTTTTAGCTAAAGATGATTAATTCTAACCTTCATCACACAAAATCATTTTGCTAAGTTAAAAGGCACATAAGCAGTCGACCGTTTTTTCAATGAGTACATTTTTCTTTAAGCTTGTTTTTCACATAAAAAAAACCAAAACTTTATGATGCTCAAGTTTGTCATTTACCCCAAATGTTGATTGTTACTCGAAAAGGAAAGTATTCCACATTAGTCATTACTTTAAGAAAAAATTAATCCAGTGCACTACTTAATTATCAATTGGAGAAACTAACTCATCACACTATTTTCGCGTTGGTCCATAAAATGACCTGAAACATTACATGAACATAAACCCGAGGCTACACAAATCTCTATAAGGACACACACGATCTTTCTTCTAGCTTTGAACACAAAGCAAAGATAACAACCCGCCTAAAAGACAGGTTGTTACCTGATCAGGCTCTGTCTGCTGTGCTCGGGTCTGCATACGCTCAGCGTTAACATCATCCTGGATTCATGGCTAACTCCATGGCCTTTACACACCAAGCACGTTGTGAAAGAACACACAAAACTCTGAATTTTTCAGATGGGAACTTTCTGTGTAACATATGTTCACATCGACAGCATTGCGGTTTTGCGAAAAATTAATTCTCAACATGAAAAAATGGAGGGGTTTGTGAAGCCATGATAGGCTGCTCCTGGTGTTTGAAAACAAGAAAAGGAATAAACAGAGATTCTGGGTTCATCCAATTCTCAGGAGACAGCAGCAACAGGAAAAGTTCATGGATTGATCCAGGAGTTGAAGCTGTATCGCAGCCTCTTTCATACATATTTCAGGAGGTCAGAGGGGCAGTTCAAGCTCTCGTTGGCAGAGTTGGGACCACATCTGAGGAGGCGGAGAAATCATTTCAGCGAGCCGACTGATCCAGAGAAACGTTTAGCAGCGTGTCTCAGGCAAAACTAACCGCTCCACCTTTTTCCTCCACCCTGCACATAAACTGAAGTCAGCTGATTGTAGCGCGTAACACAAATAATAATGAGATTGAATTCACGTTACTGAATTTAGTATGATAACGCGTTTCAGTGGTCAATTTTCAGTAACGTATTGCACCCACCTCTGATCGTAACAGCACTAATGTCGATAAGAATGAGTGTCAGGAGTGCTGCCAAATCCACCCATCGACTCATTTTCTTCCACTTACCCAAATAAGGATCACAGAGAGCTGAAGACTATCCCAGCTGACATAGGTCAAGAGGTGGGGTACACCTGGACAGGTCGCCAATCGGTCACGGGGCTTTTACGCCGATATTCATGTCTTTGTACTATGGGAGGAACCCATGCAGACACAGTAGGAACATGCAACCCTCTGCCTGGACTCGAACCCAGGACCTTTTCGACCTCTAACCAATGCACCAAAGTGCCGCCCTGCTTCCACATGTATCTTGTGAGTGTTGATAAAGGTTTAATAGATTAAACTTTGGACTGGATTCATCTTTGATAAAACGTAATCTTTGTTCTGCTCAGTGTTTCTCTTTAAAACTCTAATTTGTGCCTTTAGGCTTTATCACTCTTTGTTTTCTTCACTTCAGTCATTCGCTCTCTTTCATTATCTCTATGCCTCTGAGTTACTAAATCGCCCTCTTTCTTTGAAAACACTAAATATTCCGAATGCTTTCTGGCCTAAAAATAATTATAAAACGAGTCATTAAAAATCCATTTTGATTTAATGGTAATCACATGAACCTGTTCAGTTTCTGCTCTCCACTTTAATTTGCTTTATGAAACATAATTAGTGGGAACCTTTACTGCCCTCCTTTGTCTTCACCCGCCTGGAGATGAGAAGCGGCTCTCGCTGAAGTGGAGTCCCACACATGAATGAAAAGCAGAGGAAATATTGAGCAGCTGACGGAGGTTAACAGGTTTTCGGCGAGCGTGTTGTCGGTTTTCCTGCCTGTGTTTCATCATCGTGTTCACACTGTCGCTTTAATATCGGCTGTCGCTGGGGAGTGAAACAAATATGTACGATCATCGTCTGAGGCGATGAAGAAATGAAGAACACAATAACATCAAAAGAAGACAAAGTCGCTCTAAAGACAACAGGAGGAGGGGAAAAACTGACACTTTACAGCAAAACAAGCCGTGTTCATTTCCATATTCGATGTTGTCGAACCTTCGTTTAGGGCCCCGGGAGGTGTTCGGGTCCCCAGAGGATCGCTCCATCAGAGGAAAAGAAAAGAAAAGCTTCCCCCTCCAGAGCCCATCAGCTCTTTGTTTCATATGTCTGAGATTTTTTCCCCCTAAAACTAAAGCGTCTGATCGGATAAATCACGCTTCAGCCTGATGTGTTTTCAGAGTCCGAGGCTCCCTGAAGGCCCTGCAGAGTGTTTTCTCTGTCTGATAAGAATAACTGAGTTAATATTTTCAATATCCAGCCTCATACAAGACAAACATGTACAGTAACATTTACATTTTCTGACACAGAGCCCAAAGCCCTCAGAACAAGACAGCTTTCCAGCTTCTATAATAATAAAACATGGCCGAGCACTGTGAAATGAACACTGCATACTCATCTTGGCAGAGCTCTTAGGGCACTTAATGTTTAAGAGTTTAATGTAATTTACTGTTGAGCAGACTCCAAGGGTCATTCAGAGTGTTTCTGGGGTCTTCGAGGAGGATTTGGGGGGTCCTGGAAAAGGTATGGTGGTGCTTTACAGGGTGCAACAAGTCACTGAAGAGGTTCCTGAAGGAGGGCAGCAGGTTATAAAGGAAGTTGGAAGATTTTGGGTGATTCTACAAAGGGCACATTTTGTCAGGGCTCAAATGCTTTGAGGTTGTGGTCTCATTAGGGATCCTTGAAAGGGTTCGAGGACTCCTGAAGGGTGTTATTTCTCTCTTTGGGAGTTTGCTTGAGGGCTTCTAGACAAAGCTGTTGGGAATTTTTCATATAAAATATTAGAACAGCCAGGTTAGACTTTCCTGTTCAGTGTTGTGGGTTAAAATGGAACCTGGTTCAATTCAAATTTAGTTTGACGTGACAAAATATTTAAAAGAACCAAACTCTCCATCACTATACAAGCATGCCCCAACCAGTTCTTTACTCCAGGAAGAGCAGACGTTAGATTTAAAATACAGGCCTCTAAAGGTCTTTAAAAGACTGGGGACAGGTATCATCCACTTTCAAGGAAACACAGTGACTGTGTTTTCATTCTGTCTAGAGTTGGAAACTAGAATCTCAGCAGGGGATTGGCAATCAGCTCGTGCTGTAACTCTCACAGTGAACACATGCCACTCGGGTCACCTGATGATTAGATGCTGGCGCGCCTCACCTGACTCCTTTCAATGTGGAGGAGGAGCAGCTGCTCTGAGCTCCTCCTGAACAGCCCGGTCTCACAGATGTTTATGAAATAGCCACGGAAAAGTAATCTATGTATTTGTGTTCATGAGCACAAATTAGCAAGTAATGCATTTCAATAGGATGTCTTTGTGAAGGTAATTAAGTATGGTTTCACTGTGGTTGGCAGAAAGATTCAACCATTTGAGAAAAGTTTTAGAAAATAGTCACAGCAATAAAATCAACTTCATTCTAATAAAAATTAACCAACATTATTGGGCCTCAGTTTTTATAACAGCTAGGTTTGGGGACCTGCTGTGAACTCTAAATCATTCAGACTCAGAAAAGTTGTTTTGTCTTTTGAACTGACCTGATTTTTACAGCAAATTAGAAATTTTTCTTGATGAGTTTTACTGGGAGTTATTTGTTTTCTGGGATTGACATTTATTTAATTAATAAGAGCAGTTTGTTGTTTGCCTTCTGTCATTTTGGTACCTTGTTAGAGCTGAAAAACTGTAAATACGCTACGTCTTTAAAACTTTTAAAGTTCTAAGTTTAGAGTGATTAAGAGGGTTTCATACTGAGCCTCTCAGGTTTATAGGACTTTACAGGGACCAGTGCAGGGTTTCAGAGCTTACACAGCACTGTGGGAATCGCTAACGGGGGTTTCAGGGGTCTTTGGGGATGTTGTAGGGTGTCCTGGGTGAGTACTCGTGGTCCTTCTGGAAGCGTTCAGAGTTCTGTCTCCTCAATCCAAAACTAACTGACAAGAAAACTAAAAACACTTCAGAAGCAGATTTATTTTTTGTCTCCAAGTAAAATCTGGGTGCACTCGGACTGTTGATCCTCTCTGCATGGTTTCCTGTTCTTCATCTCTGAGCTGCTCTGACGACTGCTGCTGGCTGTACATTAAATCCAGATTGCACCTCTGAGACTCATGAGAACAGCATTTCCAAAACACTGAAAGAAAAGTCGCCTCTTTCTGGGATGTTTTTCTTTTAAGGGAAAAAAAACTGTCAGGGGTTCCTGAAGATGGAAAACTCTCAGAGAAGTCGGGGAATCCCTGAGGAACAACAGTGAGGAACATGGAAAAGAGGAAGGCGGGGCTCAACCCGACCGTGGAGGGTTTCAAGAACCACCGCAGAGCTGCGGTTTGTGGGGTCACATGTTGACTCAGTCCTGGACATGTGGAGGGTTTTGAGGAGAGGAAATGTAGCAGCATATTACAGCCCCCAAATGGTGAAGGTGGGGCTCACATTACAAAGGCGGGGCTCTACTTGAGCAGGCGGGGCTTCAGCTGTGGGCAGAAGCTCCTGCTGCTCTTGTGGAGACACAAGAAGTTTGAAAGCTGGAAACTTAAGTTATTAGCATGTCTACAGCTGTGATTAATGCTTCGCTCGTGCATGAATCAAAAACACGATCTTAAAAAATACAGAAAGATATTCCTGGAGAAGGAAACACTGAGAGTGCTGAAGGAGTCCAAAGTGAAACGTCAATCTCCAAAACTGAACTTCTTCTTCTTCTGTCTTTACCTTTACAGGCACAAGAGAGAAACTTTGGAGATCGAGATTTCTGAAACTGTGTCCAATGAACCTGGTGGGGGGCTGGTCAGGGACCACTGGTGGTCAGTCACCACTTTAAAAGATACTCTAAAAGATGGCGATGAAATGGCAATAAGAAGGCGTTAGTCTGCAATCAGTCTGCAATCAGTCTGCAACTGAATGGGGTCAATTTGGATATTACATCGAGTCTGTTTGTGATCATTAAATCAAAGATCTGAAGCATTAATTTAGAAATTCCTTCACAAGTAGTGACATACTTGCAGCAATTTAATTTGAATATTATTGTAACTTGTCTGCAATATGCAACTGGTTGCCAGCTGGTTGTATAGTGGTTATTTTCTGAGCATCTATCAGTGCAGACTGACTCAGAATGATTGCAGCATGCTGGGAATCTGAGTTTATAAACTAGACTGAAGTCATTTGCAAAAGTGATTGCAATTAATATTAGTTGGGCAACAGTTGTTTGGAGATGGGTTGCCTCAATCCAGATGACCTGTGCAATTAATCAAATGTTGCACCCTTAACCTCTGGGAAACCATTTAATCACTTAATTACCTGCAAAGTAAGTTATGCAGTAACTCAGCAACCCCGTTTTTTGTTCTAGTCATGCAGAGGTGGTCATCCTATTTTTACACTGCACCATAAGCAACAGACAGAAAGTCTGAAGTAGTAGCATCACAAACAAAGACCCGATAGTCTGACCTGATGATTGCTTTTCTACACTCTGATAAAACATCAGCTTGTAATAGTTCAGATGGCATTTCTGCTACTGAAATATTTTTAGTCTGAAGCTGTTCCCACGCTAAATTCCAAATAAGAACAGAAGAAAAAGTGATATAATATCATAAAAAAATATTATTGCCAAATTTGCCTTGGATTCGTTTTTTTGTCCATTTATGATTTTTCATGATTATTTTATTTTATTTCAATAAAAGAAAAGCTGTGTTATTTGACTAAACAGCAGATCTAATCTAAAGACTCTGAAATCTTTATTTAATATCCAGATGTTACTGTACGAACACATCAGCAATGACTAAGCCGTCAACAAATTAAACAAGAATTAGTTCCAGCACAAACGCCACCAGGTAACGGTACCATATCACAAGTCTACCACAGCAGACTGCACTGTTGCACTTTGGGGCTCAGTGCTTTAAGACAACCATCTTCTGATCTGCTCCTCCTCTCAAACACAAGGGTGGAGAAAAAACTGTGTCAAACATGAGTGTTTAGAGCAGTCTGAGCCTTACCTTTCAGATTCTGGCTCACAATGATTACTTGTGCATGCGTTTCCCTCGTTATTTGAAACTTCAGGCATGTTTAACATGAACAGCCACTAAAAGAACAGGAGATGTATGAAATATTAGAAAATAAGGAAAAGCAGAACAGGTCCACTTTAAAGCCTCTGCCTTGGAGAGATCATCTGGAAATGAGAAGCGAGCCGGCCAGATGTCGAACACAAAGCAACTGTTTTCAGTCGAGTCGCGACCTGCAGGGAGTGAATGTGAGTAGATGAAGTCTGTGTGTGTGTGTGTCTGTGTGTGTGTGTGTGTCAGGGGATGTGGCCTTACATTAACCCTGCTGTGAAGGTTCAGAGGAGGATGAAGAGGAAGACGAGAAGGGTCGGACCACCTCCTCACTCGTGCCTCAGAAAAAGCACAAAATGTCGAGGAAAAAAGAAACAGGGAGTGTGAATAAAGGTCAACCATCCCGCGCTGTCAACACACACACACACACACAGAATAACCCGGGCTGTCCTGAGGGGATCTGAGCATGTGCAGAGATGAATTGTGTTTTTTTTCCTCCCTGGAAGAATAAAGAAAGGACTCGTGCATCAGATGCAGCAGCTGCTTCATCATCCAGAGAAATATTCACAGTTCAAAGATTTAAAAAAACACTTCCTGACACTTTTCACATTAAAAGCATGCCTATAAACTGACAGCTGGAAGCCTTTACTGTGAAAATGTAATGTAAATATTAGGGGTGCAACGATATTCGTATCGATATTGAACCGTTCGATACAGTGCTTTCGGTTCGGTACGCATATGTATCGAACAATACAACATTTGTAATTTATTTTATCAATTTTCCTTCTGACGATGCTGTCTGTGTTGAGCGCTCAGTGAATCTGTGTTCGACTACTCCGCCTAGGCTGCACTGTCCAGCGCAGATCCACTGAGCGCTCAACACAGACAGCATAGTCAGAAGGAAGAGCGCAGGGCAAGCTAGCGAGACAGAAGTTAAGCTCTACTTGCAACAGGCAAATTGAACCTCATTCAGATCTGGCGTTTGGAATTATTTTGGTTTTCATGTGGCGTATGACCCTGAAGGTAAGCGAGTCATGGACTAAAGTAAAACAGTATGTTGGATGTGCCATGCAATGCTCAATTACATTGGTGTGAACTAGTGTGTTAGCGCAGTTAGCTCGTTAACGTGTTGGCCGTCTAGCCCCATGCACGGAGCGATCGGCGGTAGCTCGTTAACGGAGATTTGCCGTGTTGTGGCGTTAAGGTCATTTCAACGAGATTAACCTGAAAGCACTAGTGGGAACACAACGAATATGACTGCACATTTACGCCGACATCATCCTAGTGCAAAGACAAGTGGAAGCAGACAAAAAAAAGCAAGCATGCTACTAACTTTAGCCGAGTCATTTAGACAGCTGTTAGCACATGATTCTCCTTATGCTGCTGAGAATATAGCCCAGAAGAAGCGGATAGTATAGCTTTTATTTTGGAAAGAGCCATTTCTCTGTAATAAACTCTCTTTTCCAAAGATGAGTGATTCCTCAATCAGATACAGGGCTTGCAATATCGCTAGCCCGACGTCCTGGAGCTAGCGATTTTTTTCAGTCCGGCTACCAAAATCTTTCTCTTCCCTGCCCGTCGGGCTATTGTAGGAAAAATATATGTCAATGCTTTTGCATTCTTTCAGAAATGTAGCTGGGTAATTATGTCATTGGCATCGGTGAGCCACTGTCAATATGTGACATATTGAAGTCGCGTTTGAATTTGCGCTCGTTTTTTTGCTTTCACTTTGCAATCGTGCGAACTGTGTATAGAGAGCGACAGCACTGATCTGTGAGTGATGATAATTTGTGCACCAATTCCTCTGACATCGTCTTATTAATCGTTAGCTTACTATGCAAACATGACAAGTGAAATCTCCCGCAGCTTACACATGTGAGAGGTTGATCGCGCAGAGAATCGCTGAGCTTATGTGAGTGAGCGTGTAAAAGCATTTCAGTTCTGCTGAGCCAAATAAGACAGGTCAGGGTGAAGAAGTGACAGCCAAAGAAAAGCTTACCACAAAACGGAGAAGTTATGACAAATCAGACTATAAGGCAAAAAGAAAGTGCAGCTTTATGGTTTCATGGACAAAAGAATTTCTGTGGCTGCAATATGACGAGCTAAATAACCAGGGCTGCACATAAGTGGTCCGCAGGTGCGCATTCGCTGTCAAAATAAAAAACACGCACAAGGGTTAGGGTTAAATTTAAAAACTGTACTTTTGAGTTAAAATATACATTTATAATTTTAATAAATGACAAATTAAAAATGCTTGAACATTTTTTTGTATCGAAAAAATATCGAACCGTGACACCAAAGTATCGAACCGAACTGAACCGTGAATTTTGTGTATCGTTGCACCCCTAGTAAATATACACATTGGCTTAAGAAGTGAAGGATCTTCTTAAGACGGGAGGAGGCATAAACCTTTGGACACATTTTCATCTTGAGCCATGACTTTATTTGGGATTACAATCCAAGATTAATCCATGTTTATAACTATTCATCAGTCTTTTGCTGGGGTTGAAGTCCAACCTTCACTAAAAGCACTAGTGAAGGTGACTAATGATCTTCTTATGGCCCTTGACAGTGGATTCATCTCTGTGCTTGTCCTGCCAGACAGTACACTGTCTACACAGAGACTAGAACACACTGTTGGCATTAAAGGAAACGTGCTGCACTGGTTTAAATGGCCTCATAAACTCCAAACGAGATGTCTTCCTCACCCTGAATCCTGAGGAACCAGTGGCGGCAGACACACCCAGGACCACACTGGTACTGGAAATTCCACAGTGCTTGTCCTTTAATGAACACACTCTTCACCAACGTTACAAGGCCTGGTTGAACGGCTGCTGTCTTATCATACATGAAGCAAGCAGTGTTCATACAACCCGTAAGGTTACTTTGAGTAAGGGAGGTAAAGATATGAGGTCCATGTGCAAGCATGTTTCTCCCACACTCTACAGAGGGCAATGGCGCACACTGGTGACGTCACTAAACATTAACTTAAGTTGTCTTAAAGAGACACCACACAATTGCAACTATCACAGGGTCTAGCCTAGGACCCTTACTGGATACAGACGCCCCGGTCGGGAGTCGAACCTCGATGTGGCAGCAACATCAGGAAGAAGGAAAACGAGAAGCTGGAGAAGTACCAAGGGTGAAGGTAACAGTGGTCCCAGTGGTAACAGCGCAGGACCCTCAAGCTACCAGGCCTCTGGTAGAGGACACAAGCTTGAAGAATAGGCGCCCGTAGGGGTGAGAGGGGAATTTAAAAAAAATTTTTTTTAATGAATATAATCAGAATGCAAGCACTTGGCAAGCGATTAAGTCCCCTGTTGCAAAAAGATGTGTCGCAGAAGCTTATGACCTATGTTCAATCTCTGGGCAAGTAGGTGGTCTCAGAATCAGAATCAGAAAGGGTTTTATTGCCAAATGTTGAGCGGGTTTACAACATTAGGAAATTGCTGCGGTGCTTCAGTGCAAACATACTGTTATAAATACTGTTATAAATTAAGCTTAAATAGACATGAAAATAAAAATAAGAATAAGAATTAAAAGTGCTAAGTAGATAGATATATACATGAGTGCAGGTGGTGATCAGTGCCAAACATGGAATGATGCAGTGAACACAGCGTAGGGTCATGTGTTAGTGGTGGGAACAGTCATACGGTTATTGTTCATGTGTCCAACAGCAGAGGGGAAGAAACTGTTCTTATGGCGAGAGGTTCTGGTGCGAATGGACCGGAGCCTCCTGCCTGAGGGGAGCAGGTCAAACAGACTGTATCCAGGGTGAGAAGGGTCAGCTGAGATCCGAGCTGCACGCCCCAGTGTCCTGGAGGTGTACAGGTCCTGCAGAGATGGGAGTCTGCAGCCAATCACCTTCTCAGCAGAGCGCACAACACGCTGCAGTCTCTGTTTGTCCCTGATAGTGGCTCCAGCGTACCACACGGTGATGGAGGAGGTGAGGATGGACTCGATGATTGCAGTGTAGAATTGCATCATCGTCCGTGTTGACAGGTTGAATTTCTTCAGCTGCCTCAGGAAGTACATCCTCTGCTGGGCTTTCTTTATGACGGACGTGATGGTGGGCTCCCACTTCAGGTCCTGGGTGATGGTGGTACCCAGGAAGCGGAATGAGTCCACAGAGGTGATGAGGGTGTCAGTCAGGATGATGGGGGGGAGTGGGGCTGTGTGCTTCCTGAAGTCCACATTAATCTCCACTGTCTTCTGGGCATTCAGCACCAGGTTTTTGTGGCTGCACCAGGACACCAGACGTTCAACCTCCCTCCTGTAGGCAGACTCATCCCCGTCCGAGATGAGTCCAATAACGGTGGTGTCATCTGCAAACTTGATTAGCTTGACAGATTGGTGGGTGGAGGTGCAGCAGTTAGTATACAGGGAGAAGAGCAGAGGAGAAAGAACACAGCCCTGAGGGGAGCCGGTGCTGATGGTCCGGGAGTCCGAGACATTCTTTCCCAGCCTCACATGCTGCTTCCTGTCCGTCAGGAAGTCAGTGATCCACCGGCAGATGGGATCAGGCACATTCATCTGGGAAAACTTCAGTACAGTAGAAGCCAACCATCAATTTTTGTTGATCTCAAAGAGACTAATGTCCTTTTTTCCCCTCAGTGTGACTGAGCTATAAACTCCTGGCATGTCCTAAAGGCATAAAGGTTGATGTCCTGTAATTTTCTTCTCTAAATTTAGACAAAACTGAGTTTGTTCTATTTGACCCTGAAAACCTCAGAAACATGGTGTCTATCTAACCAGATGCTTTACTCTGGACGCCCCTAAAGGTTGATTCTGTTCATCATTTTCAGTGGGAGAAATGTTCCGTCACTCATCCAAGTGACAAAACGTTTCTCCCAATGAAAACATTATGTCCAGATGAACAGTATCAACCTTTGGGGATTTACTTACCTGGATGATTTAGCATGCATCAAGACATTTACTCTAGATGGCATTACCTTGGCCTCCTGAAACACTGTGAGGAACCTTGGAGTCTTTTTTAACCAGGATATCTCCTTCAGTGTGCACATTAAACACATCTGTAGGACTGACAGGGAAAGACAGAACACATTTCCCCTATATTAGCTTCTCTTCATTCTTGAATCCAGAAATACATTTCAAATCCTTCTCCTCACATATAAATTCAAATTCAAATTTATTTGTCACGTACACAGTCATACACAGTACGATATGTAGTGAAATGCTTGGACAACTGCTCGTGACCTAAAGAAAAAAAAGGAAAAGGCTATGAATAAGATAGGAAATAAATATGAAAAATTAAAAAGGGTAAATTTAACTAGGAAGGAATAAAATATAAATTAAGGTTAAAAATGAAATAACTGTACAACACAAATTAGAATGAAGGGTAAATTTAACTGGGAAAGAATAAGAAAATATATAAATTAAAGTTGAAAATAAAATAACTGTATAACAAAATACACAATATAGAACTATATAAGAATGTATGAAGAAATATAAATAAATATATACACAATAACAGCAGCTGTACAAGTATTAACTGGAAATGAAGAATATAATGTCCAGTGTTGTGCAATCCACATTATGTCTTGTGCAGTGCAAATATGCTTAAAGTGATTTAAGTGATGAAGTGAAAACAATGTCCAGAAAGTCCAGTGTGTGTGTAAGAACCATATGTGTGGGTCAGTACTGTGTGGTGGTGTGATTGAGAGACCGTATCGCCTGCGGGAAGAAGCTCCTCCTCAGTCTCTCTGTGTTGGTCTTCAGGGAGCGGAATCGCTTTCCTGACCTCAACAGAGAGAACAGTCTGTTGTTGGGATGGCTGAGGTCCTTCACGATCTTCCTGGCCTTGGTCCAGCACCGCCTGCTGTAGATTGAGTGCAGGTCAGGGAGCTCGGAGCGGATGGTGCGCTCAGCTGATCGCACAACCCTCTGTAGAGCTCGTCTGTCCTGCATGGTGCTGTTCCCGAACCAGGTTAAGATGTTTCCCGCCAGGATGCTCTCTATGGTGCACGAGTAAAAGTTCCTGAGCACCTTGGAGGGCAGTTGGAAGTCTCTCAAGCGTCTGAGGTGGTAGAGACGCTGACGGGCCTTTTTCACCATGGTGTTGATGTGACAGGACCATGACAGGTCCTGCGTGATGTGAACTCCGAGGGATTTGAAGCTGTCCACTCTCTCCACTGGGCACTCGTTGATGACAGGGGTCTGGTAGTTCCTCTCCTGCTTAGTGCTGAAGTCCACTATCAGCTCCTTTGTCTTACTGACGTTTAGAAGGAGGTTGTTCTTCTGGCACCAGTTCTCCAGATTCCTAATCTCCTTCAGGTAGGCAGTCTCGTTGTTATCAGAGATCAGGCCCACCACGACGGTGTCGTCAGCAAACTTGATGATGGTGGTGGAGCTGGTAGTGGCCACACAGTCATATGTGTACAAAGAGTACAGCAGGGGGCTCAGAACACACCCCTATCTTAAAGACTTCGCAGTGCCACCTTATCCCAACAGAGCACTTCACTCTCAGGCTGCTGGTTTACTTGCGGTTCATGGAGTTTGTTAAAGTACAATAAACCAGCTTCCAGTTTGGATCCAGGAGACACACACCCAAATATAAGGGCCAAATGCATGGATGAGTTCTTAACTCTGAGACAGGACGTCTTTAATGTTGGCAATGCCGTGCAGATAATTTGATGTTGAAATGCAGCTAATATTCCACAAGTTGCAGCAGCCGTCACTGTGTGTGTGTTTTATATTCGACATCAGTAATCATGTCTTGTCTAAGTGCTTTACACGCCTGCTTCATCCACACAGTGTGATGATCATTATTACATCCTATTATTGGAGCACAGCGAGGCAGCACAGACAATTATCCCGAAAACATGCAGTGGATTCAATATCTCAGCTCTAATAATAGACACATTAACTGAGCTCCAAACAAACTCTGAATCCTATTAAGACTCTGCTGCTTATTACTGCTGCAGTAATTATTTCCCTCCCTGCTCTAACACTTGTCTTACAGGATAATTCAGTCTCCGACAGCAACTCTCTCACTTCCTCCCTGTGAAAACCAGGTTACCGTCTTTATTTTTTCTTTGTTTCACTCTGACACAACCACCTATGTGCGTTAATATGAACAAAAGGAAACTGGTAAGGAGCATCCGACAGATCGCTCACAAGTTTTCTGGCCTTTGTATTCATCTGCTAATTGAGATGTTTGGCTGAAAGCAGCACATTAGTCCTCATGTTTTTATTAATTTCCATGTTTTTCAGTCACTGAGGAAACCACAGCATGAAAAGGAATTAAGTTTATTTAATCCCCCCTCAGGTTTTTCTTTATGTTGAGCAGCTTAGATGTAAAAACAAACACTTGATTTGTTCCAACTATTTTCCCCAACGTGTTGTTTTGTGGAAGTGACCATATTTGGATGAGAAGGTGTTATCAGCTACATTAGCTACATAAAATCCTAGAATTTCACCAAAAATGGAACACAGCCTTCTCGGATGGTCTGTTAGTACATTAACCTCACAACAGCCAAATTATTGGTGATTAAAAATTCCCCAAAAGGCTCCAACAGCACAAATACGGTCCAGAGGGCCAGTCCAGGGATTTCAATGGGCTGAGGTGAAGCCTTGCAGACAGCTAGCAGCTACACCAACGTGTGTCCCCCTTTCACCTCTAAGTAAAAGAGGCCATGCCCCCAATGATGCAAACTTTAAGACTTAATACAATTAAACAGGTGAGTTATAAAAACATTCTCAGTGGTACAGTTGTTATGATGGATTAAATTACCTATAGAGATCAAGCAGTTTTGAATCAGGCTGTAAACATGTTCATTTCTTGTAACTGGAAGGTTGCCGGACCGATCCCCAGCTCTTTCGGTTCTGGTCGTTGTGTCCTTGGGCAAGACACTTTACCCTACTTGCCTACTGGTGATGGCCAGAGGGGCCGATGGCGCGATATGGCAGCCTCGCTTCTGTCAGTCTGCCCCAGGGCAGCTGTGGCTACAACTGTAGCTTGCCTCCACCAGTGTGTGAATGTGACAGTGAATGAATAGTGGAATTGTAAAGCGCTTTCAGGATCTAGAAAAGCGCTATATAAATGCCATCCATTATTATTATTTCTGCTGTAAAGTTTTAACATGCCAGACAGTCAGGACTGACTCACTGGTGGCGCCTCTACTGGACATTAGAGGAACTGCAGCTTTTGGTGCCTCTTGGTTACTTGGTTTTTCAGCCTCAGTGTTGATAAATGAATTACAAAAGAACAAAAAACCCAAACCATGACAACATAATATCATTGTGAAATTTAAAAACCTTTGGTGTGCCACTAGGTTAATTTTTAGGTCCCATGTTATTTCCAAAAACCCAGTTGTGACATCACTCCAATGATGGCTGTTTTACTGGCCATGACTATATATAAAATATGTTGCTGAAAATTTGCCTTTTATTTTGTTTAGTTGCAAAAACAAAATCAGGAAAGTTTCTGTGTGCTTGAGGCCTTTTCCAAGTGATAAATATCAGTTAGTATAACGAGAAACAGAAGGGAAATCCTATATTTCGTGTCCTTAAGAATGAAAATGCTTTATTCTAATTTTTGTCGTGTTTCGGCCATAATAAAAACACTGAGATCCGAACACTTCAGAGTCTTTTTCCTGGACGTGGAGGCCTCGTTCAGCTCTGAAGCTCCGTCCTTCACATGCTGGCAGCGTCTGCAACCACACAGGGAAACTTGTCAGGAAACATGTCATGGGAAAAGCAGTAAACTGGATCAGGGAGCAGGCAGGAGGCTCGCCACATGAAACGATTCCTGGGAAGAGAAAAAAAAGAAAGAAACGTGGCAGACATTCCTCTGACTAGTTCTGATCCAGCAGCCAGATGAGGGTTAGAGTCAGAAAACTGGCAGGAAATCTTCTGCTGGTGAAGAAACAGGGTTAGTGCAGGAAGTTCATATTGACGGAGCTGGAATCTGCAGATGGGGAGGTGGTGGAGGGGCCGTCTTTAGAAAAATCTGACCACTGTAACATTTACATGATCCTAACTGGTTTCACAGCCTGCACAGGTCCATCTGGTTTGGTGGTTTTCGCTCATAAATGCAAACTTTTTTCTTGTGTTTCAGTCAAACGTAACTTTGGAAACAAAAGTTCTGTTTAAACATAAAATATTATTCACATGGTCCCATTTTTTCTCCACACATTTCTTAATGTTCTTTTGAAATGGCAGATTTCTGCTCTGTTAATCAATCTTTTCATCACTAAAAGTTAAAACAGAATGAAAAAAAGACTTCCTGTGCACTGTGGTGTTTAATCTGCAGGCTCTTCTTCCATCTAAAAACACATTTGTTGTGAAAGTAGTGAGTTTTTGGAGCAATTAATGAAGATGAAGTTTAGATAAAATAAAGTATTTAAATGTTGTTGTTTTTTAAATGAGGGAGCACGTGTCATGTCATTATGCAAATTATTATTATTTTATTTATTTAAACAGGCTGTCTCACTGAGATCCAGATCTATTTTTCAAGCAGAGAAGACAGACATTATGCAGATCTATTATTATGTAACAATGTACCTGACTGAATCTATGAATCAAGAAATACTGTGAGAGAGTGACTGCAGATACATAAATATGACTTTTTAAAATGTTATTGTGAAATAAGAGGAAGTCTCTTCATATTCCCGCAACTGTTGAACCAAGCTGTTCCAAATGAGGGGAATGGCATCACTATGTATACTATGAGACTTATTTCTGACAGGAAACAGGAGGGACATGAACAGAGACGAACACAATCAAAAAGAGAAGTATTTTATAGTGATGTGTCGTTCGCGAACGAAACGGCTCTTAGACCGACTCTTTGAAGTGAACGACGCGAGCCGGCTCGTGAGGGTTTTTTTTTTCTTTCTCTCACCCTCTCTCTCGCCCTTTTTTCCGCTAAACAAACTCAGAAGCACGTACAAACTCCAAAACACGTACGAACTCCAAAACACATACAAACTCCTAAGCATGTACAAACCCTGAAGCACGTAAAAACTCCAAAGCACGTAAAAACTCCAAAATGCGTACAAACCCCAAGGCACTTACAAACTCCAAAACATGTAAAAACTCAGAAGCACGTACAAACTCCAAAACACGTATGAACTCCTAAGCATGTACAAACCCTGAAGAACGTAAAAACTCCAAAACACGTAAAAACTCCAAAGCACGTAAAAACCCTGAAGCACGTACAAACTAGTGATGGGTCGTTCGCAAACGAAATGGCTCTTAGAGCCGACTCTTTAACGTGAACGACGCGAGCTCCTTATCGCGAGCCGTCACGTGGGGTTTTTTTTTTCTTTCTCTCACCCTCTCTGGCACTTTTCTTCCGCTTCACTCTGCACGCTAGCCTTGGGGTTTACGCTGGGCAGAGGGGGGCGGGGCGGTAGTTACACTTGCAGTAGCACAGGAACAGAGCAGGAGGGAGAGAGAGAGAAAGAGAGCCAGGGACAACAACTTCACATTAGAAACGGTATAGTAATCATCCACAACTATTTTCGGTTGCAGATGATGAAGGATTCAGAAAGTTTATTCATGCGGGCCCATATGACAGATGTTCTTTTTGTTTTCATATTATAATTTATATTTAATTGCGTTGTGGTTTGCAGTGTTTTGTGTTCTTTTCACTTTAAATTTGTAAAAGGAAAAAGCTGAAAATTTAAATAGTTAAAAGTTGAAATGTGAATAGTTGATTTTTGTATTATATGATTTATTTATTACATTTTATGTGGAGTAAATAAATAAAAGTATGTTTACGGTGGCCCCTAGAGACAAAGCACATACAAACTTCAAATCACGTATGAACTCCGAAGCACGTAAAAACACGTACAAACTCCAAAACACGTAAAAACTCCAAAACATGTACAAACTCCGAAGCACGTAAAAACTCAGAAGCACATAAAAACTCAGAAGCACATAAAAACTCAAAACATGTACAAAAGACAACAGAAGTGCTCCAGGCCCATATGGAAAAGAAATAGTAAAAACCTATATGTGATTACTCATGAAAGTGGCCACTTTCTCATTACTTTCATACATTGTTTTAGTAAGTATCCAAAACATACAAGTTTCATTATATAATTTTTCAAGGGATCTTATATCTGTTTTCATTCTTATATGCTTTTCATACAAGTTTCACACAAGACAGATAGAAACTTTATAAGATTTATATATATCTTTTCCATATGGGGGATGCTGGGCGCAGTGTTGAGCTTTTGTTATCTTGTGGCTACACAAGCCAGCAAGTACCAACGACCGGATTTGGTGTGTGGTAGTAACAGGTAAATGAACTTTTTTTTTTAAATTATTTGAATATATATGAGTGCCTGTGTATAAATACACAAACAATACACACATGCTTTCAATTGTGTAATTTAAGTCATCTAGTAGCTCTGCTTTGGAAGTTCAGTTCATGCTAGAAATGTGTTTTGGAGTTTGTACGTGTTTTGTCTCTAGGGGCCACCGCATATATTTATATATAAACATATATAAATAAAACCACTTTTTTTTACGTTAGTAATTCCTTTTGTGCATAATTTTATATTATTGTTAATAATAAATTAATTAAAGTAACAAAACAACATGAAGAGCCGGTTCGGAGCCGAAAGAGCTGGCTCTTTTTAGTGATCCGAACCGAAAGAGCCGGATCTCTAAAAAGAGCCGGAAATCCCATCACTAACGGTAATCTAATTACCGTTTTCGCAATAGTATTCCCTTACTTTACTCGTTACTTGAAAAAAGTAATCGGATTAACGCGTTACTGCCCATCTCTGGTCTTAAAGCCATTAGGTAAGTTACCTGCTTAAGACGTTAACACAGATTCTGTGCAAATGTTTAGACAACACTAGCTTGAATAACTTCCTCACTTCACCATCTTGTGGTTCAAAGTGGTATTACTTGAGATTACAACCTAGCTTGTGTTCACTTTTATGTGATATTGCTAAAGCACAATAAATACATGTGCTGGGCATGAAATCATAGCTGTTGTTTCTTCACATTCTTTTGATAGTTGAGGTGATTTTAGAAGATTCGATCCATTTTTAATGTACCTTTAGGTAGGTCAGTGTGAACCTTAATTCAGTGACATACGTATGTGTTTATGGTGAAAGAAAAAAAAACTCATATAACTTTAGTTCTCATCAGAATCCACTTAGATGCAAACAAGGTGACTCGTAGGTTGTCCCAGTCCAGCAACCGCACGCTTAGTAGTGCGTGCAGTTCACGGACTGTGTACGGCGGGTACTACGAAGTACGAGAAGTGCGGAAGTGAGAGGCTTGTGAAATGGGATGGTATGGCCTTCCTCACACTGCTCATGTTGCCTAGCAACCATTGTACTAACATGAGAAATGTTTCATACAGCATTGTTTGACAGAACTGAAGGAGAAAAAATGTTTTTTTGTTCGTTCATTTTCCACAGGACTGTAAAACATGATTGTTGGGCTTCATTTCTGTACTGAACAGTCATTTCAAGATTAGTTAGTAAATATCAATTAGCTAATGTTGTTCATGAGACTAAATTCATCACACTTTGGCAATGTAAATATAATATGGCCAATTTTAAAGTTATTGTCAGATTATTATTAGTTATTACAGCAGTGAGCTTGAACTCTGTGTCAAATACTGAGCTTCAGTAAAGACTCAAGTTGCATTTATTTAAATGTCCTATCACCTTAAATCTTCACTCAAAGACAAGTATCTTTGACAGTGTATACAGTGGGGCAAAAAAGTATTTAGTCAGCCACCGATTGTGCAAGTTCCCCCACCTAAAATGATGACAGGGGTCGGTAATTTGCACCAGAGGTACACTTCAACTGTGAGAGACAGAATGTGAAAAAAAATCCATGAATCCACATGGTAGGATTTGTAAAGAATTTATTCGTAAATCAGGGTGGAAAATAAGTATTTGGTCAATAACAAAAATGCAACTCAATACTTTGTAACATAACCTTTGTTGGCAATAACAGAGGTCAAACGTTTACTATAGGTCTTTACCAGGTTTGCACACACAGTAGCTGGTATTTTGGCCCATTCCTCCATGCAGATCTTCTCGAGAGCAGTGATGTTTTGGGGCTGTCGCCGAGCAACACGGACTTTCAACTCCCGCCACAGATTTTCTATGGGGTTGAGGTCTGGAGACTGGCTAGGCCACTCCAGGACTTTCAAATGCTTCTTACGGAGCCACTCCTTTGTTGCCCGGGCGGTGTGTTTTGGATCATTGTCATGTTGGAAGACCCAGCCTCGTTTCATCTTCAAAGTTCTCACTGATGGAAGGAGGTTTTGGCTCAAAATCTCACGATACATGGCCCCATTCATTCTGTCCTTAACACGGATCAGTCGTCCTGTCCCCTTGGCAGAAAAACAGCCCCATAGCATGATGTTTCCACCCCCATGCTTCACAGTAGGTATGGTGTTCTTGGGATGCAACTCAGTATTCTTCTTCCTCCAAACACGACGAGTTGAGTTTATACCAAAAAGTTCTACTTTGGTTTCATCTGACCACATGACATTCTCCCAATCCTCTGCTGTATCATCCATGTGCTCTCTGGCAAACTTCAGACGGGCCTGGACATGCACTGGCTTCAGCAGCGGAACACGTCTGGCACTGCGGGATTTGATTCCCTGCCGTTGTAGTGTGTTACTGATGGTGACCTTTGTTACTTTGGTCCCAGCTCTCTGCAGGTCATTCACCAGGTCCCCCCGTGTGGTTCTGGGATCTTTGCTCACCGTTCTCATGATCATTTTGACCCCACGGGATGAGATCTTGCGTGGAGCCCCAGATCGAGGGAGATTATCAGTGGTCTTGTATGTCTTCCATTTTCTGATGATTGCTCCCACAGTTGATTTTTTCACACCAAGCTGCTTGCCTATTGTAGATTCACTCTTCCCAGTCTGGTGCAGGTCTACAATACTTTTCCTGGTGTCCTTCGAAAGCTATTTGGTCTTGGCCATGGCGGAGTTTGGAGTCTGACTGTTTGTGGCTGTGGACAGGTGTCTTTTATACAGATGATGAGTTCAAACAGGTGCCATTCATACAGGTAACGAGTGGGGGACAGAAAAGCTTCTTACAGAAGACGTTACAGGTCTGTGAGAGCCAGAGATTTTCCTTGTTTGAGGTGACCAAATACTTATTCTCCACCCTAATTCACATTTTCACATTCTGTCTCTCACAGTTGAAGTGTACCTCTGGTGCAAATTACTGACCTCTGTCATCATTTTAAGTGGGGGAACTTGCACAATCGGTGGCTGACTAAATACTTTTTTGCCCCACTGTATACAGATGTATTATATATAAGAGACAAATATTGTTCTTTTATTATGTTGGCATTACTTAATTTGGCTCAGTGCTTACATATATGTGTAAAAAGAAAATGTACGAGCTGTGATAACTGTTTCTGACAGAATGAAGAGTAGACTGATATATTAAATATTCCTTTATTGGGTGAGAAAATCAGACCATGTCATAACTGCTTTAAGTTATACAGAATAGATATCAGAGCCTTAAACAGGCTGACTTCTGCTAAATGGGTCAAACTGGGCAGAAAGTACACAAACACATAACATCCTTATAGAATATGATGTAACACTATAGATCAACTTACCTCAGAATATATAAAGCATATAAACAATTACAGCAATATGATGCAACAAACACAGCAGTGCTACTAATCCAAAATACTCAAAGCTTCATAGAACTGAAACAAACATTTATTTTGGCTCCATTCTGCTGCTGATACAGACTTTAGGTTTCTGAATATTAAACTTACAGGGAGTGCAGAATTATTAGGCAAGTTGTATTTTTGAGGAATAATTTTAAAACTAAATCTAAATCTAGTTAATCAAGAGTAATGAAAACTAGACTTTAGCTTAATATGTAATATCTGGAGCTTCGGTCCAGTGCCACCTCAGGCTGTTGTGTATCGCCTTATTCTTATTTCCAGCTCATTATTTGTATTCTTTGAATCTACTACTATATAGGGAGTGCAGAATTATTAGGCAAGTTGTATTTTTGAGGAATAATTTTATTATTGAACAACAACCATGTTCTCAATGAACCCAAAAAACTCATTAATATCAAAGCTGAATGTTTTTGGAAGTAGTTTTTAGTTTGTTTTTAGTTTTAGCTATTTTAGGGGGATATCTGTGTGTGCAGGTGACTATTACTGTGCATAATTATTAGGCAACTTAACAAAAAACAAATATATACCCATTTCAATTATTTATTTTTACCAGTGAAACCAATATAACATCTCCACATTCACAAATATACATTTCTGACATTCAAAAACAAATCAGCGACCAATATAGCCACCTTTCTTTGCAAGGACACTCAAAAGCCTGCCATCCATGGATTCTGTCAGTGTTTTGATCTGTTCACCATCAACATTGCGTGCAGCAGCAACCACAGCCTCCCAGACACTGTTCAGAGAGGTGTACTGTTTTCCCTCCTTGTAAATCTCACATTTGATGATGGACCACAGGTTCCCAATGGGGTTCAGATCAGGTGAACAAGGAGGCCATGTCATTAGTTTTTCTTCTTTTATACCCTTTCTTGCCAGCCACGCTGTGGAGTACTTGGACGCGTGTGATGGAGCATTGTCCTGCATGAAAATCATGTTTTTCTTAAAGGATGCAGACTTCATCCTATACCACTGCTTGAAGAAGGTGTCTTCTAGAAACTGGCAGTAGGACTGGGAGTTGAGCTTGACTCCATCCTCAACCCGAAAAGGCCCCACAAGCTCATCTTTGATGATACCAGCCCAAACCAGTACTCCACCTCCACCTTGCTGGCGTCTGAGTCGGACTGGAGCTCTCTGCCCTTTACCAATCCAGCCACGGGCCCATCCATCTGGCCCATCAAGACTCACTCTCATTTCATCAGTCCATAAAACCTTAGAAAAACCAGTCTTGAGATATTTCTTGGCCCAGTCTTGACGTTTCAGCTTGTGTGTCTTGTTCAGTGGTGGTCGTCTTTCAGCCTTTCTTACCTTGGCCATGTCTCTGAGTATTGCACACCTTGTGCTTTTGGGCACTCCAGTGATGTTGCAGCTCTGAAATATGGCCAAACTGGTGGCATCTTGGCAGCTGCACGCTTGACTTTTCTCAGTTCATGGGCAGTTATTTTGTGCCTTGGTTTTTCCACTCGCTTCTTGCGACCCTGTTGACTATTTTGAATGAAACTCTTGATTGGTCGATGAGCTTTGCAATTTTGAGACTGCTGCATCCCTCTGCAAGATATCTCACTATTTTTGATTTTTCTGAGCATGTCAAGTCCTTCTTTTGACCCATTTTGCCAAAGGAAAGGACGTTGCCTAATAATTATGCACACCTGATATAGGGTGTTGATGTCATTAGACCACACCCCTTCTCATTACAGAGATGCACATCACCTAATATGCTTAATTGGTAGTAGGCTTTCGAGCCTATACAGCTTGGAGTAAGACAACATGCATGAAGAGGATGATGTGGATAAAATACTCATTTGCCTAATAATTCTGCACTCCCTGTATTGCTGCCTTTCATAGTGTGTAACTTGAAGGCCCTGAGTACTTTCTCCCACACTGAAAACACTGGAATGGTAAAATTATTTGAACATTACCTAATAAGACTGATTCAGGGCAGACAATTAGTGATTTTAAACTTTTCTAGCAGTCCTTCACAAACAGGGAACAGTCTGTCTATTCTCTCCATCTGTCAGCTGCTGCTGGCTCTTCCTCCTCTTCCTCACACACTGCTGAGTTTGTCCTGGTGGATCATCAGGGGTGCAACGCCTCACAGATGATGTGTAGCAGTGGGTCCCTCAGTCTGTCCTCACTCTGGACACTTGCAGTTGTCACACATGGAAATCAAATGTGTGATAAGCTGCAGGATTCAAACACAAGTGTAACTTATAAATACATGTTCATACTTTGGGTGGGGTGGCTGTTGCTCAGGTCGTAGAGCAGATCAGCTACTGATCAGAAGGTTGGTGGTTCGATCCTTGGCTTCCCCAGTCTGCATGCCAAATATCCTTGGGCAAGATACTAACTCAAAGTTGTTCATCAGAGTATGAATGTGTGTGAATGTAGTTTAGAAGTGCTTGTATGAGTGGGTGTGAATGAGGCATGTTGTATAGAGTGCTTTGAGTACTCCAGGAGAGTAGAAAAGCGCTATATAAGAATCAGTCCATTTACCATTACTTTTATTACACAATCAGAGAGAAAGAAACAGAGAGAGAGTGCAGGACAGACAGACAGGTGATAGTCTCAGGTGTATACACTAGTGATGGGTCGTTCGCGAACGAAATGGCTCTTAGAGCCGGCTCTTTGACGTGAACGACGCGAGCCGGCTCCTTATCGCGAGCCGTCACGTGGGTTTTTTTTTTCTTTTTCTTTCTCTCAGCCTCTCTCTCGCACTTTTTTCCTGCTTCACTCTGCACACGAGCCTTGTGCTTTACGCTGGGCAGAGGGGGGAGGGGCGGTAGTTACACTCAGTAGCACAGGAACAGAGCCAGAGAGAGAGAAAGAGAGCCAGGGACAACAACATTAGAAAGGTATAGTAATCATCCACAACTATTTTCGGTTGCAGATGATAAAGGATTGAGAAAGTTTATTCATGCAGGTCCATATGACAGAGAATATGCATGTTCTTTTAGTTTTCATATTATAATTTATATTTAATTGTGTTGTGGTTTGCAGTGTTTTGTGTTCTTTTCACTTTAAATTTGTGAAAGGAAAAAGCTGAAAATTTAAATAGTTAAAAGTTGAAATGTGAATAGTTGATTTTTGTATTATATGATTTATTTATTACATTTTATGTGGAGTGAATAAATAAAAGTATATTTACGGTGGCCCCTAGAGACAAAGCACATACAAACTTCAAATCACGTACGAACTCTGAAGCATGTACAAACTCCAAAACACGTAAAAACACGTACAAACTCCAAAACACGTAAAAACTCCAAAACACGTAAAAACACGTACAAACTCCGAAGCACGTAAAAACTCAGAAGCACATAAAAACTCAAAACACGTACAAAAGACAACAGAAGTGCTCCAGGATGCTGGGCGCAGTGTTGAGCTTTTGTTATCTTGTGGCTACACAAGCCAGCAAGTACCAACGACCGGATTTGGTGTGTGGTAATAACAGGTAAATGAACTTTTTTTTAAATTATTTGAATATATATATGAGTGCCTGTGTATAAATACACAAACAATACACACATGCTTTCAATTGTGTAATTTAAGTCATCTAGTAGCTCTGCTTTGGAAGTTCAGTTCATGCTAGAAATGTGTTTTGGAGTTTGTACGTGTTTTGTCTCTAGGGGCCACCGCATATATTTATATATAAACATATATAAATAAAACCACTTGTTTTTATGTTAGTAATTCCTTTTGTGCATAATTTTATATTATTGTTAATAATAAATTAATTAAAGCAACAAAATAACCTGAAGAGCCGGTTCGGAGCCGAAAGAGCCGGCTCTTTTTAGTGAGCCGAACCGAAAGAGCCGGATCTCTAAAAAGAGCCGGAAATCCCATCACTAGTATACACTGCTACAAAACAGCACAAGTGAAGGAGGATTTAGTGTTTGTGTTATTACAAGTGCTAAACAAGAAGAATTCCCAGATGGTACAGTGGACACATCTTTCTTTCAGCTTAACGAGTGAACCGTCAGCTCATTCAAACACACGTTAAAGTCCGTTTGGCTCGACACCACCGAACAGAGGCAGCAATGTAACGTAGCTAACATTAACAGTGCAGTGAATCCTGCTTGTGCCGTGATATTCAGGACTGTAAACCGAGCAGCATCACTGACTTTCAGCTTGTTATGTTTGTGGATATATGACTGACTTTAATTATCCATAAAATCATCTCATTCTCTGTAAGATTAAGGTCGACTATTGAACGGCGTATAATTTAAAGGCTTTAAAACCAAGCTGACGCTGGAAGTACAAACATCACTAATGTCACATAACTTGCCGACATGTGGCCAACATTCACGTTTTAATGTTCTTCATTATTAAACATTCGCACATAGATAAGTGACATAATATTCAGTACTTATTTTTGACAGTTTACTCTTCGGCTTCAGGCATCCGCCGTTTTTTTCCGAACAAAATATCCACACCGCCACGCCATGAATTGTGGGATTTATGGGACCACGAAGTCTACACCGGACCACACTTCAAATTTGGGGAAATGAACGGCGTATTTGTCAACCGCATTTGGAGTATACTTCGAATTTGGAATCGGTCTCCAAATGCACACTACGAAGCGTGTGGTCGCTGGATTGGGACACAGCCATAGCCTTCATAAATGCCACAATGTGGGTCTTAGTCAGTTATCCAATCAGCAGCATCTTATAGAGGTCACACATCTGTGTGGCTCTTTCTGATTGGATGATTGGTGACCCCTCCATTTTTGGTTTTTACGTAAAGCAAACTGAAAAATCTATTGGTAACTGAGATTTCAGGCATCATCAGCCAATCCAACCACTTATCACTATTGTAGAGTCTTTACCTTACAAGTGCCTTCGGATGACTGTTGCTGTGACAGCACTATATATGAATAAAGCTGAACTGAATTCAATTATTCCAAAATATTAAAGGTAGTGATTCAGAATGAACGCTGAAAAATAGGTTAACTCAAGTTGTGTCTTTTCACTGGTTGGTTTCTACAGTCAATGCGTGACTTTTATTGACTGTGTGCAGCTCGTTAACATGCAGGACAAATCGTAGTCGGGCACCCTGATTGGACATCTGTCAATAGAGGAATTAACGTGCTGGTCCCCCCCCCCCCCCCCCCCCGTCCTCTTTGGACAAAGGTTAGACAATCCTGTAGAGGCGACCCCTCGACCCCCACCACCACAATGAGATTGACAGCAGGATTAAAGTCAGAGCTTTTCCCCTGAAGACCTCTGAGAAAACTCTGAGATTGACAGCTGGGACTGAAAGAAACGTTCTGTTTCTTGAATGCGACAGCTGAAGAGGGTTTTTTGTTGTTGTGTTTCACTCGTTACAGACCGTGGAAGCTAGAAAAAAATATCTACTTCTTGTTCTTTTGACTAGCCAGTTAGGGTCACCACTGTTGATTCTCCTTCCCTACATCCATTAAATTTCTCTGAGATCTTCCCCTTCTCCTCTTGCCTGGCAGCTCCATCTTCAATATCCTTTGTCCAAATCCACTATCCCTCCTCTGCACATGTGCACAGATCAAAAATTTTAAAATATAAATATAATATAAATAAAAGGGAAGATCAGGTATGATTTTATCATCATAATATCAAGGTCAAAGGACAGCTCTTATGTGCCATAATCATGCATTATTAAGTCTCATCATTTTCCTACATATCCTCAATGTGCGAGCTAGCATCAGCCAAAATGATGAGACCAATGTAGGCTGCCCTTCACTGCTAGTTGCTCTGTTGTAGTCTATACTAAGTGTCAGGTTTTCATTACAGCTGAGAAACCAGCAAAGTATACCTGAGTATCAATACGATGACAACAAACTGACAAAGCTACCAATATCAGGCACACTAGTTACAGTTGGCTATCCGACCTAGCTTGCTATCGTTGCTTTGTGACATTATATGATGAACTAAAATCAGTGCTTTTACACATTAGTATCATAACTGGTGAATTAATTTCAACAATTCTAACCAAGTAAAATTTTTACTCAGATGTAATTTTGCTAGTGATAATTTTAGCAACCAAGATACAGTTCACTAGCTAACGGAAAATTATCTATAGCAGTCTGGTTATGGTTAATTTGTAACATTAGCTAATAGATTAATATTAAAGTGGCCAGTTATGAGATTAGCTGACATGACATATTTCACTACGAGTTTTTCAGATGGCTAAATCTGAAGTCTGAATCAGTTAGTCAGACAGGCTTAATTAGAAAAACTAAACATTAGCTCCTAACAAAGACAAACTTGATACCAAACCTAATAGCTAGCTGGTTAGCCTTAGCTTGCTCTTTAATGTTGTCTGTATCTAAATCCTCTGTGAAACCATATCAGTGTAAGTCCTCTTGGAGTTAGAGTCTATTCGTGCTGGGAGCCAGTCATTTAGTGATGTCAGTGATTAGTCTAGTCCATTTGTAAGCCAGTGTTAGCTAGTGTAGCGCTCTTTTGACACTGGAAGCAGAGGAAAGATGGCACTAAAGAGCTCTGGGACATAAACCTCACATGTTTTGGGTTTTTTCCTCTGAGTCCTTCATATCCAAATCATTCTACAGGATGTTAAGGGCATGTGGGCAAAGATTTTATTTTACATCAGGTCACAGTCAGTTCATAGATCAGCAGCATCTGACTATTTTACAGGATAGACAATATAAACATATTTAAAATTAAAGGAATTGAAATGTACATTGTGCCTTGGTTTAGAGTGTCTGGAAGAGAGTCCTGTCTCAGTCAATTATAGATGATGTGAGAGGGCGGGTGTGTGTGTTTAGGGCACGGATGGCTTGGGGATAGAAGCTCCTCTTGAGTCTCTCTGTCCTTGCCCGGAAGATGCGGAACCTTCTACCAGATTGCAGAAGTTGGAACAGTTTGTTGCCAGGATGGGACGGGTCCTATGAAGTGTTTCCCCCGAAATAAAACATCTTTTTCCTAAACTTCACTGAAACACCCTGTTTCTCAATGACTGGATCCAAACTCTCCAGGATGTTTTTTGTAATTTTCCAGTAATTCACATCTGAGCAGCATCTGATTAAGAAACTATAAAATGAAACGTCACATAACATTCAGGATTTCACAAATTGCCACTAATGCTGTGTTAGTCAGGAGAGCGAGGAGGGGGCACGGAGGAGAAAGGAGGTCCAGCATCAGGAACCAGAGGGCTGCAGAGAGACTTCCAACAAAAACTCAAGCAGAACTGTGGACGTGAAGCGTGAAATGGTCGAGAGGCAGCCGTGTGCCTTCCTTAATGTGTTTATGGTTCTGGACTCCGGGACGCTTTCCAGACCAACTTTAAGGCTAAAGAGACTCCAAGTGCCCTCCGGCGAAATAACACAGCCAGCTCCGTGACTGCTGACACATGAAAACAAGACCGGGTTTCTATCCAGATTCCTGAGCAGCTACTCTCACAGCCACAGCAGTCCTGAAACCTGAGCCAGCTCACTCCTCCTCCTCAAACTGACTCCTGGAGGTTTCGAGCCCCAGGTGAGGGCTGGAAATACACCTGCTGTTTCCTTTGTCTGTGACAGATATTCTCAAATGTTCCTGTTTAAATTGAATGACTCTGTGATACTTTTATCAATAACAAACCACGGAGAAGTCACCATAATCAGGAAGCTTCTGTTTCAAACTAAATCTGAACATCTGGTTTGCAGATGTGCGGTATTTCAGATATTTTGTGCAGAAACTCCCAGAGCAGTTAAACTGGAAAATTATGACTGTCAAAATTAGATGGCTAATTATCAAATAATTACCAAAAAATTGCGATAAAGTCGAAGCTTATACTATTTTAAAAAAATACACATTTCCTTGTCACACCAACAGCCCAATTCCTGTAAAAACACTACAGGAAATATTTTCTGATTAAAAATATACAGCTCTGGTCTTAAATGAAGGGTTAGTGACTTGAAGATTAAGCCTGCATTCGTTCATCATAGACAGTATAAAATATGGACGTAGCTTTCAGTTTTTCAAAGTGCTTAAAATCGGCATTATTTTAAATGACCAGCAGGGGGCGATAGCTCTGGTTTTGAAAGGACTTCTGTGGGAAAATGGCGCCCGATATCCTGGCTCTCTGACCGTCTGCAAGCTAGTAAACTAGTCACTGGTTTCAGGTCAAATTGAAGAAAACTTGGAGTCATGTTATAAATAAAGATTGTTATTGTTATTTCCTCCACGTGAGTTTTGTGTTGGCCATTTCCTGTTTTAATTTGGTAATTTTCTTTTTGTTTTCTCTCCTTTTGTAGATTGTCTGCGCCTCGCTATTAGGTTCACCTCAGGTTCATCAGATCAGTGTATTTATATTCCTCTTCTCCTCATTGAGTGTCTCAGCGTCTTCTTTAATTCGTCAGAGACTTTTTGTTTGTTCATCGAGCTGATTTTCAGAGTAAAGTCCTTAAACTGATTTCATAGAACAACATAATGAACACTCATCACTCATAAGGATGATGCAAAGCTGCTGTAGTAGAGTCCAAGAATGAAAACATAGATGGGGGAATAAGCAGAACAGATCTATTTTAAGATTTCCTTTTATTGTGAAACATTTTCGAGAGACTTGAAACATAAGAGAAATCGAATTATGTGGTTAAAAATAAATGTGTCAGCTGTCCAGATAAGAGGGAAACATAATGTGTCAAACTCAGCTGCAGAGTATCTGATGTTTGCTGATAAAATGATCGATTTACGGGCGTCGCTATCAGTGTTTTAAATGTTAAACTGAGATTACATTTAAGTGTAATTCAGCCAAAACTGACTGAACTCAGCAGTAAAACGAAAGAAAAGAGGTCAGCGCCTGCTTTCCCCTTAAATATTCACACTGATGATTGAGTACTCACACATTTAAAACACACACAAACACACTTTAAACGCACACACACTTAAAATTCATCCAAGTCCACGGCCGACCATTTAGATTCAGGTCATTAGATGCCCGAAATGTGCATCTCAATATGTGGGCCAACATTTATTAGGATTTTTTTTGACGGCTGAACGACTGAATAATTCATTTTTTGTTGGGGGCACATTATTTATTTATTAATCAGCCTTAAATTTGGACTCAGATCAGATTATCCGGCTGCTTTCCAACACCTTTCCTGCCTGCTTTTGACTGTTTTTTTCCCTTCTTCCTGTCAGTGAGGATTTCAGGTCTGAGCAGCAGCATTAACATCAGCTGCTCATTATTTGTTCCATTGATTTCTGCAAATGGCGTTTCCCCAAAATATCAGCCGCCCATTAAACATTATGAATTATAGATGACAGACGGGGCTGCTGGGAAACAAAAGGCAGGGCGTCCTCTCTGCTCCCTCTCCAAAATAAATGAGAGTGAGGTTTCTTTTCAGAGTAAAACAGCCGTTGAAAGTTTTTGGGGTGCTCGCAGCCGAGGTAAATCTGCTCCGACTGACCTCAGCGCTGTAAGGAGCTGAAAGTCTTGCATCACGAACTCTAACCAACTCCAGAAAAAAGGCCTTTAGCAAAATCTCTGCATAATTTAGCAGAATATAAAGTTTTTTTCCCACTAATGTGTAAATACTCATCGAGCGTGTATTTTTGCAGATAATGAGAATGATGAACAGAAAGGAATAAAGTCTTAATGCTCTGCAGAATAAACACGTTTAGCAGAAACTTGCGGCATCATTTGAAGCTTCGCACATCTGTCACAGATGCGAAAACACATTTTATTGAACGTGTCACTTTTGAACGCTGTATTTCATGATTGTTACAGCACACTGAAATTCTGGTGAGTTCTTTGCATCTGAAGACAAGTTCTCCCTTTAAACTCTACAAAACAACTTTGTCTGATTAAACCACATTCACAGGAAACCAAACTGTGTCTCAGAGATGTTTGTGCTTGTAAAGGAGGAGGTCAAGGTGGATGGAGGGCGGTGAAAGCACGGGAGTCTCACCGTTTCTGTATCCTGTTAACTTCTACTGAGCTGCTGGTGACCAGACTGGTGTTGGTTTTGGGTTTTCATCAACCCCCTTGTTTTTATTTGTTATTCACTTGTTATTAACCTCTGTCTCTCTTCCACAGCATGTCTTTTATCCTGTCTTCCTTCTCTCACCCCAGCCGGTCGCAGCAGATGGCCCCGCCCCTCCCTGAGCCCGGTACTGCCTGAGGTTTCTTCCTGTTAAAAGGGAGTTTTTCCTTCCCACTGTCACAAAGTGCTTGCTCATAGGGGGTCATATGATTGTTGGGTTTTTCTCTGTATGTATTATTGTAAGGTCTACCTTACAATATAAAGCGCCTTGAGGCGACTGTTGTTGTGATTTGGCGCTGTATAAATAAAATTGAATTGATTTGAATTTAATTGCTTGGCCAAAATTCATGACAGAAGTTTGCTTTTAACAATAATATGTTCCAGGTCAGGTTTTTAATGCTTCTTTAGGTATTCATAGGGCAGGGATAGTTCAGTAGGTAGAGTGGTCGCCCCATGATCGGAAGGTTGGGAGTTCAAATCCACTGAACCGCTACTCTGAGGTACCCCTGAGTAAGGTCCCGTCCCTACACACTGCTCCTCGAGTGCCTGCTTAGTGGCTGCCCACTGCTTCACTGAGTGAATGGGTCAAATGCAGAGAAAAAAAAAAGTAATTTCCCCACGGGGATCAATGAAGTATACATTATTATTTAGTGTGTGGCTAAAATGGAACCTAACCATACCCTGATGTGGTTTGCCAGTGGCCTGGTGGTTATTAAGAGCTTAAGGTTGCCTAAATATGTGTGGTTCAGGTGTCTGTATTAAAGCATCGCATGATCTTTCTGCTTCACGAGGTTCTAGCCATCGATGAAGAGGTTCCAAGAGTCTGTAGAAGGCCTTTGGGAAGTTCCATTAGCTCTGGAGAGGATCTACATCTCATTAGTTAGCCATTATGTCGTCACTTGGGTGGCTCTAATGGTCCTTAGTTGGGTTACCAATCCACTGGATGAATTTTAGAAGGTTTGTATCTTCCTTTCAAAGATTCTACAAAGACTAAAGGGGTAACTAAAAAGTTTCCACAAGGACTTCATAAAGCTTTTTGGTGTCTTAGATTTCCCTTACATCATCATTTAAATGCCTCTGTTGCTCCTTAGCTGGGCTTTGCAATCGATTGAATGGGCAGAGGTGTCCTTTAGAAGGTTTGTAACTTATTTTTTAAAGGTTCTACAAAAAAGGGTCACTAAAATGGTTCAACAAGAACTTCGTGTACCCATCATTGAGGAGGTTCCACAAGTCTTTAACTGGTTGTAGACCGCTCTTTTGAAGTACCAGTTCCCCTGGAGAGGTTCTCTGTGTCCTCAGCTGGCCTTTATGTAGTCAGTCAGGTGGCTCTAGTAGTCCTTTGGGCATAGTGATAACTTGGGTGCCTGACACTGCTTTTTAAAAGGTTCTAGATAAACTGTCCTTTAGGTGTTTCTCTAGTAGGCTTTGTTTGATTGTTCAACATACCCTGAATGTCTTGTACTTACCTGGTTTCACCTATGCTAACATCAACAATCAAGCTAGGTGATTACATGAAGGTGCTAATTAACTCGGTGTTCACAAGTTTGAAAACAACAGGAAAAGCTCTGTAGTTTGTACTGTCAACAGGTTTGAGTAGGTAATAATACTGAAAAAGAATTATATAGTTAATCAGTTAATGATGATCAGTTTCACTGCCCAATATTGGGAGACAAGAAGATCTGACTGTTTTCTAAACTGTGCTTACCATTAAATTAATGCCTAAATGAAAGTGTTTCTGCTGGTGTAGTACAGTTTAAGTTTTCTTCTTTCAGTGGCAGCCCCACGAGGGAACTCCAGTCAGTAAGTGGACAAACTGACACATGTATGGTTGCATGTATGGTTAACAAGGAGAAGGGTTAGATAACCTGTTTCAGAATTATATTTTACTGCTTGCACATTAACACAGTTTATTTCAAACTAGGGGGGACAGCAAGAGGTTGCTCCTGAGAATTCCTAGTGAGCATCAATAACAACACTTTAGACACTCGTTAATAACTATCCTCTCATTGTGTCTGCCAGCAGCTTGCACAGTTTGCAGATCTGTAGGTGGCGGCTTTGTACCTGTTTATCTGTAATACTGTGCACCTAGCTCGCAGCACCACCATCATAATCATCAAGAAATCTGAAGAAACCAAGCATCTGCTGCTACAGATCATTCTTAAGTGCTGCTTGGTGTTTCTTGGCTTCATGCCTCCGGTTCTTTAAGTTAAAGAATTAGAAATAAACATTCTTTATATTGACCTGATTTTGCTGTCATGATGTTCTTGTTCCTCTTTGTTTATCTGTTTGTTGGCTCCATAACTGATATTTGTAGGAAAGTTGAATTTGAGCCAAATATAATTGATTAGTTTTTGATTCAGATCCAGATTTTTTTATAAGTATTTCCTAACATAGAGTTGTTTTTGTGTCTTTTACTATTTTCTCATGAACTGTGCACTGACTGAAAATAAAATCTGGCTCATGTTATATCATCTTGTTATCTGTCACTGTATTTTATTTGATGCAGATTCAGATACAGATAAAAATATAATTTTCTTGCTATTATTAAAATAATAAATAGACAGTTATTGCACAACCTCAGCTGTATCCTCCGTGCTGTCCAGGATCAGAATTTGATTTAACAGTTTGCAGCTATTTGGCAGGTTTCTTCATTCTGAATTATTTCACTGTCATAATATTTCATGTTGTTTATATTATTGAATTATGATTAATCTTTAAGTTTGGAGAATCGCTGCCAAGAAGAACAAGAGCTGTTCAGGATGCTGGTGGCGAAACAACGGCTTACAAAACACTTCTGAATCTGTCACAGAAAGAAAAGGAAAAGATTTAAGTGATAAAGTAATTTGGATTTGATCTGATCAACACTGACAATGTTCTAGTAAATACTGGTGAGGTATTACAGTTCTTTCTATGTACTTCTTAATTTTCAGAGATCATCAGTAAGTCATGAGGTTAATGTGTTGATTTCTTGGAGGTGGTACAGAAACAGTTAGAATATAATTTTCCGTTCGGGCTAAAATAAAATGTTCGCCACTTTTTAAAGCTCACATGAATTAGTCCCTTGAAGATTTCAAATATATGGGTGAAGACAAGAAAATTCCTTCATTTTAGTTATAAAACTGTGTTGACCAAGGAAAAGAAAAACAAAAACGTGAGGATTTCCATCCATGTGCATGAGCAAACAGACTTTTTGTGACTCTTTCATGTTTCGCCACATGGCTGAGAGGTCTCTTATGAAGCTTCAGGATCTCTGACGAGCTGCTGGAATTCATGATTTGGCCTTGATGGAGTCACTGAAGAGGCTCGAGTGGTCTTTATGTGGATGTAGGTTTAAGTGGTTGTTTATGGGGTTCCTGTGATCACCGAGGGAGGTTCTGTTGGTCCAAACATACATCTTTCATCTTACAAATATAAGTGTTAGGGTGTTTTAAAAAGTTTTAAAATAAGAGAAGATGAGTGAACACTGTATTCGTGCAGATGTGTCAGTTAACGCATTAAATGTTCCCCACTGAGGCTGCAGATGTGCAGGGTCTAGATTTTTGCGCTGCATCGCCGCTTGCTCAGATCTGCTGTCGCCTTCCTCATTTATTTTTGTCCATCAGCGAGTCCCTCCTGGTTTCTTCATCTCGTGGTGTCCAACTGGACCAGCATGGCAGAAACTCGCCCATCACTGAGCGAGCGTTAAACCCCAAACACCCAGGGTGGGTGTTTTCGTTGGCCGAGCCTGGGGGAGCACGGGGGCCTCTGTACAGTGGCGTTGGGCAGAGATGGACGCAGGTAGATATTGAGTGCGACAGCCATAATGACTCCCAGCCATCTGGCAGTGCTGTGTGTCAGAAACAGACCGCTGCAGAGAGAAAACGCTAAGAGCTGCAGTGAAAACTTAATCGCCTGCTCTGCGTTTCAAGGCTGCAGCAAATGGTTTGTATGTACTCTCCATCTTTATACTTCACCGTGAGGACGCTTTGAGAGGTCAGTTAGTCAAGATGCAGCTGACGACATCCTAAAGGAATCGAGAAGTTTCTGTGGGAGAAACAAGGAGCTGTGTTCAGTTTAAAGGGCCAGTTTGAGCTTTAAAGCACATCCAAGGACTAAATAAGTAAATATGAGTGACTAAAGTCATCCGATTTTCAGTTTATTCTTTAACCAAACACACAGCAAAGCAAAAACATCACATTAAAAAGATACAAAACCACAATCAAGACAAATGAGTTTGCCATAAGTATGTGACAGAGCTGTTCAGTGATGTGGTCAATCTGATTTTCTTTTCTAATAAAAATCTGTGTCGCTTTTTTAACCTCAGATCAGCCGTTACTTCAGAGGCCTCGGCCCTCAGCCGCCCAATTAACCAATCTCAGCCGCCTTTTCGTTGTTAGTGGCCGATGGCGAGGGAGTGTCCGCATGATCATAAAAGACTAATCAGCTGATAAATCATCAAACCTTCAGAGACAGCGTGAAAACTGGGGCTGTGCGACCTTCAGTTTCTTATTTGATCCTCAATTTTCTGATAAACAGAAAGAGAAGTAAACATGGAGCCATCAGCCTGGACTTTATCATCATTTCTGTAAAAAAATTTAAATACAAACGTTCACCTTTAATCGTGCAGTTGTGCAGGTGTGTGCATGAGCTAAAGTCAGTAACACTGTTCTGTAATGATCTGTTATTAAGCATTAAGCAAAAAGTGTCTCAAAGGGAATTAAAGGGAAATTAACCCAAAATATTCTGCAATAAAAGCGCGCAAAAACAACATTAAAAAGTCTGCATCAGCCCACACATCAGCGATTCAGTTGTTCTTGATAGACGGTGCTGTTTACTTGGCATAAATGAGTGTTATTTCCCAGAAACTGGAGATGAGCTGGAGAGAGAGTCGTGCTGTAAAGAAGAGGAGTGGAGACAGTGATTGAGTATCCACATGTTAAACTCATCTTCAGTCCTGGCTTCAAGCTTTCCTCCTTCAAGTCACACTGCGCCCGCTTTGAATGTTACCAGCCGTTATCGCTGCCATAGAAGTGACAGCAGGCGCCCTCCTTTACATCCCAGCTGCTCCCACCTATGAGGGTTTCACAGACGTTCAGCAAGGAGAGCAGACTTTGTGTTTGCTCGACCTCGTTAGACGACACCAGCAGATACCAAGTGGATCAATTTTTGTTCACATACTTTAAACCCGCTGCCAGTTTAGTTTTATGAAGCACAAGTATGGTAGTAACAGGGACTGAGTATTCTTATCCTGTTACATGGCCATTATCAGTCCAGTGTTACTTACTCAATAATACTAACACAGTACTTCTTCTACTTGTGTGGGTTTTTTATCACATCACTTATATAAAAAGTACTATATCATCTTTTTTTGTGTTATGGTACATTTAAGTTGTAAATTTTACTGCCTTTACTCTCTATAGTACTTCAAAGTTGTAATTTGACAAACTGTTCCAGTTAGGTTTTTGTGTCTTGTAACAGAGTAAATGAAAGTTGGGAGTACTGTTGAATTTAACACTAGTTTTAACAAAAAAATACTATCATAGTACTTTTTATAGTAACTGTAGCTTTGTAACCACTGTTACTGTTGAAGCAATAAAATTACATTTTGAAGTGAAGACATTTTTTTTCATGCAGTGTTATTTTTAGGTCTATTTTTTGGAAAATGTTGTAACTTCCATCTAGTTTTTCTTAACTTAGCAAAGTATAGTACTTTAACAATGCATTTTTTGTATCATTATTATTGCAGTATTTTTTATGTGTTGTTCCTCGAATTTTTTTTTAGTTTTACTGCAAAAACTACTCTTAAATTTTTGCTGCTATTATGGAAATATTAACAGTTAAACTGTATCTTTGATTTTAATCTAAGATTACTGGAAAGTAGTTTTCACAGACTTTACTAAAATACCTTTTAAAAATGCATTTATATTTTTCTTTTTCTTTGAATGTATATTATTTGTAGTGAATCTCTTTGTATTTTTACCAAAGTACAGAACTTTAAATTTCGTATTTTATGACTGGATTTTTTTCCCGATATTGTACCACCTTCTCTTTTTTACTGAAATTTGCTCCAGTTGTATTTTAAAGTTGCAGTTTATCGTAACGTGGTGTACCACAGAGGTGCTTTTCTGTAGTTTTTTTGGTCACTTTTAATGCAGTACCGTTGTTGGCTTGGATTGGAGTATCCTCCGGTTTTCCCCCTGCTCCTGTTTTTTCTGCTTGACCAGCGGATGCAGAAAGGCCTGGCTGAGCTGCAGATCTGTTTTCCTGGAGGGCCGGGTCTATGTGCTGGGTTCACTAGGTGTTTAGTGGCGATGCAGGTCTGCCAAGTATGATGTTACGGCCTTCCCATGTTAATGTTCATTCAGGAAGGACCTTTACTGCCAGAGCAGCGGGAGGGAGCCAGCCAGCTGTGAAAACACTGTTAAAGAGGCTTTAGAGCTCATTTCACGAATACTTGAAGTTCACTTATTGAAGGGGAAAAAAGAAATTAATGGACTATGCGCTGGGCTTTTCCTTATTGTACTTCCATGAGACTTCTCCATATGTGCCGGTGAGCGCCAAGTCCAGCCCCCCAGTGAAACCAGATCCTGATGTTCCAAGTACGGAGGCACTGGCCTTTCCCCTCCGCTCCTGCTCTGGGATCAGAGTTTGGCTCGCTGTGCCGGACCAGACTGTAAACTTTCACCTCGGAGACGGAAACAGCGAGAGGGTGAAGGACAGAGAGACGAGGTCGTCCTGCTGCTGGAGGGCCCTCAGGGGCCGCCGCGGGGCAAACGACTAACTTGGAAGCACTGATTGGCTGGTAATGTGAGTTGGGGGTAACAGTGATGTCCTTCACTCCCTCAGACTCACCTCCTTAAGACCCTCCAGAACCTTCCTCAGCACCTTCAAACTTTATTAATGACCTTTAATACACATTAACAACCTCTAGAACCTTTTTAGAATTGTTGTATTCAACAATTTTACCAGGTAAACGTGTTTTCATGCAGGTGAAATCCAGACTCTGAATAGAAGCTTGGTGTTATCTACATCTAGTAGCTATAAGAACATTCTCCCCCTGCACAGGTGCTATGAAGGGGAAAATATCCAGAGACCAAAACAGTTTTTCTGTCAGGCTGTAAACATGTTTATTTCTGCTGTAAAGTTTTAAAATGGGAGTCTACGGGGGGGGGGGGGGTGACTCACTTCTGGAGCCTCTGGTGGATGTTAGAGGAACTGCAGCTTTTGGCACTTAAGAGTTGACTTCATTTCTCAGTTTTGGACATTAAAGGTTGGTGATTCTAATTATCTGAGAATAATTAACTAACAATCTATGAATTATTCAGCCCTTGTCTCAGATGTTAGTTCTTAAGGCACATAAAAGTAATGAAGCAACAGAAGAATTTTGATTTTTAGGGTCAAATTTTATTTCAAAATGAATAAAATAAAGAGTAGACACAAACTACTTAAAAAGAACATTCAAAAATGAAAAGACAGATGTGTGAAGTTTGGTTCAGGCTGGAGGTCAAAGTTCACAGAGCCTTTAAAAGCCGCAGAGAGAAAACAGGCCGTCAGCGTGAACATCTGAGACCACATGTTGTGATGCCTCGCACTCAGCCACGTGGGCGAGATCCGAGTGTTCATACGACCATTAAAACATGCCGTCTACATGCATGTTTCTGCCTGATGTGGCTCTGACAGCTGCTTGTTATTGCACAAATAAAAGTGCAACCAATTAGAGGTGCGGCAGAAACTCCGAGCTGCTAAGCTCCGCTGTATCCACGCTCCACAGAGAGGATCAGGCCAGATGAGCTCGGCTCTTGCAGACATTAATACCTCGCCTTTTCTCTTCCTACGGTGTCCTTCAGCCGAGTCTGCCGGGAGCGGCCCAAACACAGGCCGAGTGCGATCCAAAGAGGACGGATGTGTCGACACAAACATCTGGAAATCATTACATGGTTCCTCTTCTTCTTCTTATGTGGCCGAAGACAAGGAGCATCCGCGGGGGTGATTTTAGAGTTTGGAGGTGAAACAAGAAGCGATGCTTTATTTATCCACGATGGCGCCTCACAGGAGCAAAAGAGCACACAAACATCATTAATGCTGCGAATGTGATACAAAAACAAACAGGCTGACCGGAAAAACAAAAACACAGCAGGAAATCATAGACTGTATATAAACGATGGACACAACCGTCGTAGTCACTGAATGATGTCCCATCTTGAAGCCTTGTTGAGTGCTTTAGCCATCACCATCTTGATGTTTTGAAACCACACATGACAATGCACCCTCATATGTGTGCAACCTGTCAATCACAATGTAGCTCCACCCTAAAGCCACCTCCCTTTTTACCCCAAACAGACAATAACTGATGAAATAACCATCATGTTCTTTTAGTGTTGACTTAATAATCCAAAATTAATCCAAAAAGAGACTTTCTTTTACAGGACAACCATCATCCCGTTCAATGCCAACAGTTGGCAATGCCAGCTAATGTTAGCTACTGATCACCAATGTCATCAAATGACCGGCTCATCACCACAGCACATCACAACCCCGGCTCCACATAAGCACAAAAATGAACACTGATGTGCCTTCACACAGGATTTCCATATGTTAGCAAGAAAGGTAAGGTTAGCCACTTAGCTGCTACATCAAGTATTCCCCAGTTTGTCCGTTAGCTAAAATAAAGTTTATTTACGTGCTGAGGCACAACTTTTACTTTGACGGGGAACCTTCTCCATTTTCATCATCACATTTTAAGTTTTATTACTGTACTGTAGTAGTTAGCAAGTGCCTACAGAGAAACATCAAAAACTTCAAGCAGCCATGGCAGCCAACCAAAGTAACCAGTGGGAGGTTTTTGGGGCACCCCGGTTTTTAAGTGATGATGTGATGAACCCTGCCTCTGGGTCCAAACTACTCTGCGTTTATGAAGGCTGTTGTTTTTCTTAACATGTTTTAATGCCTTGTTATCTTGTTCTATTTAATCCAAACAAGCCCCTAAAAAGTCAGTGATCACTGTCGGCCTTTCTCGGTTTTTATTATCACTATTCATTTTAAAGCTCAGTTTTTAAAACCTTACAGCCCAGCCCATGCATCAGTACATTAATGACTAACCTCGTATTGTAGATGGATTATTTCAGTTGTTCTCCCGGCTGAAGTTTAGTCCGTTTACAGCATCCTGCCATGTGATTGCATTTGTCCCTATCCATCGAGAACCCTCGCGTTAACTTTTATCAAACTGAAAAAAATTTGCATTCATCCTCCAGCTTCACTGTGCTAATGTGTTTATATCATGCTAACCATAGCTGTGTAGCTAGCCACCAAGTAGCACATCATTATATACCAGCTAGCCCAACTTCAGTAACCCTACAAACGTCACTGCTGTTTAGTTTTTTGTCTTTATTTATGTTGGAAGTGATAGCAGAGCTGTACTTTTTAATTTTTTCAGAAATCCCTCAGTCATAGCATGGTATATCATCTTTAGATGGAAACTAGTGAGCTAACTCTCTGCTAACTTCGTTAAATTTCATAAATTCCGTTTTCATGGATGCCTGGATCTTCAACTTAATTGTTACACCTGGTAGAGCAGCAAGCCTGATCATTTTATTAAAGATAAAGAATTTAGACAGTTTGTAACTCTCAGTGATGCTGCAGTGTTCCTTAGACTTTGGGACCTGAAGCAGAGCTTTACCGAGAAACGGCTAATGACGTCAGACTTAAAGACCGGACAGCTTCCTAACAAACAGTCGTACCCAATGAGAGCCAGAAACGTCCAGAAACCACCGCTAACCAGTCGGGAAATATAGATTTTTCCCTAGCAACCAGTGCTGGTATCATGCCCAATATGGCGGGCACCTCTTGAGTAAAGACTTTGATTAACTGAAGGTTACAGATCTCTGACTTTAGAGGATGGTTTTATTTCTTCTTTGCTCTGTAGCGTCTTAACATCCTGAACAAGCTGTTTCATTTCTCCCAGGTCAGTTTTTGTGACCGCGCTCACTCTTCATCTTGTCTCCTCTGCTCGTATAGCTGATGTTTCTGCATCCTGATAAATCACTGCCATCGTATGTCTCCAGCTCGCACGCTGTGTCCCGCCTCTTTCTTTCAGGTCAGCCTGGATTAAAGCCGGTAACGCAGGGTTGAATCCCTTCTCCAGCTCCTCGGAGAGGCTGCAGCATCCTCTTATCGCTCCCACTGTCGGCGTTAAAGTGTCAGCGCATGAATTCTGCTTTACAGCTCTGAGCTGGTGTTTGGATTTATTCTGAGAGTTTGGGTGAGGAAGAGGAGCTGGAGAAGGAGGAGGGAGTCGAGGTGAGCTCCTCAGTGGCCAATAAAAGTCTGTTGGTCTCAACAGGTTTAACAGGATAATTGATGATGTCGGCATGTTTGGGTGAAAAAAATCGTTTGGAAGCTCTGTGGGAGGCTGCCAATAATCAATCAATACTGTTAACTAATCAACAGCTTCACTTTAGACTCAGTCTGTCGCTCATGTTTAAGTGTGAAGCTTTTCCTACAGTCGCTGTTTTCCTGCTATAACCACAGACAGTCTGCTGTGTTTTTATTCTGTAAATTAGGTGAAATGTTAATGGAGTTTTGAATGAGTTTTTCTTTCTTTATAATCTGTCATTTCCCACTGTTTGATCACTTAAACGATATTTTATATGAAAGGAAGAGTGAACTCTGAAATAAGTAGTTTGACTAGTGCAAAAAAAGTACTACAACCCTGCAGTTCCTCTAATGTCCACAAGAGGCTTCAGTAGTGAGTCAGTCCTCACAGACTGAAGTGTTAAAAGCTCCATCTTTACAGCAGAATTAAACATGTATACAGCCCTGTTCTCTGTAGCTAATTTGAATATTTTGTTCATAAATCATCTGTTTAAAGTGTATTATGGCTTAAAGTTTACATTGTGGCTTCTTTGACTGACACACAGGTGTCTCTAGCTTGAATAATACGCAACTTTTAAGTCTAGTTTTTGCCGATAATTTGCTCACTTCACCCTCTCATTCAAACACAGTCACTTGTGGCTCCAAAAAACAATACAGCAGCGGTCAAAATGTTTCACTTTGAGACTTCAAACTGGTGGGTGACGTCCATCTAATGGCTGAATGGATCAGTCTGAGCTTTGTTAGTTTATCTGTCAGCTGATAGAAGCAGTAAAACACGGGCTGATTAACATGAAAGGAGAGGATGGAAGCTGACATGAAACAACCCAGAGTACAGTCGCTATCACTCAGTGGGAAAGATAAACAACCTGAGAAAACACAGTTTGTCTGTGTTGGTTCTTTCAGTTCGGCTTGAACCTCAGTCTTTTTGGCTGCAAGCTACAGCTAATAACATTATGGCATTTTCAGGGTAGAAAAACTCTTAAATCCTCACCCCCAGATTTTACTTGGTCTATTTTTTAAGTGACTTTTAACCTTTAAAAGGTTTTCCAGTTTGGATCATTACACTCTCATAGTTTAATCCTGCTTACACACAGGGAAACAGCTCTACATGTTGGTTTCAGCAGCTGGTTAAGTAATCACAGGGTGAATTTTATCGATCAGATATATGATGTGCAGCGTGTCCTGTGGGGAGTCTTATCATTCATGTTAATGGGGTGTGTTTGTTCCCGCTGCTCGTCTCCATCCAAGAAACTCCGGAAATATCAGGTTAGTGAGATGAAAAGTGGCAGAGCTGCGTCTGACCCAGGACATGCTGAAACGCTCACAGAATGTAAATATGATGTGACAGCGACGTGAAACCGTGCAGTTCATACAAACCAGACCTGTCACACCACAAACATTACAATGTTGTACTAAACCAAAGGGAGACTTAAAGTCTTTAAATCTAGTTTCAGTTTTACTTCAGTTATAACTTTAGTTCAGACAGACAAACCTTTATTTTGTTTTATTCCCTCTTTTGTTTTTGTTTTTTGCAACAAAGAAGAAGATCATGCCAACAGATGGGCCAGCTGAATGACTGCGCAGAGACAAGAAGACTCACAAAACAAATCCAGATTCATACATATCGTCCTAAAAAATGTCAGAAAAACTACAGAGACAAAAAAGAAGAAACAACAACAAGAAATGAAACTAACAACCAGAAACTAACAATACAGAAAACCCTTACAGAGGCAAAAAAGAGTGAAAAACGAAAGATAAAAATGAATACAGAGACCTAAAAAAAATGCACAGAGATAAAAATCCACCCCAAAGTAACAAAACTAAACCCAAAGACACAAATAAATGACACAAAGACACGAAAAACAGACACAAAGACACAAATAATAGACACAATGACACAAATAACAGACACAAAGACACGAAAAACAGACACAAAGACACAAATAATAGACCCAAAGACAAGTGTAAAGAGACTAAAACAACTACACAGTGCAAAATACAACAAAGAAACAAAAAGACACAACCATATCACCGTTCTTAAAGCACTCCCACATCGACTCGCCCAGTTTTTTTTTTAGCTACACAGACACATCTCACCGTCTGCATTTAATCTCAGCAACTATGAAGGGTTCAAAGAAGAACAACAGCATTTAAAGTCTATATGAGAGAAGTGTATGTAAAATTCGACCTTAGGGGTAATTTTAAGTGAAGTTTATTCAAAAGGGAGCAGGAAGATCACATTAAAGGTGATAAAATATTGAAGTGACCTCCTTTCCCCCTGTTGAAACTGCGAATTTTCCGGGTTATAATTCCATTTGGCAGATCTGATTACAACCTGGACAGTTTCCACTCGAATAATAATAAAAATAAAAAAGAAATCCACCAAAGATGGACCCAGCGAGTCAAAGCTGCCGCCGCCGCAGTCGCTCTGATTGAATTCCAGCATTTTCTTTCCCCTCCAGAGAAGCCAAAGTTTGATCTTTACTAATTGATATATCCCGGCTGTGCACATGAATCTCAGAAAGCTCATACCTTGGGCCAATTTAGCTGTTCCACTGGCTGAGTTTTAATTGAGTCCACATTAAAATTTACTTATAAAATAATAATGGGCTCCCATGCAAATGAGCCCGTCCCGATATTGCCGCGGCTGCATTTGCATATCCACAAGCAGTCTGGGAGTTCAGAAATCAATATAGATGATTAATAATATATGGGCTACAGGAATAATTAAATTCATTTGATGCAAGGACTCAGTCAGCCTTGGCAAACCAAAGGTGCAATTTTGCCACAATCCAATTTAATACAAGTTGCCTGGATTGCCGTTTCAATTACAAGGATTGAAATAATAATAATGTGTGTTAAAGAAAAATTACACTTTCAAATATATGTTATTTCATTTCATTTTGCTGGGCTGAATCCCTCTTTCTTCCCACATTAACATACTGCACCAAATTGCTAAATTAAACTGCTCTTTAATTTATTGCGGAGGCATTAAAACGTACAGCTCCAACAGGCGCGTCTCCAACGTGTTGACACAGTTTAAGGATGTGATAAGTCAAAGCTGGACGCGCGAAGCTGCAAACTGTTTCAACGTTTATTAAAGTGCAGTGAAAAAAAACTGTTAAAATCCAGCTGTTCTTCGATGGAAGAGACATTAATCTCTGAGATAAGACTAAAAAAACAGATGTTAATTATTTGAGCTGAATCCCAAACTAACTTTACTGAGTACAGGCGCTGTTATAAAACAAATTCCGTCGCTAAGACGTTCAGGCGCTCACAGAGGTGAGCTTAAAGTCACACCACCTGACAGGAAGCACTGACAGCTACACTCTGAGGGTAACCATCCACTGTGGTGCATCAAACAGGAAGTACTTACCGTCAAGGACCTTTCTGACTGAGATACCAGAGGAGAAAACAGACTTTAAAACAGTTAAATGCTAATGGAGTTACTTAATTGTTACTTTACTAATCATTACTTGCACGAAAGAAAGCGTGACATAAACAGTTTGACAGGCACATATTCAACCAGCAACCTCCAGGATTAAAAAGCAAAGAGCCACCCACAACCTGCAGTTTCTCCAGTGTCCACCAGAGGCTCCAGCAGTGGGTCGGCCATTTTTTTTATGGCAAGCAACAGTGGGAAAGCTGTTTTGGTATGTTTAGCTCCTTCATACCAGCTGTACAGGTGGTACATTTATTTTCTAACTGACCTGTTTAATTTTATTCAGGCTTAAAGTTTGACTGAGAGGCAGATGTAGCTGCTAGCCGTCTGCTAGGCTTCACCTGAACTCACCTCTGGACCGTGTTTGTGCCGTTGGAGCTCTTTGGAGCATTTTTAATGCTGTCAGGTTAGTCGTACTAACAGATCGTCCAAGAAGCTCCAGTTTTGATGAGTGAAATTCTTGGATTTGGATGTTACTTCACACCAATTAGTAGGTTTGTGTGTATGAGACACATAACTTAGCTCTCTTCTTTAAATTTGGTCATTTTGGCTCCAAAGTCAGCACAGTGGCGACCAAAGCAGTGCAGTTGAGGCTTCACAGACATATAAATTGCAGTGTGCGGGTGATAAAATGTTCCAGGGGTCTTTGAATGGATTCTTGAGGAGGTTGTTGGTATACTTGATGAAGTTTTGGGATCCTGAAGCAGGTTCTGGAGGTTCTTACTTTACAGCAGAAATAAACATGTTTACAGCCTGATACAAACAATTTAAAAAGTTTGCCAAGACTTTGGGGTTTCTGTTGATAATTATGCAAGAATAAATATTTTTGAAGGTGCTGCTGTAGTAACCTAAACAGTTTTGGCAGCAAACGGGGACCAAAATGTTTTCCCTAAACATAAAATTACATTTAGTTTAGAGTTTATTTTCAAGGAGGCCTGTGCATAAAACTGACTCTAACTCTAATCTTCAGCCACATTGGAGGCAAAACTACAAAAAACTGTGTCACTGTCCATAAATCTAGGAACCTGAGAGTACACACCATGTGGAATACTTTCAGAATAAAACAGGAAGTGAAGAATAACCAAAGCCCAGAACAGAGAGTCCAAATCTTTGGGCTCTGGTTTCCAGCTGTACGCCTCAGCTGGCCGTCTGTTCGGACACAGCAGCTCTGACCTTTACATCAAACCACCAAGGCGCCGCTCGTGTTTCCCACCTGCTTCCTGTCACACCTCCAAACGAGCACCTCAGACTCCACCTGAGAGTCACGTGACGTCTTCCTTCGTTGACATTCAGCCGGTGTTCCTCTGGAGTTCGGGGAGTCTTGGACTGAGGCTGAGATGAGATTATGGGCATTACGTTCTAGACATCCTGCGTCATCGCCGTCTCTGCCAAGGCGATGTCAACAATGCCCAGAATCCACTGCTGCCCATAATGAATGCACTCCAATATGTAATGACTGAATAATCACATTATTTGCACCCTCGACTTTATTCTGACGAAGCGGCCGCCTGCATCTGTGCTCCGGTGGTAATTGCCAGGCCGGGGCGGCGAGCGCGAGCATTTGCATCCTGCACTGGGGAGTCGCATTGCAAATGATTATGCTGAATTGTTTTTGCAACAGGAATGTCCAATCCAATAAAGTTAATGATCTTGAAAGACATGGAGGGAAAGGAGGAGGAGGGAGGAAACAGAATCGATTAAAATGCAGATGTTCGCCATCCGACGGAAGCTGCGACGGTGGCGATGTGTCGATGTAATTAAACCCCACTTTTTGTCAATTTTTTTTTTACTTGCAGGAACTGCTTCAGCTTCTCGTTGGGCTTCACATTCATCACTTTCTGCTCGCTCAAAGCAAATAAAATGCTGCGAGTTTTTCCTCGCCTGATGAGAAGCATCATTATCCAGCATTTTGCAGCCTATTAGCTGTAATTTCCTTATCAATCTTAATTTTAAAACATCCAGTTAATCACAGTCGTAACCTTACGCAGAGACGTTTCCATCTTTCTGCAAAATTCATGTTGATTTTATTTAAAAACACAGAGTCGGAGATTTACAGTCATGACAAGTGTCTGTGGGGGGAAAGGGAGATTATTAAAGGTCCACAGATTAAATGATAAAATCCTGAAGATCAAAACAAAGCAGCTTATCCACATGAATTGTGGGAAATGTAGTAGTTGTTATATCAGTGCAGCCAGTGTTGAAATCACAGATGTGTGACAGCTGCTGTAAAACTGTTGGATTTTCAGGTAAACCACAGAGCAGGTGGGTGCTTCGCCAAAGAGGCTGTGAGCACACTAACAGCAGCTAAAATTAAATAATTTTAGTCACAGGGAGGCAAAATCTGGCGAGTTTGCACACCCAGAAACTCACCTGTTGTCACGATGGAGACCAGCGGTCACAGCTCTGGTCATGGCGAACGCCTGGTAGTGGACTGCTCTGTAAAATGATGAGTGAGGTCTTTCAGGATCCGACTCGCCGTTTATCTCTTCATCTCTCTCTCTTTCACCCAGGCCTAACTGAGTCTCCACCTGTGGGTGGAGCTGCCCTTTGCCACTGTTGCATCTGTTTTCCTCACGGAGTCAAGCAGTCTCTGTGGAAACAAGAACTTACCTGTTACTCACATGCCCACCCACCGGTTACCCCTCCTCAGCCTGAAGCCCTGCAGACCCCTCCTGAGCACTCCAGATGTTCCAGCACACTTAGTCACCTGCCGATCAATCATTCCATACATAGTGTAAATAAATCTTTGAAAACCTTTTTCTGCATCCGGAAACTGCATGAGAGGTCTCAGCTGCTCTCCTGACCTGACACATCCTCTTCGGTCTCAGTGTCTTCCACGATGAAGGATGCCGTTTGGTGTTTGTAGCTGTAAATCCAGCTCTCATCTCCACTTTGTTGGAGACCCTTCCAGGCTCAGACACGGCACCGGGCACAGAGAGCCTTCCCATGTCACAAGTTGAGATTGTCTGTGATGAAGATCCACTGTCTGCTCACTTTTCAAAACATTGTTTTGGAGATTGTCTCCTTGGAGCGGTACTCCTGACTGTAATCCTGTTTTAACACAAGTTTGAAAGGTTTTGTTTCTGTCAAGTCCAATCTGCTACAGATCAAAGAGGTGGTGCATCGTCACCTTCATGTGCCGACGGGCAGATATCGCTCTTCAACCGGTCAGGAAATACAGATTTTCCAAGACAGTGTTGGGGGCTCGCCGACCTAAACAAGCATGAATGAAAACAAACACAGCTACACATAAAAGTCTACTTTAAAACATAAGCTACAGAAACACCTGTTTTTCTCTCATTTGAAGATGATGATGGATCAGTGTTACGGATCATTTCAAACGCCACAAGCCTTCACAGTCAGTCACATGGGTTGGCGTCAGCAGGGTCAGCGATACGCAGAGATGCAAACATGAAACCAGAGCAGGACGACTTGAATGCATTAATGGGGAAATACTCTGATCTCTTTGAGAGCGTCCATCAGCACAATCAGAGGTTAAAGATGGCCATAATGATGAAGGACAGAGTGCCAGCACCTTTAATTTAATGAGTTATTAAATCTGATTAATACATTAAATATCAGCAAGTTTGGTTTTCGTGTGCTCTCTTGCTTCCAGCTGACGCCACGCAGGTAGCTGCTCAACAAAATCACAAAGTGATCTGCACGCCGTGTTTTCCTCTTCATCATCACGTATTCATGCATGCAGATCCACTAAAGACGAGCAAATAGAAACCAAACCTTTCAAACACATGAGCAAAAATCTGAAAAACGTATGTTTGGATCACATCATGTCTTTGAGGTGGAGTTGTGCTGATTTTTCAAAATAAATGCTCCTGTTGTATTAGAGGGGGACTCTTCATATTTTAACCCAAACGTCCATGTTTTCCTGAACATAATTAAATGTTTCTGGTGCAGAAACTAAACCAAACAGCTTAAAGCAAACAGTGGCCTTTATGTTCACACCACCATCATCGCCTCATCTGCCTCCTTATGAATGCCCTTTAAAACAAACTGAAGCATCACTTCCAAATTTATCATCCAGTTACTCAGCGTTATCATTTTATTGTTTGTTAGAAGTAAAAAGCGTTCCCTAAAATTTAATTAAGTTAATTTACGATTACAAATCGTTATCGAATACCAGACAAAACAAACTTGGGCCAAACACTCAAGGGGGGTTTAAGGATTTGAAGTGAAACACTACATTTGTAAAATATTTGTATGATTTACATGTTTACTGCGCTCCGAGCAGAGAATTCAGGAAGTATTATACGACGTATTTATTGGTTTGAATATGAGGTTTGTAGAAAAAACAGAATAAGAGAGCTCGGGTGTATTCATGGAAAAAATAAGCTGCTCAATCCTTCAAGCAATAAAACCAGCGTAGTGTTATTAAGTGCCGAATATTCCATGAAACTGGGCTCAGTTTGTATAAAACACATTCTGCATAGAGTGTACTTTTTTTCTCACATGTAATTAGCCGGCCTGTGTGATTACCAGGTAAAACAAATTATGTGTTTTGTTGGCAGCAGATAAATCTGCTCTCAACTCGCCGTAATGACCCGTGTAATTTTTAAGCAGCGCCTACATCGTGGCTCTTTTAACACGTATCATTAGTGGGGTTGTATATTAGATATACATTCTGTGGCTTAATTTGGTCTCCCAGGAGCACTTGTAATGATGCAGCTGCTGGCTACAGGACACCTTTAATTTATTTATTTTAAATGTTGTGAGTAATTGAGTTCTTGAGAGATGTGAGGAGAGCCTGCTGCTGCTGCTGGTGGGGTTTCTTCTGAAAAATGCATTAATTCCACACCGCAATCTGTTGCGAAAATTAATATGAAGGGAAGCATGTAATGTGGAGGGATGAGGAGGAAAATATATAAAAAGCAGGCAGGACTTTCTCGTCTAAACTCTTCAGAGAGGAAGCCACGGCTCCGGTGGAGTTATTTATCTCCCTCTGAAGGGTTATTTATTACAGACAATCAAAACGGCTCCTGCGCCCTCGCAGCATTGCAGCAGCTGCAGGTGATGATAGAAATCATTTGTTCCACACATCTCATAACGCCCTCCGCCAGACGTCTAAACGGGTCCTCGGCAACTAAACGGTCAGTAATGAAGAAGATGCAAGCAGGTGGAGGAGAGTGTTATGATGCTGATGATGTCAGGGGACACATCATCACGTTTTCACCCGTAAAGATTGAATCTTGTCACATGTAAAGAATAGGGAAGAATAGGGAATAAATGACTTTATGCACAAAATAAACATAATGGGCCCAACATGGAGCCCTGGGGAACTCCACAGGCCTCTGAACTTTAAATTAAATTAGTCTACATATGTTAAATCAACCTTTTCCTCATTGTCTAGTGTTCCAGTGGTGGATGTTCATATTTAACCACGCCCAAAGTTTCAAATTAATTCATCTCGCCCCATACCCAGCTTATCCTCAGTGTATGCACAAATAATCTCTGTGAGTCAAAAGCTGCAGATTGCTCCAAGCACTCAGATTCACACAATTTTTTCTACTCTTGGATCTGTATGATGTTATAGAGAGGAGATATCCATAAGCTAATCAGAAGAAAGTTGGTGAATAGAATCTAGGTAATGAGATGAGGAAATGAAACTAAATCCAAAGCACAAGAAACAAAGGACTACCAAAAGAAAGCAGGAAATAACAAATAGGAAGAAACAAAGGGATACTAGAGTATGATAGAAGATCAAGGAAATATGGTATCATTTGTTTGAGAAGTTTTTTGAGAAGTTTTTAAGTTTTATTCAGTAATCGTATTAAAACTTGTTTACATTTCTTAAAGAAACTGCTAACTTTCTCAGTTAGCAGTTAAGCTAACATTAGCCTAAAGAAAATGTATTCTAGTCACAGACATCAGAGCAATCAGCAAGATGTTCTATTCAAGCAGGGATTGTTTGGTTTTGGGAATCAAATCTGAACCGGAGATGTCGTTCTCATGGCTAATGTAGCTAACGTTAGCTCGCTCCCAAATCCCAGTCTAACCGAAAGCTAACTCTTGTAGTGTGACCCTTGTCGTGTCTAAATTCATGGGCTGCATCCTCCTGAGGACCCGGCCCACGTAGACCGCGAAGGCCAGGTCCTCAGAAGGTCGGGCACGCCGGAAGTAAACGGCTGTGAAATTGGACGGTCTAGCCTTCTGATTAGCGTCACCGCTGTCTCGGTGGAGTTTAATAAACTCAGCTGTCTGCTCCTTGCTATCTAAAATATAACAGGACACTGGTGTAAATTCTCGACCATCTCACACTTTTGTTTAATCAGTTTTCTGTTTGACGTTTATTCAGCTGTGTGAAAACCAAGGAGGAACCCACCCGGGGGATTAATAATGTTTTATTTTATCTAATCGAATCTAATAACTTTAATCTCAGCCAAACCGATTTACTCACGAACAAATAAAACACTGAAAAAAGCCAAACAATAATATTTTTAGGTTATCTAAGTGAATTATATATTACGTTTAACCTGAGTAGTGAAAGGCCACGGTGATCTGAAAATGATGTGCCGGGAGTTGTGCCGTTCTCTGCAGCTCTAGTGACCCTCTGAAAACGTTGAAGCACTTTCGCAAATATGCGATATCTTGATAAACCGATAAACCGAACAGATATTTGAAGTTTACACACCCATATTCTCGCCTGAAAATATGTTAAAAGTTTATTTTGTGACCCAGAAAGATTAATAAGAGTAATTTTGAAACTTAGTAGTGGCCGCCATTGCCGGAAACTGAAGTTTGGCTGGGCCGCGCTATGAATTCTGGGATATGGTAGGCCACGAAGGACACACCCGACCCATCCTTCAGATTCGGGGAAAAGGAGGAGGTATTTGTCGGCTGCATTCGGAGGAGTCTACGAATTTGGACAGCCTTCGGCGCGTAGTTGTGATGTAATCGGTCTACAAATGCGTCCTCATTTGTAGACCGATTACGTCATCTGGCTGGCTAACTGTAATGTTTCTCTTTCCTCACATTATTATTCCTTTTTTTATGTGACATCATGCACACAAATAATAACTTACAGATCAAGACAATTTTATGAACATCCATGAGACTGTTGATGTAAGATGCATGTGAGTGTTACATTTAAAGATTCAGCGGCATCATCATGCAGTTGCTTGAATATCCAGTTGGTTAGTTTATTGGATACCTATACATTTTTGAGTGAAATGTCAGTTTTTGAGTTAAAAGGTTAAAACTCGTTGCCTGAAAGTCAAAAGCACTTTCACGGATGTTCAGACATCTCTCAGCATCACGTCGAGCCACAGTCGGCGCCGTCCACCATCACATCACGCCCTGACCTGCAGCGACGCAGGCTGTTTCAGGGCCGACGCCGCTCCACGCTGCCGACCGACCGCAGTGTGAGCAGGAGGAGGAAAAGGAAGGAGGAGTGAACTATAAGATGCTTCCTGCTTCTCTCTCTGCCTGGTTGTTGGCTGGTCGGGCTCCTCAGGGACCGGGCTTTGGACGGAGGCCCAGATCAATGTGACCTAAATTCAAATGCGAATTAGAGACTGTCAGTAGGAGAGGACACTCTGTAAATGAGCTCAGACAGTGCGAGGTCCCGGAGGATGTGGGAACCGGGGCCCCATGTCCGTTGGAGATCTTTAATGAGTTCCAAATGGATATCCAGGACCTGAGCCCCGGCTCCACGCCCTTCCTGCAGGCCTGCAGCCAAGCTGACGGCTTGGGGAGAAGAGTGCTGCGTGGGGCCTGGCAGCCTGGGAACCTGCCGAGGAAACGGTGCAACCACAATGGCGTCCAAATGATTAAAATTCTTCTGCAACATTTGTGAGATCTGCAGCTCTAAAAGGGAAAGACTCGTGCTGGAGTTTGAATCCATCTGACTGCAGCGCTCTCAGCTAAATACAGTGTCTTCATGTTGATGCACAAACATCTCATCTGCACAGGGTGGAAAAGCGCTGAATGTGAGGGCTGGACTTTTATTACTGAAAATCTGAAACTGGCTCCTGTTTGTTTTATTCATCTTAAGAATAATGATCGAAGACCTGCCCGGCAAGCTGAACATTCAAAATAAAAGCTCCAAATAAACAGATTGTGGCTGGAGAGAGAAATTTAAAAACAAAAAACAGTTAAATAAATCAGCTTGAGAGTGGTGTAAAAGTGCTGTAAAAACAGAAGTAATGACCTGGATGATAAATCCTTCAGCTACTACGACTCAGATAGCTTCAACTGTCAACAACAGCACCTGAACTCACCTGTATGTTCCTGCCAGGCTCCTGTAGGTCAGGAGGTTCAGCTGCCAGTCAGTTTGTTTTTCAACTGGTGTAGGCTGTGATGGGTGCTTCAGCTCCTTCTAGTAGGTCCCAGTTGTTAGACTGCTCTTGTTTATCTCTGCTTTCTGTAGTTTTGATTAGTGTCGGGTCACCTTTGTTTATGTCTTTCCTGAGTAGTGATAGCTGAAGGTTCAGCCTCCTGTTCTATAATGTGGTTCTGTGAGGACTTTAAGATATGACGAGACCTGATTGTTTAGGCCTTTAAGCCTTGTTTGACCTTGAAAAGTTTCAAAATAAAAGTTTTGCCCAAGTTGGATTTAATGTTTAATGTAATAGAGAAGAGTGAAGCATTATTAACTGAAAGAAGAGTAAGAACATAATGAAACAAATTCAGCTTTGGGACCATTACTGACTGCAGTGAGTGAGATTTGTTTCCTTTTTCTTTAAAATTAAAAATTAAAATTAAATCAGACAAAAAAAAAAAAAACCCTAAAAACTAAAGAAGCTGCCTCCCCCTGAGCCTGGCTCTGCTGGAGGTCTCTTCTTGGTAAAATGGAGTTCTTCCTCCCCACTGTCAACACGTTTTTGCTCATAGGTGGACCGCTTGATTGTTTGGGGTTCTCTCTGATATTGTAGGGTATATAAAACGGCTGTTGTTGAGAAACAGCAACTCATCAATAATGGAGCACTGAGATTTATCACTTCATTGCACTTTGCAGACTCCAGTTGGTCATTTCAAGATTCAACCACTGCTTTATTTTTGTGTTTATGAGTTTATTTTTGTTTGTTTCTATGTGCATTAGTAGCGCATGCACCCACTGCTGAGTGTAGTGCTGTTTGTGCAGGACACTGTTGCAAAAAAGCAGATTTTGAATCTCGGGTCAAAAATGTGCCGCAGATAAACTAAGATGGTTAGAGGTGAAGTTTCAGATTAGTCCACCATTTATCAGATATATATATTTGCAAAAAGTATAACTGTTCTATCAGATTAAAATTAAATCCAGACATTTGACCAGGATGCCTCCTGGGTGAGGTCTTTCAGGCATGTTATGCTGGGAGGAGGCCAGTTCCCAGGACTACACTGGGAATGCCTTGTTGTCCCAGAAGAAAAGCTGGAGGGGGTCTCTGCTTCTCCCGCAACTCTTCCAGAGATGGATGCATGCAAATGAGATTCATGTGTAAAACACATGATAACATCTGAGTTTGGATGGTAGAAGTATTGAATCTGTTCAGGTGCTTCACTGACTGAAGCCGAGTGTAGCAGGTAAGTACAAGTGACAGTGTTAGTAATGAACGTGGTTCATGTCTGCCCTCCACACTGAAGGGCTCAGATCTGAGTTCCCTCACGCTGAGCGGCGATCGGTGACCTTTCTCCATCAAACCTAGCCGCGTGAAGCCTCCTCCTCTGGCTTGGACCTCCGAGACTCAGCTGGAGGAGGCGCCGAGGTCAACGCCGCCACAAAAACCCAACACGCTGCTGTTCAGCCTCCCCGCCTCGCCCCCTCTGTGTTTCCCCTCCCCCTGTGGAGCTGCAGTACAGCGGGGTGAGGCTGCAGTAATTAGCATGCTGATTCTGCATGTAATCAGATCACCCTGGATGCTCGCCGGCCGGCTTCTATACATCAGGCCGAGCCGGGCGAGCATCGGCGTGGGACTGCAGCCGCGTCTGATTGTCTTCAACGCCGCATATGCTAATTGTTGATTGTCTCCAATATTATATGCTAATTGTCAGGAATTAGCATAATTCATTAACATTTGGGCCCTAATTACACAATGAAAAAAGAGTGAAAAACACTCAGCTGTGCTCAGACTGCCTAATGTGTGATGCGATTAATGCCGCGTTCATTTGCATCCAGAGAAGGAGCCTGAAATATTAAAAGTGTTATTCAGAGAAAAGCGTGATTAGTCCCTAATCAAATGTTGTTTCTGCTGTTTTAAAAGGTGCTGCAGAGTTGGCCCTCAGGTGAGAGGAAGCAGCGTTTCTTCCTCGACATGCAAAATGCGAGTAATTAGCCGGCTTCTTTTCGTCTGCGGTTTAGAGAAACAAATGGACGAGGACGCTCTTCAGCGTTTGATTCTCTTTGATGTCTGCAGTTTATCTAATGAGACGCTCAAACAAAAAGAAACAACCAAACTGCTTTGATTTCATCAGAGTTTTAGTCATTCGACGCCTCACTTCATTTAGCAGCCGGCGGCGGCGGCTGGAGCAGCAATCTGAGCATCCGTCAGCAGCGAGCAGAAAGTACAAATACTGCTGTGGAGAAAGAGCTGAGACATGAACAGCCGAGGAGTTAAAGGAAGGCAGAAGCTGTAAACCATCAGTCAACCTTTATTTATACAGCAGCTTCCACACAGGTGACAGAAATAAACAATTTCAAATAATAAAGATAGAATAAAATATGAAATAAACTTTAAAAAGCTTCTAAGAAGAGGTTCACTGTAATTCAGAAAAATATTTAAATAAGGCATATTAAAAAGATAAAACATCATAGAAAAAAGAATTTGACTTATGTACTGTAATAATAAATAATATAATATAAAATATACCCAAAATAAAGTAAATACAATAAATACAATAAAATACAATAATACTGCATAAAGTACATAAAAAATCCAAATGTTATAGGAAAATATTTTCATTAGTACACCAAGATTATTTGAACAAAAATGAGAGCAATGAACAAATATCTTGCTAGATTACATGCATGAAAAAGATAAATGATCACCATAATAAATCACATTTAAATCAGTGTGTCAATAAAATCACGAGTAACAAATTTAATCCTAACATTTAATTAAACAAATATAATAAATACTGGTTGATAAAACTGAGCGAACATTAAGCCATAATACAATTTAAACAGGTGAGTTATAAAAACAGTCTCACCTGTACATGAAGGTTTAAATTATCTATAGAGACCAGTTTGTGTATCAGGCTGTAAACATGTTTATTTCTGCTGGAGCCTCTGGTGGACGTTAGAGGAACTGCAGGAGCTGCATGCTCCTCTCTTTGGTTTATTTATTGTTTTTTTCATGGGTTCATGTTGACATGAATGGCTGATTTCGCCTGTTGCTTGTTTGTTTCTGGGACTTTTGAAGACTCTGAAAAAGAGAAGAGAGCGAAAGGTCGTCCCTGTGTGTGGATTTTTCTGCCTTTTCTTTCATGTTTCGGTCGCTCTACCTTCGACCTCGGTGTGCCAGCTCATGACGATCTCCAGGACTCGGCGAATGACACATGATGGATGCCAGTCTGTCAGCCGGCAGGGCGAAACCTCGAGTTCAGGTTTCTCTTGTTAAACATTAGCAGGTCCAGGCGGGGGCCGGGACCCCTCCGCCTCCACCCCCACCCACTGCATGTGAACATGGAGGGCGGGGTTAACTCGGAGGTAATTGAAGCGGGGCTTTTTGTAAGGATCTGCTTCCAATCCACAGGAGAGAGGGGAAAGAGGGGAAGAATGAGAGTTTTAATGAATGGAGGCCGTCATTAAAATGATAACTATTTCCTCCGAGATCACTTCCAATTTAAATGAGGGGGGAAAAGAGAAAAGACGTAATTGAAAGATCTTTTTTTTCCTCCTCCTTCTGCCATTCAAACTGTAAATTTGGATCTCGGGGAGAAGAGGGGAGGCTGTTTGTAGCTATAGCTCACTAGTTCCAATTACTGCTCTTTGTGCTGCTCTTAAAGCCATCAGGGAGCGCCGAGACTCGTATGTTTTAAGCCCTCGGCCAAAAACAGACGAGCAGCCCTGTTTTCTTTGGATCCGCGGCGGTCAAAGGGAACAGATCAGATAGTTTGGAAATGGATTGAAACCGACGTGAGGAATGACTTAATTGATAAACAATGGGGCTGACAGGTTTTATTTTTTGTTTAGTTTTTTAAAGAAGCTGGCCCGTGTTATCCGAACAGCTGCACATACAGTCATATCTCAGGTCCTGACAGCTATTCATCCTCCACCACGATGGCTGTAGATGTGGGTGGAGGAATAACGAGGAAACGCTGATTTTTATCAGCCGCGGGTCACGGGATCACTTCTTCTTGGACATATTTTAGTTTTGTTGGAGAGCTGAAGTTTAAACTTTGTCCTCGGATGTAAAATGCACACAGATACACACTGAGATGGATGGGTGAATGAGCTAAAAAAGCAGCATGGCGTCATCCAACTCACAGGGCCAGTCCTACGCAGGACAGCCAAACCCTGGAAGCTCCTCCCATTTGTCGGGCCACCCATCCGCACAGCTAAGAGCCGACTTCTTCTAAAATCCTCCGTGTAGCTACATGAGTGTGAGTTTCTGTCCTCATATGGAGTCTGTTGTGCTGGGAGCCGCTCGTTTGGTGATTTTTAAGCTAATGTTAGCTAGTGTTGATGCTAGCACTCTGGAGCACAAACGTCATATAATTTGCTTTTAGATTCATCACAAGTCCTTCACGTAGAAATCAGTTCGCAGGCTGCTTGGGACAACTGGGACAAAAGTGTTAACTGAATGTGGGGGTGGTGGGTTAATGGGTTTATTCTGTGCCCAGCATACATTAAACCTACATCACTTCTAACAGCCTCCAGGGGGCGACTCCTCTACAGACAAAAGGCCTCAAACTATCAGAATGGTTGTGAAGGAATGAACAAAAAAGTGGAAAATCTTGGGGGACAAATAAACCACAGCAAAGTCCAAGCATTTTATTTTTTTTTCTATTTTTTCTGCATATAAAACACCAGGGCACAACCACAAAGTAATCAACACATAATTGCACAAGCAGGACACTTACGTAGGTCACATTGTGGCTCTGCAACGATTCCTGCTGAAATCTGAATCAGACCTGAGAGTCAGAAAGGTCCAGAAAGCAGGTCATGATTAGGGTACGGCTGCCATATGGACGTGCAGTGTCATATGGGCCCCATAATACCCGCCGCATTGGTCACCTCGCAACTCGACAGTGACGTCGTCACACATTCACATCCATTTATACTACATTTATTACGTATATCACAACGGCGCTTTGGTGCATTTGCAGTTTTGCACTGCTGACGTTGTTACGGGCAAACAACGAATCACTACCTCAACAAACAACAACAGGAGCCAAGATGCTGGCCGATGTTTGATCGGAATTGAGAACTTTGTCCAAAAAGCCATGAAGGAGAGGAAGTCTCTAACCGAACATGCACAAAGCCACAGCGCCAAGCATACAGGAGGGACAGTGACAGCGAGCAACCACCTGCAAACCTGTCTGGGTGTGCACGCTTTCCCTGGCAGCTGGAGGCTGATGGGCGCCGACCAGTCCTGTGGCCTCCCTGGTTCTGAGCAGGAACCCTATCCCACATGGTGATGTGACAATTCAAAGTTTACCCTGAATGCACTTTTGAAAGTTTTCTTCAGTGAAATATCAGAAAACAGATCAAACATGTTTCTTTTTCTGATTAAGAACAACTCTTTGTCTTCAGATTGTGACGCATGGAGTGCATTTAAAAGGGATTTGTTGGCAGTTTTTAACACAGCATAGATGAAAATTTGATGTGGAAATCTCCTGAAGTTATGACATTGCTTCATAGTGTACTGGTTAACACATCTGCTTGGCAAGTCAAAGGTTGCTGGTCCAATTCCAGCTGTTGTGTCTTGATGTTATGACGGTTCAAAAAGGCTGAAAAACTAACTCCAATAATGTGCAGGGCTTCATTAAAGCTACTAAAATTATTGCATGAAATAATTTCGGTGGGTAATCTGAGAGGGTGTGTGAGTTTTTTTAAGATGACTTTAAATGTTTCAAATTGGGAAAGTGTCTTCAATTAGAATATCTACAATTTTAACTATATGTACTACAAAAATGTGAACTTTTATTTTTCCCTCTAAATCTAAAAAAAGAGTTTTTCTCTAAATATTGCCTTCAAACCACTGAACCCTAATATTTTGTTTAACCTTCAGAGGCTTCATTATGCTGTACATACACAAAAAAACAAAGCGTACAATCCAAGCCTATTCAAATGGCGGCCCGTGGGCCACAAGCAGCCCAGAAGCAACCTGCGAGTGGCCCTGCCTGTGGTCCTGGCAGAAACACAGTGAACACACAAAAAATTAATTAATTAATTAATTTAAAAAATAAAGAATTGAAATAGTGTAGACTATGAATGCAACACTCCTAGTAGCCTAGCAATATTTAACCCACAATGCACCGTGATGTAAACATATTAAACAATCATCGTAATATATGATGCGACAACAGCATGTCTTTCTCAAAAGCGTAAAATTGACAATGAAAATCGTCGGTTTAACCCTGCCTGGACTGACAAATACTTATTCATTTTACTGCCAAATCCAAATGCCAAACCTATGTGCTTAATTTGCAGTGAGTGTGTTGCGGTACTTACGAAGGCACCACAATGACAACCAGACTTCCTACACAAACTTTCCAGAGCGATCTCAAAAGTACAGTTTAATTGCGAGTTTAATTGCATCTTACAACCAGAGTTGTACTACCATGGTGAGGGTCCTGTACAGCCCTAGAGAGAGCTGCAGCAGCTTCCCTTCGTGTTTGCCTGATATCGGCGAAGAAGAAAAGGCCTCACACAGATTCTGAAACAGTAAAATACTGCATGCTGGCCGAGGTGGATGCCGTGACAAGTGACGAAAAAAATTAAAGTGAGTGTGACATCTGCTCTTAAAAACGTAACCCTGTCAGACAGTTCAAATATTCATAGAGTTGAAGTTCTGGCATCAGACGAGTTTGAAATGCTGTTAGATGACCTGAAGAAAACTGATGTAATGTCCATAGCAGGAGACAAGTTCACAGACAGAACTGATAATGCACAGTTGATTTCCGGTTTGAAAATCTGGCCCAACTAAGTTTTTAGTTGAATAGCCATGGTATAATCTGTTGAATTTAAGACTTCCATATCAGTTTCTAATGCTTCTGACTGCAGACATGCTTACTCCACACCTATAAAATCATGCACATTTGAACAATTATATTTACTTCACAGCGCCCCCCCCCCCCAATAAAGGGCAAGCCAACCCTATATTCTGTTGTCCACCTCGCTGCTAAGGTTTCAGCTGATGGCTAACATCCTGAACTGCTGTTGAATTAGTTGTAGTTCTCATATCCCCATGTTCCGTCAACTGTAGGTCGAGTAGTAAAAAATGGCTTTGTGCATACATATGTGGCTTGAGGTTGTAGAGGGAGGTCTGCTGGCAGAATAATATTTGACAAAAATATATTCTAAGAGATTTTCAGGATCAAGATAAATGCTGGAGGCGGTGAGGTAAATTAAAAAAAAAAAAGTCCACCGGTTTTCAGATTTTCTGGGCTCGCCCTTTAATTATTTCACATTGGCAAATGATTGCTGAGGAAATAATGAACATTTTTGGCACAGAAGTCAATTGCTCTTTTGTCACATTATACCTGGGCACAGTTCCAGACTAACTCCAGATAAAAATCTGTTTAAAACACTTTTGGCTGAGGTAACCATCAGAGTGAAATGGCTGCAGCCAAACAAAGGATGACTGCACTGTAGCCACAAACCCAGCTTTACCTTCAGAGTGTATGAAAACACTCCTTTCTGTTTAATGAAGCCATATGAAGCTCCTCTTTCTTTGTTTTGTTGCTTTCTCCTGTTCCAGTGGTGGCTGTTCATATTACAAATTATCAACATTTGAAATAATGAGGTCACATATGTAGAAATAACAGCTTTGAGCAAACCTTTTTTTTCTCAATATGGATCTAATGATGTCAGAGAGGGCAAGGCTCCACCCACTGTCCGTTTGTGAGGGGCAGCTAATAAAAAAAAAAACCTTTGAGTGGGAGGAGCTAACAGAGACTGTGTCAGACAGAGGATGAACTTTAGTGCCGCACCGAGGCAGAATATGAGATAAAGAAGAATTATTTTAACCTGTGAATCACCCAAAGCTGCTGTAGTCGAGCCCAGTAATGATAATTATAATATGAAGGTAAATATTTACATGTTCCAGCACAAGCTCGTTCTGTGGCTCTTTTCTCAGTGGCTGGGCTCTCCGTTAGAGATGTGATGAGGAGCTCGGTCATTAGAGAGGAGCTTGGAGTAGAGCCGTGGTTTGGAAATCTGGCTATGATGCCTCCTGGGTGAATCCTAGGCAAGGCGTTTCGGGCATGGCCTACCGGGAGGTGGCCCCGGGGTAGACCCAGGACTCGCTGGAGTCCCTCAGCTGGCTTGGGAACTCCTCAGTATCCCCAGATAAACTTAAAAGCTGGTCAAGGTGAGGGAAGTCTGGCCTTCACTGCTCAGACTGCACCCATAACCCAATCCTGAATATTGATGAAGGTAAATTAAGCTTTAAAGACCCAACCGTTTATATCTTATAACATGTCTTTACAGGTTTTTACTTTCCCCAATCCACAAATTATTATTATATATTTTTTAACTGGAGCTACGTCTGGCTCAACAAACAGTCCTGGTCTCTATGGTCTGGATTTAATCTCCTTGGACAAAGCCAGTTTACACGCAGACTACCGTGTACGTTATTTAAGTACACGTTCCAGCTTAGTTTTAGTCGAGGTTCAGAATAAATTCTTGGTTTTGTTGGTCGTAAACACACTGAAGCTCGGAGGAGTGGGGTTTTTTTCATGCAGAGTTCATGAGTGTGCTAATTGAAAGCCATTATGGGCCACATTATCATACCGTCACCCTGCAGGGACGCAGTGCTCGCTCTGCAGTCTGAACCAAACTCTGAAATCTGCAGCAAGTCCAGAATCACTGTTTACAGCATGTTCAAACAGCTGTCAGAGAGAAACCAGTTACACTACATTACATCTGACACGCTGAGGCCAACAAACACACAGAAATATTGCATAAGGCAATATTTACTGAAAAACACAGGACGTCCAAGACGTGGAATGATGCAAGCGCCTGTGAGAGCGAGCATCTTCATTTTTCTCAATATTCCTCACACAATCGAGGGCTGGGGCGCCAGCATGTTTATCAAAGAAATGACTGATCATAATATCAGCCTTATTGGTCTCAACAGAAATGCCACAACCATCTTGCAGATTACTCCTTGATGAGGAAAATGCAATTAAAACGTCAAGTGCGTTTTATTAGATTCTACCCACCCTGCAGGGTTTTAGCAGCCCCGGGAGTCCCCGGATGCTCGGGCGATGGATGGCATATATAGTGCTGCGAGCAACATTAGCCATTAGCCATGCCAAAATAACAGCCGCTTGCTCCCCGATGAGCCGCCTCTCATCACCATACAATGCTGAATGCGTACATGCAGGAGGGCTGCGCTCTGCGCAGGCTCGTAGGGCGCCTCGTATAGACACGTACTCTTCAGCATCGTTTCAAGAAGGATGTTGATGCTAAAAGTCAAAGAACAGCGAGGGTCCGTAGTCTTCTCAAAGTCTGAAAAGTTTCTAGGACCAATGACACTGCGGTGGAAGACCTCTGAGAAATAGAAGGAACATTTCAATGTGAAAGTTAAGGTTTATGTTTTTATTAAGGATGTTCTAAAAATGTGATGAAAGGCTTTAAAACAGGTAAATTATCTTTGTTTGTTCTTGTCTACAGACCAACATTTCCACTGCAGTCACAGAAAGAAAGTGGTCCTCCTTGGTTTGTTATCTAGAAGAACATGTTTCATGTGTGTTGCAAACACTTCTATGTTGTAGTGGAGCTGTTTGGTGTGGGGGATTACAACAGTATAGATTTTCTGGATTCATTTGACGGCCATGCTACAAGAAGTTATTTGCTTGAGGCAGCAGGCTTCAGCAAATGTGAGTTGGGAGCAAAGTTGGACAACTCCAAGGTGGGTTCTGCTACATGTTCCACTCCCACCTTCTTCACAACCAGTTTAGCTGCATTACAAGCAAGTTTCTCCTGATTTATCAGGTTGTTGTTGATTAAACCTGATTTACCTGCATACTTTTACCAGTATTTATTAACACCTGAATTAGTGTTGACTTTTCATGCTCTGCTGCATTAGTTATTTCTTTTATAATTACAAATGAAGAGAAGGAAAGAAACTTACTCTATTTCAGCAGCGCTTTCACCTTTTTTTTCTGTTATATATTGAAACTAAAGTGAAATTTGGTTTCACTTTAGTTTTTAAATGGGGATGTTATTAACCAGCAGTAATTACCAAGATAGTGCTGTAGCTAAAATCTGACAAAATGAAGACGCAGCTTAACAACACCAACACAATGACTTCATGCTCTCTTCCTTGTATCTGCAGGTTTCGTTTAAATTATCTGTGTCGCTGTTAATAAGCAAGCAAATCACAAAACAAACCTGTTTTTTTGCATATACGTCCATATAACTGTCCTTTCCACCTGCCAGGGATGGATTTAGAGACATTTTCTTAGCGTGGCAGGGAAATCAAATCGGGTGGCAACATCAAAGCCATTTTTTTTACACATATACAGGTGATACATTCTGTAATATGTACTATATATGGTTAAAATAAATCAAATGCACATTTCATATAAATGTTGCCTTTCACTTAAACATTTCAGTTACATGAAAAAACATGTGAATTTTGATTTTATGTACTGTATAGTCTATATATTCTCAATAAGCATGTAGCCCACTAAATATAAAATCCAGAAAGCTTCACAGCATGAGGTGGAACAGTTAGATTTGTATTTCATTCATTCAGTTTCACTCTTTTTATTAGAAATAATCACATTGTTACATAAATGTAAACAAAATGTCAGAAAACTGCAATGTCAGTTGCTACTGACAACAAGAAACAAAGCCAGTTTGATGCTATGGGCTGAACCCTTTTTTTTTAAGTGGGGGGGGGGGGGGGGGGTAATATATTTTGTTTAGAATTTATATTCAGTGTTCATTGTAGCCAGGCTCAAAGAGTTAATGTGGTATTAGGGGGTGGCCAGGGATTATTTTATGGAGGCACATGGCACCCCACCCCACCACAGTAGATCCACCCATGCCACCTGCATGTAGAAACCTCTGGAAGAAAGATCAGTGTTTCCAGATGCTTCAGAATAAACAATCATTGAAACGACTGCATATGAAATCCAGAGAACATCAAAGAGTTTAAAATGTCTGTGACTCAAAGTGAGTGTTGGTGGCCTACAGAACGTCTGTGGTTCACAAATGGACAGCAGTGGTTCTCCGTTTATAGGAGCATGTGACACGGCGGTATTAGCAAAGATAGATGTGGTTAAACGCAGATGGTTTCACATGCAAAACCTCACTGATGAGAACATTGTAGAATATTTAGGGTCTTTATTACATTGTGGTACAGTATACTGGTGTTACAGTCTAAGTCAATTGAACACATGCATCAGGAAACAAAATAATTTTTTATATGTGATATTTTATTTTAAATATTGTACTAAACTCAAAAAAACTTTGTTATCCAGAGGAAAAAAGTTTCAGGTGTAACTGTATGCTGCAACAGCATCTTAGGATTTCATCTTAGGTTTTCACACTATTGATATGCTAATGTCTGTTTGAGCTAGCAGCTAGCTGTTACGTGAACATAGAGTCTCCATAAATGTTTTTTCAAAAATGAGAATGTCCCCAAATTTTGCCCTTCATCAGTAAGAACATCATAGTGCAAAATGGAAACAGATGCACAGACATATGTTTTTTCACTTATTTTAAATACCAGTTTGATTATTGCCGTACTCTACCTGGCAACTCAGATATGGACAAAAAACTTTCATAAAAATCCTCACAAGCTTATCTTTATCCTCCTAATTCAGGGGTGTCGAACTCCAGGGCGGTGTCCTGCAGGTTTTAGATGTGTCCTTGATCCAACACAGCTGATTTAAAAGGCTAAATTACCTCCTCAAGTCTTACGTGAACTGAACAGAAACTTGATGCGTGACCCATCTGAGCTTGTTAAAAACACAAACCGACCTTTCAGCAGAGCCAGTCGGTTTTCTCACCTTTATCGGCCTGGGTGATGTTCACTGACATGACTGTTTCTACACCTTTTTGAGACCGTCTCAGGTGAAGTTTACAGGACAAACTTTATTGCTTATTTTCTGCCGAAGACCAGATTAAGACTGTGTTTCTGTTTTCTTTTGCTCATTTGAGCAACTCACAGTTGATGAGTTCATTTCTTGGAGAGAAGGAATTTTCCCTGAATCAGTAACGGGCATCTTCATCATCCACCTAAACCACACATTAGCCTTTACGTGAACGTTACCTGTGCTCTTAAGGTAGAAACTCTGTCTGTGTTTTAATGAAGAGGATTTCCCCCCCCCCCCCCAAGTTTTTAAAAGCAGACACAGTGAAATATCATTTGTAATGTTTATGTCAGGCTTAATTTTACATTAATTACTGGATTTGGGTGGATGCGGCGTCATGACCTTTAAGCAGGAGTTTGTTTGGTTACACTTGATAAGATAACGCTGACAGTGGAGCGGGGGAAAAACACAAATAAAAAAAAGAAGAGGGAAAGTAGATCTTTTTAATGTATTTAACAATCGGTCTCTGGTGGACTCATTAGGATGACCAGTTTGACTTATTTTACAGCCACTGGTAATTAGTATCTGCAGGAATTATAGCTATAATCAGCCAAGTTTTCCCTTTGACTTTCTCTCCGTTAGCCATTAACTTTGTGTTATTCTTGCTCCAGGAAGGCGGTCAAATGTGTAAAAAGACAGCAGCCGTAAAACTAATAAAACTGTAGGGTTCCTTCTGGGGAACGTTAATACTTCCAGTGATATGATAATTCTTTTTACTTCAAAGCAGCCATTAAAAAAAGGACAATTTTCACTGCCTCGCTCTGTCTTGATGGAGCCGTGAAGGCCTTGTTGGGTGTGACGGGTATTTGGGGCAGCAGAGCCGACTCGTGTTCGCTCTGCGGGGCTTTAATGTTCCGGATAAATAATCGACGACACGAGACGGGGAGTCTCTTTGGAGGGAAAAACAAATATTTTCAATTGTTTATTAGAGAAAACAATTTTAGTGATCTTCATCAGGGTGTTATGTGTTCTTAGGCCTGTTTGTACTAGAGATGGCACGATACCACTTTTTTATGTCCGATACCGATATCATAAATTTGGATATCTGCCGATACCGATATGAATCCGATATAGTGTTTTTTAATCAACAAAACTGTTTTTTTTAAATATCTTGCTGCATTTTGCAAGTCTGCAAGTTCATACTCAAGTTTAAAACAACAACTACACTAAAGCTATTCTGTTATACCTGTATACAAAAAAAATATTTCATAGTTCAGCAATACTGATCAATCTAATAAACTTAAACCTACACCATCCTCCCTATTCTGGTATTTTAAAGAGTACTTAGCGTAAATATTAAGCAACCTAACTAATAGGGTTCCAACTCCCAGCAACAACAAAAATAAATAAATAAAAAATAGGGAACCACCCCTCACGCGCCACCTCATGATGCTTAATCAACGTAATCAACCTTAATTTGATGCAGTGTGAAAAAAAATGCACAGAAATCAATTATTTTTCAAGAAATATTAAATAGATTCAACATCTTTCTTCAACAAAATTGCAGACTGCACAGATGGTACCTTCCCAAAGGAAAATGTACTATAGCTTACTAGGGTATATATATTAGACTTAATAGTTACTATATACAGTAATTGACTTCTATTCATTTTACATCAAATTAAAACTTTGGGTGTCAGATAATTATTTATTAAAAGCTACACATTTTAAATGAGAATAAGAAAGAAAAGTATGTCTTTGTGCCCCCTTTTCCCAGTTAATGCCCTATCGGCCCCCCTGGCTAAACTTTGCTAGATCCGCCCCTGCACAGTTACCAGCCGTCAGCTGTAGAAAAAGATCCTGGTGTAGAAAGTAATATTAAATAAATTGTAACAACAGCTTATCAAGCTTAAACGTGCTGCTGTTGTTCAGCCGCTGGTTTGCTCTTTCTGGCGCAAAGTGGACCAAAAACAAACAAGAGAGACTCACGACAGAAAAGCCGATCAGCTGATCATTAGCAGTTTCACGATTGAAGTAGCAGCCGGAGAGCGAGAGGCAGTCGCTCGTTAAGCTTAACGTGGGAATGCTTTACAAACATTCAGAGATGGACTTACACACTTGCTTTACTTCTCTCGGGGATAACTTTGTCGGAGATGAAATGCCAGGTTGCTAGCGAAGCTCCAAATGCTATCCAGACCACCGACAGGTCCCGCATGCCACAGCTGCTCTATCACGTGATGCATACTGCTCCGACGTTCTGAGTTACGGCGTGTTGCAAGTTTTGTGAGGTGCTTTCGTGATATTTAATGGATCGGATTACATTTTTTATTTTTCTCCGATATCCGATCCAGTAATTTAGGTCAATATCGGACCGATACCGATACGTAATATCGGATCGGTCCATCTCTAGTTTGTACCTATTATTATTAATCTGCCTCGACCCAAACAGCCTTCCCATCAGTGGCTGTTTGTGAAGGGGTTCATAAATACGTGTGACTCGACACAGGTCAGCAGGACATCTGTTAGTAAAACCTATCTGCATCTCTTTAAGCACTAAACCATTAAACATCCTGCCGTTCAGGTCCCCAAGCAGTCACCTTAAGCTTATTTAAAGGTGATTTTTTTTATTTTCTCAGAGATGCACGGTTCTGTCAGCAGGATGAGATTTGGACAACAATTCAAAATTCATACAAGAAAAGAATCATGGAAAGATATTTAAGATTGTTGGTGATTTAGTTTGGAGAGCTGGAGATGCTCATGGACAGCTCAGAGTCAGAGAGGCTGACATGGTTCAGATATGTGCAGAGGAGGGCGGGTGGATATACTGGGAAAAGGATGCTGGTTGCATGGATGTAGTGAAGGAGGACATGCGGATGAGCTAACGTCAGGCTACATACTTAAACCTCACCACTGCCAAACTCCTGTGCTCACCGGTAATGAGGGTGAAAGTCCTCGACAGCTTCTGTCGTGTATTTGTTGACTGGTTAGCAAACTTAAGCCTTTTTCATAAACACCGAGCTGTGAAAGAAAAATGGAGTCAACATGAAGCGACCTCAGCGGTCCTGATGTTTCTGAATGAGAAACAGAGGAAACGCTGGTTCATCTCATTCTCGGGAGAAAACAGCAGCAGGGAGGATTTCCTGGTTTGATGCTGGAGTTGAAGCTTTCGTAGATATTTCAGGATGTCAGTGGGGAAGTTTGGGCTCACGCTGGCACAGTTGGGACCAAATCTGAGGAGGCAGAGAAATGATTTAAGAGTGCAGATTGACGCAGCACTCAGCTGTGTGTCGGCTATTTGCACATCATTGTGTTTTCTGCACCAGTGCACGCTTTGACCAACAGGCGCACTAGTTGTCCTTTCTTTTAACAAAATGAATGAATATATAACAATAACGATAATAATGCAGGTAAAACAGAAATATTCCAGTCAAAATTTCAGGTCATAAATGCACTGCTGCTGCTTCTGATAATCTGTGGATTAGTTTGCACGGCATCATACTGAACATCTAAGCAACATTAAAGTTAACGGCAACATTTCCCTCCAGAACCGGTTAAACAAAAACTGTCACGCCACAATGGCCTCATGTACAGGGTGCACGCGGCCTCCTGTGACAGCCGGGATATGCTCCAGCCCCATCCCTCGCCACCATAAACTACACACGTGGAAGAATATCAGTGGATGGAAAGTACAGACTACTTTTTTTTCCAATTATGTAATTTTGTTGTTGTTATTGTAGTTATGCTCTGATTATATATGATTTCAGGATGCCCCCCCCGACACACACACACAGCTGTGCGTGGCCCCTGGGCACTTGCCCACGATGCCCGCTGGACATAAATAACATAAATTTATGAGCTAATACCGCAGTGAAAGGCGGCCGTGTGTCTCTGGTGTGTTTAAAAATGGTTTATCAAAGAAAACAAGTTGCCAGTTTTTCCCTCTTCCTTTAATCCACCTGAGAAAACGGCGATAAAGAACCATCAGCAGGATTTTCTGATGCGTGCTGCAGGTTTTTAAACTGTCCACATTATAGGTGTCAAAACTCATTTTTAATACAGGTTTGACTCTCAAACACCGTTAAAGGTCGAAAATAGAAACTTCTCAGAGTGCTCATCAAGAGACAACAAGACCTGTCTGAACTCATTTCACTGTTGTTGTCTTTTTTTTTATATCCTCCTCTTTTTACTGCCCATCTAATGGCTTATTTATTACATTCATTCTTTATACGCCGGCTCCTGTGTGGCCTCATTACGACTATAGCACTGCTTTGGAATTCCAGGATAATTATGAGCTTCATTGTTTTAATAAGAGTCTCGGTCAGCGTGGATCTCTGCTACATCTTCACAGTTCCCAGTGGGAAATATATGAGGGCAGCACCAGCGCTGGACAGATGGAATCAGACGCACTGCAGGTAAATATTTATACGCTGCTGTGTGAGGGAGGATACTTGAATCTCATCAACTGTCTTGTAAAAGTGGTCTGATGTGGTGTAAATCTATGCAGCTGTACGTCCACGGCTTTAATAAGTCTGTGATGCAACTTCAGCTTGTCTGCTATCTCTTAAATCAAAGCAGCACTTTTCCTCTCATCATGAGGTAATGTTTGGAAACTCTGCTCGGGCTGAGCGGCCGAACACAAAACAACACGTCCATTTTCTCTGAGATAACACGGACGTATGACGTATGTGAAATGGATTATGAAGCCGTGGGAATGGATTGCTCAACGTGTGGGCAGACTGACAAAGCTGCTTCGCTCTGAAGGCCCGTTTAAATACCAGCGTGTGTGCAGCATGTAATAAAATAATGGAAAAATTCATAATAAACATGTAAAGTGATCAGTTATTTTTTACAGCTGTTTGCTTTAGCTGCTGGCAGAGTTCGCCTGCAATATCAGCCAGACTTTAGCCAACTGTAGACCAAGCGTTAGCCAAATTTTGATAAAGTGAGCCAAAGAAAATGTGAATACGATCGTAGTGTAATACGTACAGCGCCGTCTTTCATGTGTAGGTGAGTTTTGGTACTGTACTGCTTTCTCAAGTCAAACAATGCTAGCTGTGCACCTAATGTACATTTAGTTTGCAACATTTAACAGCCATTAACAGCTAGCGTCACACTGCGTATGTTGACCGACACACAATACAAAATGTTAATGCAGCGAAGACGACCACGTAACACCACAGCGCCCATAACGTTTACTATTACATGCAGCACTTGGAAAAAAACCGCTGCTGTTAGCTAGCTACCTTGCTAGTTAGCACTGGTATCGTCTAAACTCTTAAAACACATGTAATGTTAGTTCTTCATCAGTAACTGTTTCACTACTTCTTATTGACAGTAAGCAGGGCAGATGTACATACATTTTACCCATAAACGACTTTATTTTTTGGAATTAAAAACTGTTATTCATCGTATTTGGCCATTAGCATAACTAAATATAATAAATCCTAATAAATAAATATGTTAATTTTTATAATAATTTGTTATGATTGTCTGGTAATTTATGTTTTAAATATTAATATTTTTAACCAAACAGAGACTTAGTAGCTGACACCTCTACATGCTAATAGTCAGAGAAAAACGTGTAAGAAAGCTAATCATTGATAACATCCATACAACTCCTATGAAACACAGTAATTGCAATCGGGTGCGGACCAAATCAACTGCACTGAAACCCTTTGGAAAACATGGTCTCAAATGAATTCCAGAGCCTTTCATTTATGTTGTGAACATGATCTGACCTCGAGCTGAGCCAAATACCAGGTGTACGTTGAATTTGATTCATTCCAGTTTTATTTATATAGCACCAAATCGCAACAACAGTTGCCTCAACGCTTTACAGTAAGGTAAACACCCCACAATAAAACAGAGAAAACCCAAACATCAATAGTTCAGACCAATGAGCAGACTGAACATTCTCACATGTTTGTAGTGATACATTCTGGTTCTCTTGGAGTTCACTTGGATTTTTCTCTGTGTGAAAACAAATCAAACTGCAGGGAAAAGCCAGACCAGACTAAACAAACTGCAGGTGTGAAAACGACCCTAGTCTCTCATGTAAGCTCAGTAAGTTGCTCCTGTTCATCAGAAACGAGGTGTTTGTGCAAACAACACTCCTCTCATGCAGCTACACTTTGCTCCGCCCCCTCCTCCCTGCTCTGCTGTGTTTAGTTGTCCTACAGCCACATGACTCAGCAGCAGAGCCATGCAGGGCATTGTTCAGCCTTTACTTAACATTAACTTAAACATTATTGCTAGCACATTTATAAGGCGTAATTTTCACTTTAAACACTGTTCTTGGCTTACATCGAGTTGTGCTTGTTTAATTTTCATTGGAAAGAGGACAATCAGACAGACAGCTGTTTCATATGTCAAGAGTCTTGTACATTAACAACAGTACTCCTACTCTTACTTTAAGTACTGCTTTCCAATGTTATGGTACATCATTAAGTTGTTTTTGTTTTCGGACTATTTTTACATGTGTAAACTCTTCAGGTAAATGACTCTTAAAATTTTCTTTGATGTGTTTAAAACTTACCCTACCCTGTGAACTCTTCTGGTCAGCCTGATGAGGAAGAAAATGTGCTGTGCTCTAAAATCAGTCAGCCTGCCATGCAATCTCCTATTTATGCGATTTAACCTTTAAAATATTGAGATATATCACTCTGCACCTGAATTGTTTTCCCATTTGTGGAGAAAACATGTTGATTTATTTACCCATCATGCTCTGGTTGTAGGCTGAGAGGGCCAAGAGGTTAAAAAATGTGCAGCTATCTGCAGTTCAACCCACTGTTGCATTCTCAAACAGCACTGGGACGCCTCCCTGCTGATGTGGAGAGATGCGTTAAAGGTAATGTACATCTAAACAGCCATGCAGAGCTGCCCAGCAGGCTGTAACCCCGCTGCTTCCTGTGGAGGCTCGGTTTACCATCCTCACTGTGGAAATAGGTGGAGAAGTTAGTGAGTGATGAGTATTACCACCATATTGTTTTAATCCGCTAGAAGAGTCATCGTAGTGATGAAGGGGAACTGAGTATGCCGCTGGAAGGCTGTACATATAAACATATGTGGTGTAAGAGATGGACGACAGTTTCAGACTCTGACAAGTGAACAATGAAATTATCTACCAAAAAAAGTTTCTGTTTGTTGCATGTTCTCACGGGCTGGATCTCAACAGTGACATTCAGAAGTAGTAGTATTATGGAAGTCCCGTTCATATTCTCCTTAGGGATTTTGATTAGGAGTCATAATGTTGTAACCATCCAAAGTAGACTCTGAGAGCTAGAAACCACAAGTTTATACAATGTCAGCCTTGTTTTTAACAAAAATGTGATGTCACAGAAAACTGTGCACACACACACAACACAAACCACCAAATATATTCTGAACCATTATTAATTATCAATAACTTTACCGCGATAATGAAAAAAGAATTTGAGTTGAAAGACGTTCTCTGGGAAATCTGGAATTTGAAATGCATTATGGGATGAGTAGTTCATTCACCTTCTGCTCTTATAAAAGTGTGCAGTCGCTGGGTTGCTCTTTAGGAATTATTTTTAACTCATGCACAGGTACAGGGAGTGCAGAATTATTAGGCAAATGAGTATTTTGTCCACATCATCCTCTTCATGCATGTTGTCTTACTCCAAGCTGTATAGGCTCGAAAGCCTACTACCAATTAAGCATATTAGGTGATGTGCATCTCTGTAATGAGAAGGGGTGTGGTCTAATGGCATCAACACCCTGTATCAGGTGTGCATAATTATTAGGCAACGTCCTTTCCTTTGGCAAAATGGGTCAAAAGAAGGACTTGACAGGCTCAGAAAAGTCAAAAATAGTGAGATATCTTGCAGAGGGATGCAGCAGTCTCAAAATTGCAAAGCGTCTGAAGCGTGATCATCGAACAATCAAGCGTTTCATTCAAAATAGTCAACAGGGTCGCAAGAAGCGTGTGGAAAAACCAAGGCGCCAAATAACTGCCCATGAACTGAGAAAAGTCAAGCGTGCAGCTGCCAAGATGCCACTTGCCACCAGTTTGGCCATATTTCAGAGCTGCAACATCACTGGAGTGCCCAAAAGCACAAGGTGTGCAATACTCAGAGACATGGCCAAGGTAAGAAAGGCTGAAAGACGACCACCACTGAACAAGACACACAAGCTGAAACGTCAAGACTGGGCCAAGAAATATCTCAAGACTGGTGTTTCTAAGGTTTTATGGACTAATGAAATGAGAGTGAGTCTTGATGGGCCAGATGGATGGGCCCGTGGCTGGATTGGTAAAGGGCAGAGAGCTCCAGTCCGACTCAGACGCCAGCAAGGTGGAGGTGGAGTACTGGTTTGGGCTGGTATCATCAAAGATGAGCTTGTGGGGCCTTTTCGGGTTGAGGATGGAGTCAAGCTCAACTCCCAGTCCTACTGCCAGTTTCTGGAAGACACCTTCTTCAAGCAGTGGTACAGGAAGAAGTCTGCATCCTTCAAGAAAAACATGATTTTCATGCAGGACAATGCTCCATCACACGCGTCCAAGTACTCCACAGCGTGGCTGGCAAGAATGGGTATGAAAGAAGAAAAACTAATGACATGGCCTCCTTGTTCACCTGATCTGAACCCCATTGAGAACCTGTGGTCCATCATCAAATGTGAGATTTACAAGGAGGGAAAACAGTACACCTCTCTGAACAGTGTCTGGGAGGCTGTGGTTGCTGCTGCACGCAATGTTGATGGTGGACAGATCAAAACACTGACAGAATCCATGGATCGCAGGCTTTTGAGTGTCCTTGCAAAGAAAGGTGGCTATATTGGTCGCTGATTTGTTTTTGTTTTGTTTTTGAATGTCAGAAATGTATATTTGTGAATGTGGAGATGTTATATTGGCTTCACTGGTAAAAATAAATAATTGAAATGGGTATATATTTGTTTTTTGTTAAGTTGCCTAATAATTATGCACAGTAATAGTCACCTGCACACACAGATATCCCCCTAAAATAGCTAAAACTAAAAACAAACTAAAAACTACTTCCAAAAACATTCAGCTTTGATATTAATGAGTTTTTTGGGTTCATTGAGAACATGGTTGTTGTTCAATAATAAAATTATTCCTCAAAAATACAACTTGCCTAATAATTCTGCACTCCCTGTATAGTAGTAGATTCAAAGAATACAAATAATGAGCTGGAAATAAGAATAAGGCGATACACAACAGCCTGAGGTGGCACTGGACCGAAGCTCCAGATATTACATATTAAGCTAAAGTCTAGTTTTTATTGCTCTTGATTAACTAGATTTAGATTTAGTTTTAATGACCTTGGACAGCACATTTGTCTTTAGTGAAAGAGTCTGAGCCGTTCAGCAGAGTGATCAGGTTCACACAGTTGCAGGTAATTCAGCGTATCATCCACTCATTTATATTAATGGACCATAAAGCACTGGACTCGCTGTTGTTTTGCACATTTCGGCCTCCTTCAGTATGCAGGAGCAAGGAGGAGCGCTTCCTGCTCCTGAATCATCTGCCTCCATCATCATTTCAACCGCCCCAGACGTTGTTTAACATTTGGTACCACTGAGGCTTCACAGAGACGTCAACAGCCCTGTGATGTTAGTGTGTGGCCTGTTTCACCGGCTTCCTAATTCATGGCCTTTTCCATCTCCTGCGCCGGCCGTAAATCTGCCTCGCTACCAGAGCATCTTCATCCACCACTGCTGTGGTACCGCTGTCCAAAACATCTTCCCCCGCTGCTCACTCGCTCTGGGCAGGTGCCAGTGTTTCTGGTCTGCAGAGATCATTAAAGGTATTAGTTACCTCCACCTCCCCCATCCTCATTAAACATGCTGAATCCATTTGTTTAGCAAGCAGCTGAGGGAGAGATGGAGCGCTCGCCCAGGCAGGTTATTGATTTATTAACACTGATTTCGGCCTCTGAGACCGCCCTGATGATGATGATCGCTGCGCTTCAGGAATTTCAATGTAGATGAGGAAGATTTGCCTGCCGTGGAAGAACTTAAATGGTTGGTAATGTGAAGGACGATGGATAAATCAATCAAGTCAAAAGGCCGAATACTTCAGCCTCTGAGTGTACGGAAGCTCGAGAATAGGAAACAAGACTGTTTACAATATTATTAGTGCATTAGACTTAAAGTCACATTTGTCAGTATATGAGCTCAATACAACAACTTTAATAATTTAATAATTTCTATAAATTAAAAACTCATTTTGACACAGTTGTATGAAATTATACAAACTTAAAACTTTTACATGAAGAAATAAATGTTCTCATTTCCAGGGCTTTGAAGTCAAATAATCATTTTTTAGATTTAACATATATAACTTTTACTTAAGTTACAATAATAACGGTAATAACAGTAGTTCATGAAGCTTTCATGATCTTTAATCAACTGATTTGTGATTTTGGACACAAATATAATGTTGTTGGGTCTTTACCTTACAATATAAAGTGCCTTAAAGTTACTATTATAAAAAAATTGAACTGAATATTCAGGATTGTTTTAATTAAACAGTTTGTCTTTTATAACATTTAAAATCTTAAATCTTTCATAATTTTAAAACATTTTCCTCATAATTATAATTAACGTAGGACTTCCCTATCTGAGCCCGGTTCTGCCGAAGGCTTCTTCCTGTTAAAACTGAATTTTTTCTTCCCACTGTCACCAATGCGCTTGCTCATGGGGGGGGTCGTTTTTCTGTTTTCTCTGTATTACTGTAAGGTGACTTATGGCAACTGATGTTCTGATTTGAGGCCATATAAATAAAACTGAATTGAACTTTTACAATGAAACTTTAACTTAACGATTAAGCAGTTTTTAGGAACTTGATCACTAACTATTGTTATGGCCCATCTAGGGGTGGCCAGGCCACAACATAAGGGTGATCCATCCTCGTCAAACCATAAGCAGCCACATCACACAGGTTTGATAATGATTTATTTACAATATGTTGATTTGTTAGGTTATTTGGCACAAAACAAGGAGCTGGTTATAACTACGAGGTGGCCAAAACAACAAAGAAAAGGAGCCTATCTTGTGGATTTACCGAACTAACATAACCAAACCAAATGACAACAACTTGGCCCCCTAACTAAGAAAAACAGGAGAAAGCTATAATCAAACAAAAAGGCAGTCCACCCCTACGTACTCCTGTATAAGGATTGTATAAGCATTGGGCATGTTGCAAAAAGTCTGCTGGTTGGGATGAGCCCAGGATGAATGAATGGCCGTCCATGGCGATGTCATCATATAACTCATCTCCAGCTAGTTAGGCAATTCGTATGGTCCGTCCTATGGATCCACCACACTGAGATTTGCATATGACATAACATTACAACGGCAACACTGTAACACTGTAACACTTTACTCTCGTCTAATTAAATTCTGAGATTGTGTTTTAAACTCCACTTAGTAAATCAGAGCTCATGGCCCCTGTATAGCTTTACTTACTGTTGTTTTCTTATCATTTCAAGGGAACGAAATTGAATTTCATTTAAAAGGTGCTTTATATTGTAAGGTAAAATAAAAGTAAACAATAAAAAAGAAATAGATGTTAAATGGAGTATGTTGGCTAAAAGTTTCACTTGCTTTATCAGGACTATTTTTCACTCTTGGCTAATTTTCCACGTTTTACTTTTTTCCCATTCTTGGCGGGAACGAGCTTCCATAAATCCATCCGTCCATCTGGAGAAGGTGTTTACAGTTTGACTGTCAGGAGAGATGGTAGGACATGAGCGATGAAACGCTATCTGCGCGCTGCATCCACAGATGTTTGTGCGATATTATCTTGGAGGGCTGGAGGTGCCCAGCTGTCTGTGCTGATTTTCTCTCCTCTGTTTCAGTCCAAGCTCTCAGATATGTTTTATGATGAATCTACATATTTCCTCTCTCCGGGGGGACACACATTATTGGGAAGCACTCGATCTCTGCCTCCATTTCCTGTCGGCTCTAATAGCTTCCAGGTGAGAGGTGTTCCTCAGCCCTCGCCTGGGAATGCTTATTAAAACTGTTTTCCTATTGATACAGTTGGTTTGATACTTACCAGATTTGACAAAGTAAAGATCTCATGTTTGGCGTAATATTACAAGGGAAACATAAGTGAGTTATTTGGCCTCGACATGCTGGAAACGTAACGTTGTTAAAGCGCAGGCCCTGAAACCTGAACCGGGGTCCGGCCGCCGCATTTGGTTTTCATTATTTTTTTGCTTCAAATATTTAACAATAGCACCCAGGGATTAAGTCATGGAGCAGGTTGCAGCCAAGCCAAACATCCTGCCTTCTCCAGAAAAATGAAGACAGATGAAGAAGGGAAGCAGGTGTAAAGTGTACTCTAGTGCTTCGCCGTTTTGTCCTCTCAAAGAGGTGTTGTGCACTTTTAAAAGCCTGCCCTCTGAAAACATCTCGCTGAGCTCCGAACGGGAGGAGGAGGAAACGAAAGCAGAAGTTCAGGGCTTTTTCTATATTCCTGCACATACCTGGGAACTGTTAAAGGACCTGATGGTTTGGAGGGGAAGTGGTCCACGCTTGCCTCTGCATTTATTAGGCTGGCTTCGTGCAGAATAAATGCAGAGGCTGGGGGCCGGCTTGATGGAGGTAAATGAGGTGGATTTATTCGTCTGGGTGGTTCTGGGTCATAGTGACACGCTTCGTGGTTACAGTGCAGGTGACTGATCAGTACAAATACAGGAAGGGTTCATTTTAGCAGGGAGCGCTGTTCCACAGTGAGTCTCTGTGAGCTGAACAATTATCGACTCCCAGGGATGAAAATGAAGCCAACACTGAAGCACCAAAGCTGCGGTTCCTCTAACGTCCACCAGAGGCGCCAGCAGTGAGTCCGTCAACCAGTCATCCAAATATAGTCACTGCTGTCTGCTTCTAAATGACAGACACCAACGGGCTGATTTTAAATGTAGAAAGAGTAGAGGGAATATTTTGGTGATGGTTTTTGCTTCTTTATTAAAGAAACAGTAGAACCCCGACTTACGAAATTAATTTGTTCCAGAGGGTCTTTCGTAAGTCAAAATTTTCACAAGTTGAAGCACCTTTTTCCATCACCTTTTGAGTGAGGCGATGCTGGCTGAAGACAAAGTTCTTGGTGGAGGAGGAGGTGGCGGAGGTTGAAGAAAGCATATATATATGCATGCATACATACGTACGTGTACATGTACATAACATTATGGAATTTAATTTAATTTCTTTTTAAATTTTCTATCTTATCTATTTCGTTACTCGGGCCTTTTGCCGTACCACAGGCAGAAATATTGCCGTTAAGTGCCTTCGTAACTTGAATTTTTCATTAAATGGGGTCTTTGTAAGCCGGGGTTCCACTGTACTTGTTATTGATCGTTTTTTTTAGCTTTTAATGGGACTGCTGGTAACAAAGAGTAGTGATGGATATAAGTAAAGTGCCGCTTCAGCTAAATCTGATAGAAGTTTGTTGACGGCTACGTGGTGTGATAAGTGCTCATGTAATGATTGTGTTTTGGTCCGAGCATCTCCCGGGGCTGTTTCAACTCTTTATTGTAATTATTCACGTAATTACAATAAAGAGTTGTAATGATTGTAATTATTTGGCCCGGTCACTATAGGGCCAAGTAAGATTTCTGTGTGAGGATCAGAATCTATTCATAGCGATAAATCCCGACGGCACAGCAACAACTATGCTGACTATCCTCGTGCTGTGGATGGATCTTCTCAGACATTCTCTTGGCTGAAGTTTTGGTCCTTTTTCTTCCTCTGTATGATGTTGTTTGTCTCTGCCCGTTGGGGATCCTCAACACTTTTACTGAGAACACTATGACCTTCGTCCCTGTCAACTAACCTAACGTCTCTAACTCTAATTTCTAACTTGGCTAAACCTCATAAGTTCTTTTTCATAGGTGCCTGGACTTCATTGTAACAGCTGGGATAGCAGCCACACTGATCATTTTATTGGAGCAGAAAGAATTCAGACTATTTTAACTCTCACTGGTGCCTCAGAGTTTGTTTGGTTTTGGTAACTGATGGAGCGTTCGGACTCAGAAATGGTTAATGAAGTCGGACTTAACAAGCCGACAGTCTTGTTAACTGCTGCTGTCCCGTGTGCAACGGTGAATTAAATCTCCACCAACAAAAAAAACAGTATGAGGAAAATTTTCCACCCTCCACCTTCATAATGTCCACCATGAAATGTCTCTGAAGCCGGCTACGAAGCATTTATTTTTTGATTGACAGATTCACTTAAGCTGTGAAAGCAACAGTTTGGACCTGACGTACACTGAGAATGATCCAGTAACACCTGTCACAGAGTGTATGTGTGTGTGTGTTTGCAGCAGATGTGATGATCAGCCGGTGTAAAAACATTTTTATTATAAACTGTGAAAGAAAACTGCAACATTCGCTGATTAATTCTCCAGAAATAATAAGCTTGCTGCTGCTGAAGCGAGGCTGGGAGCTGACACACAGTCAGAGATGTTTAAATCACCTGACTCAACCTGATCAGACCGCTGCAGCAGTGACCGAGTGTTCAATGAACAACACATGGTTTTGATGGACCTCTGTCAGGTTTTCGGGTCTGATTCCCAGAAACCTAACTGACGAGCGCAAACCTTTGGATGGGTGATTTACTCACCTCGTCCTCCAGGTTTGAGCCCAGTTGGCGAGGGTTCTGGTGTCATCACCAAGGCCGGGGCCTGGGGCTCTTCCTGTGTGAGATGACTTACAGCCGTCCTGTCAGTCCTGACCGCTGCGTTACAATAACATGAGGAAAACCTGGACCTCAACATGACATCACCACGTCGCAGGAAATGGTCTAATTCTTTAGCGTTTAGGAGAGCAGATGTACGGAGAGCAGCAGTGACATAATGTCACTTAACTCCACGGCTCGCCCAAACCAAACACACCTGCACCTCCTCCTCCTCCTTGACTAATTGAAAAGTATTTCAGCTATTTATGAAGTCAAAACATCAGCAGCTCGGAGCTGTGAAGGACTCTGGGTGAACCTCTGTGTCCGGCAGCAGACTCTGATCAGTGCATCAGCCTTTATACCAGCAGTGCTCAAACTGTGGGCGGGATAAAAATATTCTTTTCCTCTTCGGGGAAAATTAACAAGCCTCAGTAAACGCTATTGCACTGACATTTAAGTGAAGTTTAACTGAGATGAGTGATAAAAGATTCGGGTGGAGGGTGTTGGACTGTTTTTGGCTTTTAAAGTGATGCATGCCAGAAAAAGTTTAATAAAGCACAAGTAAATCTGAAGCAGCAGTGACTTAAAAAAACAGCTGTTATTAACGACACCTGTGGCCGTTAATGTGAACTATTGCTCAAACTGCATGTATGTCTCATCTCCATTTTGGCCAATGCTAGCTAACTGCTCGTCTGTACGTCACGTATTTTATCCAGCTGAGTACTACTGCATACCTGAGTATCAGTGTACATACTGAAGCAATGATACTAATGTCAAATATATGTTTTGTAGCAGGTACAGCTAGCTAAGTACATATTAGTTATCAAGGATCACAATAGGTAAGCTAGCTTAGTAAGCTAGCTAACTAGCATTTATACTGACATTTAATTTAGATAGTTATGTCATTGTAACTTGACTAGCCTGAATACGATTGATGATTAGTTAATGTTTGCTGATGATGTTACTTAAAGCTACTGAATGAATAATATGATCTTTTTTTCTTTTTACACAACATAGCTAACAGATAGCTAATCAAAAGAAAAAAAAGATCCCTTAAACCAAATAATCCCACAAAAAGAATCCAGTGCCACATATTCAGATATTAACTTTGTGTTAATACAGACACATTTTAGATGTCTGTGGGCCAATGTTTTGTGAGTTGACGAATGCTTTTGAGTAAGTGGGTCCAAGATTTGTGGACAGAGAAATTGCAAACATGCTGTTGCATTTTTCAGTGTATTTTCTGTTCTCTGAGCACAATAAGATGAGTGCGATTTAATTACATTCTATTTAACAGAAACATCCAAAACTGGGAAACTCGCACCCAAATGATCTAGACGGATAACTGGCCAAGTCAGACAAAAAAAACATATGAAGGATTTTGGGTTTAATGCCACAGCTTTGTTCTGCCTTCATCTGTTCTTTCTGTAGTGGAAGTAAACTTAATTTTCTCAGTGAATGTGTTCAGAAGTCCTGACTGAGCGTTTCCGATCAACATATCCATCAAAATGTGTCCAAAGCTCTTACAGCTTGGCATTCAAGTCTGGCAGCTGTTGCTTGGTGTTTGGCCAGCGATGTGCGGACTCAGGGAGGTCAGGGTTTTTCTTGGGGTGCCTCGGGCACCAGTTTTCACCAATGAGCTCTGTGTATTAAGCTCTCATCAATGCTGACGCCGGAGATAAAGTTAATAGTCCCTGTAACAGAGCCTCAGCGGGCTTCCACCACCCCCTGCACTGCTCTGATATAGGACTGTTCTGGTCCCCCATGAAGGAAAGCAGATGTCCTGTTTGGGAATGTGGGCCTGATAAACCCACCACCAGCCTTCAAACGTTAAAATCACCAATCGCTCTGTGAGGAACATTTCTTTTTTGGGTTTCCTTTGACCGCCAAGCGACAGACAGAGAGGCCGAGAGGCTGTCGTTTCTGGTGTGTTATCATCTATTGTTAGTGGGTCCCTGGACTCAGCTGACTTTTTGAATTTGATTTGATTTTCTTAGTAACGTTTATGGTTGGGACGTTTACTCCCTGAGAATGGGTTTATTAATTCATGCCACAGAAAAAGTAACAGTGACAGAGATTACCATCATACAGAGAAAGAAAGGGTGCAAAGATATGTTGAGGAGGAGCAGTTTGATGTGAGGAATACGTAACATTTGATAAAGATCCAGAAACACTACATTTTTATCTGCAGGCACCAGACTGTGATACCTGTGGCTGTAAAAAGACTTCAGCACTATAGAAGTATATGGGAAAACAGCTGTGTTAGCCTCTGTGAACATTTACTGCTCAGGTTACAGTCTCAGTCCCTCATTTTGGGTCATATGGATCTTTTGAAAAGCACAACTTTTTCAAACGCTGTTTTAGATTAACTTAAAAATTAGCTTTTTTAAAAACAAACTCCTTTTAGATTTTTAGAAACTTGCTGCCTTTACGTTTGGATAAGAAGGCATCAGACTGTGTTTTATATTTGTAGGCTTCTGATCGTCCAGCATTGCCACGTGTTGCTTTGGCATGTTCATGATAGTAGTAATGATTTCTTTGACCTGTATTTTTTTAAGGTGGAACGATTGTACGGTGTATTTAAAACAGTTGGGTGCACAAGTTTGGATTTATTTTTGATTTTCTCTAATTCAGAAAGGTTAAAATGTACACATACAGATTTAAATTTAATTTGACCCACTCTTCTTGGCAGTATTGGTAGAGTTCATTTAAAATGGTTGGTTCAGCCCATGTTTGGTTTAGTAGGGTTGAGGTCAGCACTTTGGGACTTTTGGGAGGTAGAAGCTTCATGGAGTCATTTCTAAATAACTGCAGATTCAGCAGTTTAAGCAATGATATGTAAGTACACCTTATTTGAATATGTCACCACTCGGCCTCGAAGAAGTCCTAAACTGTTACCTTCAGATGAAAGGAAATTGGTTAGGAAGTCCAGGAACAACCCAGGAACCACTAGAGCTCAAGCCTACCATCAACACCAGTGTCACTGTCCACAGTGAAGCCAGTCTGGCATTGCCATGGACTAAGAGGTTCCAACCAAGAAAGAAGGCACTGCGACAAAATCAACACCCTCAAAGCTCAGTTGAAATTTGCAGTGGCCTACATGGACAAGCCAAATGCTTTCTGGAGAAAAGATTGGTGGTCGAGAAGACAAAGATTGTTCCTGAAGACAAAATAACTTTGGGAAACTCACCATCTTGGTTTTTTGAAATCAGATGTAATGGGGTGACAGAAACTGAGGAGGACTGCTCGCTTATTAGCGAGCACAAGTCAGTTAAATCACAAGTTAGTTAAAAAATACTCTGCATGTCCCCTTTCAGTCTAATTGGACCACAATTTACAAAAGGAATGTCATGTTGTCTTCACTAACATTTTAAACTAGGGAATTAGGCTATAAATTCATCAACAATGTTTATTCCTGAGGTTCTGCATCAAGTGAGCAGCAGGAAACTTTCCTTCTATAATCAGACTTGTTTTTGCAATCAGAATAGTCATTGGGATTGGCCTAAAACCACATTGAACTTTTAATATTGTTGTTATGACGCTCCATCAGGACCTTTGATGTGTCAACTGTTCAAAAAGATGTGTAGAATTTTTCTAGAGTGTAGAATCTGCCTCTGTAAAAGCCAAGCCACAGTGCACAGGGTTCTCTTGCATGTAGGAATCATGATTTACTTCTTTTGTCCTGTGGTTTTTACGGTCGGGACAAAACCCAAATGACCTACCGCACATCATTTGGGAACGACTGGCTATGTGTACTTTTATTCTGTGTATGAAACCACTTGGTTAGGTTGGGTTTTATCTTTGATGCTGAAGCATCAAACTCCTGCAGCTTTTCGTGGAAACAGATGAAAGCACAATAAAAACTGCATAATTAATTTTAGGACTGGACCTGTAGCTTCAGGGCCCGAGTAAATCTCTGAGGGCGCATTTCCAGAAGGACTCCTGACTGTCGACAGAAACCTCCTGAATCATGCCGTCCATACAAACCTTCACTTCATCCTCGGTCGTATTTCTCTTTTTATCCCGGCTGATGTTTTTACCTGCTGCACGGTTCTTTCTCTGACTGCTTTGGCTCCGAGCTGCGGTGATTGATTCGCATCAGTTCAACTCAAAACGTCAATCAGAGCTCCGTGTTCATCATTCCCCGCCGACAGTTTCATCATTAACCAAAGTCTTTGGAGGCCGTTTGGAGAGTATTCCTGCTGGAAGAAAACTTTTGGTGATGTGCGTGTGTATTTTTCTTTTTTTCCAAGCTGATTTCAGTGGATATAGCTGCCCTGGAGATTTTCTTCCTGTCAATATCTACCTGAGTTACTTACCTGAGTTTTAATCAGAGATAAAATCTGCTTGGGCATGACTTTCTGTCCTCTCTCTTCTATCGTTCTTTAATGCACTAATGTCATCGTGTATGTACAATATATATCTTGAAAAGCTTTAAGCGGACAGGGAGCTTGAGGGTCCTGCACAGTATCTTAGCTGTTCCTACGAACTCCCTGTGGTATGCTGTCCAGCAGATCACTGTCTGTGGCTCTTCTGAGGGTACTTCAGCACACTGTTACAGTTTCTAACAAGAAAATGCGGTGCGGTTACTATTTTTCAACACACTGACGGTAGAAGCTGTCTTTGAGTGACACAAATAATTTGTGTGGCACCTTATTTGATGCAGAACTCCTGATTGGTCTGTAAATAGTTTGAAATGGTTATAAAAGACAAAAAAAAACCTTGACTGCATTTTTAGGTAAATAGCTGCATATAACTTTGTTGTTTGCAAAACTTTTGCATAGGTTTTTTAAAATTGACAATTTATATTTGCATTTCCAGCTATGAAAACGAATTGTTAAACATGTTTGTGGTCGTTACTTTTTTTTTACTCAGATTTCATGTTTTGTGTCAGATTTTAGATCAATTGTGTTAATACACTATGTCAATTTAAAAAACAAAACAAAACTGTAGATTCAGACATCAAAAGACTTACTTTAAAAAAAAAAAGGTCTATCTTATTTAAGATTTAACTAATAAACTTGGTCCCCAATCTTGGGTGGGCTGCCCCCCCCCCCTACTTGGGTCACTCAGAATCAGAATCAGAAAGATTTTATTTATCCCCAAGGGGCAATGAACATAAAAGGGGCCATTAAAATTAACATGCCAAGAAGTAGCCCACTACAAATCAGTGCCTGGTTCCTCAACACCTGACCTTGTTGATCTCTCTCACTCATGTCTGCTTGGTCTAGCCCAGGACCCTTACTGGATGCAGACACCCCAGTATGTGTATGTGTGTGTGAGATAGACGCAGATAATTTCTCATTAAATAACAAATGTGACTATTCCAAATCTTTAGATTTTTCTTAAATTTGTCTTACCTGTTTTAAATGATGTTGCTGTAAAAACGTCCAACTTGCAAAGCAGTGCTGCTGGACTCCAGAATATGTGCTGTCTTAAAAGTTTTAATAAGAAGAAATGAAGGTTTTTATATTTCTAATATATATTTTTCATAATTATTTATAATAAAAGTATATACGTTTGTTTGTTTGTTTTTTAATAAAAAAACAACTCCTGTTTTTAAATCTATCTGATGTGAATTAACACGTCTGCTTTCTCTGTCTTGAACGGTTTCATTTGCAATTTGAAAACTTTTAATTTTGATTAAATCATTTTGAGAGCAGATCCAGGTTCTTCGTGAAGTGTGTAAACATTAACTCTTTACTGGTACTTGTGTGTGCTGCCTCCATAATTAGTTCCCCCCCCCCCTTTTCTTATTTGAACATCAGCGTAAGTTTGAGAGCTTCGAGCCAAATGTAATCTTTATTAGATTGTTTCTGTACAAAAAGCACTGGATCACAGAGAAAAAAACCAAACAAACCAAAAAACAGAAGACATGCATTTATTTACAGCATGGCCAGAGACAGAAAAAGAAAAAACCTGGGGGTGATACCCCTGTTTGTATCCTAAAGACAACTAATTAAACATTGTGCTTTGATATACTTTGATGATATATTTAATATTTCACAAAAATGCAGTGCCTCTGCCCTCTTTCACATTGAAGTAAAACATAAAAAAGTCTATTTTTCAGTTTAAAACCCAGACGGTGGGAAGCGAGCTCGCTGCGACTGACAAAAAGAGAAAGAAAAGCTGCGAGCTGTTGGAGGGGACTGATCAGGGAGGTTGGCTCTGCTGCCTGGGCTTCATTAGTATCACTGATAAAGGGTCTTTCCCAAAGATGCTGAACAGATACCAGCAAAAAGCTAACGTGACAGCATCCGGGTGACACTGTGCAGAAACTGCTGGATTTGCATAAAGTCAGATGTTTAATCATTTGGACTTCAGATTCCTGCATCAACTCTGCTTTTAACATTCATAGAAATACAAATAAAATTTGTGTAAGTCTGAAGGTTCAGGTAGGTTCAAGCAGTTTGGAAAAAAAATGTTTCTTCTACCATCCTTAAACTACGCAAACACACCAAAAAGGAAAAACTGGAGAGCTTTACAGTTTTTATTACTTTATTCCGAGAACGTGTTAAATGTAAAGACAAATCGTGTCTCTGTAAAATAAGATGCAGTATAAACTGATTTTATTTTTTTCAACTTTGTTTTTGGTGTAAATTTGTAATGCTAATTTTATAATCGTAATACAAGCCGACAGATATCAAATTTATGCTCCTTCTAGTCACATGATCATGGAAGAAAAGTCACACTGTCAGTGTTTTGTATTGGGGGAAAAAATGTCAGAAATTTGAAATTTTTCATTTATCACAATCCAAAGATTCCAGATCTTTATGCCAAATTATTCATCTCACAGTCTCCTGGATCTCTCTGAAATATTCCCCAGATTGAATCTACTGATTCATGCTGAAGAACCTTATTTTTCTCCTTTGTTCACTGACACGACAGTTATATCTAACATGTTGTGTTCACGTACACAAAGTGACACTTTTCCAGATTTAAGTATGTATTTGACATAAGCCTTTTCCTCGATAGAAGTTTACGTTCTTTGGTATTTCCTTTACACTTTAGTTGTATTTTAATACATTTTACTAAACAAATAATAATCTAAAAATGGGGGCCACATTTTCAAAGCCCCCATCCAAAACTTGCATGTTTATGCGAATGAATTAACTTCAAAGTCATATTTGCTGTAAACACAAACGTGATATTTCATGTCCATATTCTCCAAAAAGTAAGAATTTTTTCAGCAACTTCACTTTTTTCAGTGTTTTGATCACATTTGACGCAAAGATCTCGTAGTTCTACTTTTCTATTGGGGTAATTTCTTGTAGTTAACAGATGTTAAATCACAAAACGACTCCAGTCTCCAGTTTTTCTTCTCTTTGGTGAAGGAATAAACTTCTACACTTTGTAATTTGGCAGTTTTAACACTTCTCAGACATCAGTATCTGACGGTTAGCTTCTACAGTTGAGCATCTTTTGTATATTTCAGGGGGAAACCTGAGGGACAAAGACATCAAATCAAGAAAGCAAACAAAAGTAACCTTTGATAATTGCTGTGGAACCAAAACTTTGTCGGAAAAAAGAAAGACTTTGTTTTTAAGCGTGGTTGGTCGTAAGGCATCAAACTTAAGTCTTGGTTCTTTACATTTTTTTTAACTTTTGCCACAGCAGCGCGGGCGATGAGCTTGCATTTCAGTACAGGAGAGCAGTTGCATAAGTAAATGATCCAGATTGTGTGCAACGACGAGAACAGCACCATCGGCAACAACACCAACATCGATGGACGTTTCCTTGAGATCGGTGACCCTAAAAAACTTGGTTTGAAACTCTTCGCCGTGTTTTGAAACCGTACAGTCAATATCAGCAAAAAAAATCCAACACAAAGACGAGGGTCAGGTCGAATATTCAGATGGATAAAATGCTGACTTCTAAACACCAAACCGCCCCCCTCAAAAAACGAGTGCTGGGATATTATGACATTATAAGTCTCTGAGATATAAAAATTTCACATGACGAGGATTTTTGCCATTTCAGGATGGCAGGAGAAAAAAAAACATATTGGTGCATATCGCTCTAGTTTTCATCTTTTTTCTTTTTTTTTTCCACTTTTAGCTTTTTTCTTTTTTGCTAAGATACATTGCTCTTATTAAGTGCCCCAACAAAAAAAAATAGTGCATTAAGAAATAACCATGATTATACATTTCACAATAATACACAAAAGACGAGAAGAACCAGGGGAAACAAACGATGCTGTTTACAAAAAGTTAAATATCGGAAAAGCGTTTTTATACAAAAGTGATGAAAGCGTCGTTTTACGTCCTGCTTTCAAAAACAGGGTGACCGTGTCGTGAGTTTTTTTTGTTTTGTTTTACAAAAGGGTTAATTCTTCCCACTTGTTCACTCTTTTTACAATATCTAAAAGGTATTAAGACATCAAATGTGTTTACATATATATTTGAGACTATCATTCAGGCCTAAATCACAAAAGAACTCCCCAAAACATACTTTATAAATACATATAAAATAAGCACAATCAGAAGAATAACAAGAAAATCTGGTACCTAAATGTGATTAAAACTGCTGCAAGCTTTTTCTGGTTAAAATCTACCACTCGACACACCTGCAAAAACAGAACTATTGTACTGGATTTCAAAATGAGACATCCAAAAGAAAAGAAAAAGAAAAGCTGAAAACGCTGGGCTGCCTCAACGTGTTACGGACAAATGTTAGTGGAACATTTGCTCGTCTCTCTTCGGCAGGATGCTTCATTCTTTCCTTAGCTTACAAAATTACTGCACTTTCCTCCTTTTTAGATTATGAGACACAAACATTGTTAAAAGCTATGGTACAGAAAGTAAAACGCGCTGAGACGTGAGATTCATCGGGGGCTTTAAGGACTCTGGTCCTGGGGGAGGGGCTTGTTGGGGGTTTCTGATTGAAAACCGTCTGACGGTTCTTCCAAGTTTGAAAAATGATTACTTCCTGATTTCCGGACTCGGTCCGACTCAGGGTCAGTGTCCACTGAGAGCTTTTGTTCTAGTGAGAACCAATCAGATCTGCAGCTGAAAACAGAGAAGCTCTTTTCTGCCTTTCTTTATATTTTAAAAATATTTTTATATTGTGTTGACCAAAGTTTTAGATGAGGTAGGGTTACTATTTACTGGCAAATTACCCGCTAATTTGTTTAGATTAGCTAAAAAGCACTTGGTGCTGCCCCTCTGTAGGCTTCCAAAAGACAGCCAATCAGAAGAAAAGTAAGCTTTTCGGGGAGGGGGTCAAACTGAGCTGCCTGGATAACATTACAAGGATTTTTTAGCTAAAAATTAACAGAGATTTGGTGATTTTTATTTATTATTTTTTTACAGTAATCACCAGCATTTTCAGTTTGAACAAAGCGAGGTATTTGAAGATGACACCATCCACTCGGCTGATTTTTTTTTTTCACGATATGATGATTAGCTTAGAACAGATGCTCCCAGTGGACACGCCTACTTCCTGTCTCACAGTGGTTCGAACTGATCTGAGATCTGTTCAGCCTCCACAGACTTCTCAAGTCAAAGTAACCTGTTTAATATCTCAGCACAACATGCAGTACTGCAGACACCTTTCATCCACCCACAGTTCACGCTGAGCGAGCGCTGCCTCTGCCCGCAGCCACTGCAGACGTTTCCTGTTCCGGGTTTGTAAACGCCTGCCGGTGGTGTCTGCAACGGCTGCAGGAAGAAGCGACGTCCCCGGCTGATGGTGACTGAATTGTTGAAGTTCTTCGGGTTCGGACTCTGGGTCAGACGGGTCGGTCTAAAGGATGATGGGAAGGACGTTGTTGTGGCGTTTCAGGCTGGGGGAGGGTTGTGGGGAGTCTGACGGTACCTGGCTGAGAGTCCTCCTCACATGGGGGGCACGATGAGACCTGCCATGGCTGAAACAACACAGAATGAGTCAGATCTCATGTTTCGTGATGCTCGCTGAGCATTTCAGGCTACGTCCACGCATACACTGGATTTTTCAGTTTGATTGGAAAAATGTCTCCATCTGTCGTGAAAATGCAAAGCGCTGCCAAACTGCAGAGGTGGGAAGTAACAAAGTACAAATACTTCGTTAATGTACTTAAGTAGAATTTTCAGCTATCTGTATTTTACCTGTGCAGTTTTTTTCTTTTACTCCCTACATTTATAAACAGATACCTGTGCTTTCTTCCTCACATTTTCAAAACAAGCTTTTGAGCGTTTTTATTTCACGTCACTGCGGCCTTCCCAACATCAAACCAATTTGAGCCTAAACAGAAACACATGAGAGTCACTCCTGTTCGTTTATTAATCACCAGGAGATGTTGCATAAAAACAGACGATAGAAGCAAAACTGTTTCTCCTTGTTTTGAGAGCTAACTTCACTCAGAGATGGAGAAAGATAAAAAAGGCAGGACAGGAGAGGAAGGCGAGAGCTTAGATTTAAAGAAAGGACTGCTCATTTAAAGCTCACAAGTAAGTCCTCACATTTTTAAATCACATATTGGGTCTGTACATGTGATATTATGTTGTTTCATATTGTGAGACATGCAAAACAAACTGAGAGAGACTGTTATTTAAAGGCTGCATGAAAATCCTCTGCAGGTTAGTGCAGGATAAACAGGTTAGTTTGTTGTACTGTGATGGATTTAAATCAGAAAATCGACTCAAGCTCTGAATAGAAATTATTGTGAGTTATGAATCTTTCCCCCACGCTGAGCCATTACAGACAGTTTTAGGGTTGCTCCACCTGCTGAATCCACTTTAACCCCTGACTGTCGCCCTCTACAATGTAGCAACAGGACACAGAGCTATGTTTGGTTTCCTTATTTTTCTCTTCATGTTCTGCTGATGTGATTCAAGCTGAGAATATTCGTGAGAATTAAAATGTTTGAATGAAATAAAGTCTGTACTCCCATCTACTGACATTATTTTATTATTATGTTAAAACAGCACAAGGTTCAATTAGCTTTCCACAAATATAGAAACGTCCTCCAAAAAGCTACTTTTTACTCTGAGTACATTTCAGAGCCGCTACCTTTTTACTTTTACTGGAGTACAGAACTTGAATCAGTACTTCAACTTTTACTGGAGTACTTTTTAACACTAGTATCTTTTTTTCTACTTAAGTACAGACTATCTTTACGTTTGCCACTTCTGCCTAACTGTGAAGAAATGTTAGCCAATCAAAAACCCACAAACATGGCGCACAGTTTGATATCAAAACAGGAGATAAAGGTGCACGCTGCTGATGCTGTGAGGCGAATTCAAAAAGTCCTTTTTTAGCTGAGTACATGCGGATGCAGCCTCAGTTTTTCTAAAATTCTACTTTACTGTACTTTAACATAACAATGTTTTATCATGAAAGTTTTTTACTGTTCAAGCTGCCCACTCAGAAATATTTAAAACGTCTTGGTGATTATAACTGTGGATATTACAAGACCTAAAATATGTTTTTTCATGAAGAGTGAAAAAACCTCCAGTTTTAAATAAAAACGCCTTCCTGAGAGGCACATCGAAAAGATTTAAGATACGTCTCGTGTAAACAGATCTCTGGAATAATTAGGGTTCATTTAACACACTCGCACAAAATATGCATTTGCTGTTAAAGTCTTTCTGTGAAGCGCTGAAAGGTTAAATAAAATCAGTTAAATGCCTGCGTTGTAAAAGTATTTGGATAAAGCTGAGAGATGATGTTGAAATAAAGACAGATCTACGACGGATTCTTGGACTTCACTGAGCCAAATAAAAGCTAAAGAATAGGACTCGGTTATGGGGGGAAATACTTTGCAGGGTGAAATTTGCAGCGGTATTAACTATAAAAGAAAAATGCTCAAGTTTAAGCTCCAAATTCCCCAAAATGCCAGAAGTTATGGATCAACTTTGACCTCCAAGTGTGTGAAAGCAGGAATCAACACGCAACACAGAAAGAGTCCTTCTCATACAGCGGCGCCGCGTGGACATCCACCTGCGTGTCCTGATGGGACACGAGCAGGAGGACAGCAGGGGGCGGGGGTGCTGACAGGCGGGACGGGGGGGTGGGATGCTCACCCTGGAGGTTGCTGCCATTGGTGGTGGTGCAGGTGGGGGGCGGGGAGGTCTGTGGCCGCACGACAGGGGCGAAGGCGCTCTTCTGTTTGACTGCAGAAACCATATGGACAGGAGAGAATGAATAAGGGCCTATGGAAGTAGACGAAGAGGAGGAGGAGGTGAGGAAGACAAGGGAAGGAGGAGTAGGAAGGTGTGGGGAGGGGGTCCTACAGAAGGAGGACGTGACGGTAACGAGCAGGCAAACAGACAGGAGGTGAGCGATCGGACGGAGATGAGGCGAATCATGCAGGGAGGAGGAGGAGGATGATGAAGAGGAGGGTGAGGAGGAGGAAGAATGGGTCCCTGCCTCAGATCGGGCCGAGGTCTGCAGGAACAAACATGCTCCGAGCACAAACAGCTGCACATCTGGCAAAGTTGATCCATAACTTGAAGGACTTGTTTGGAATAAACCAACCTGAGAGCAGCAGCAGCAGCTTCATCCGCGCACGCTGCACAGGTGTGTGTGTGTGTGTGTGTGTGTGTGTGTGTGTGTGTGTGTGTGTGTGTGTGTGTGTGTGTGTGTGTGTGAGAGAGAAGGCAGGTGTCTAACATCGTGCGGTAAATTGACTTTTTTCCTTTTTAATAAATCACCCACTCATTTACTCTTCGTGTGTCTTTAGGCGAACAGCTTTGAATTTTCCTGCTGCTTCTACAGCTGACTCCCGATTAAAGGAACAGTTCAACATTTTCAGAGACGCTCTTATTGATCATCATCTATCGGTGGTCAGTGCAGAGCCGGAGCTGTCCATCAGTGATGACTTGAGCTTGACATCTGTTCTTTGGAAGTTTTCCGGAAGCAACCTGATCAGATCCGGCGTTTAAACCAAACAGAGCCAAAGTACGAGTAAACTCCTGAAGCCTTCAGTCACGACTTCTTCAGGAGACTTGTCACATGTATTTGCTGCTAAGGTGCTTTCTCCTTTTAATTTTTATTACATTTTTAATATTTTGCTCATCTCCGGCTCTTTAAAGTCACCTCCTCCTGATTTACTCATTTGAGTATTTCGTTCCTCTGAATCTTTAAAGTAGTCTTTAAACTGAAGATGTGACTTTAGAGTTCAGAAGCTTTCCGGGAAAATCGTGAGGATATGACGTTAATGTGGTCGGACGACTAAAAGTGCACTCTGTCAAACAAGCATGACGTAATGTGACGTTTAACTTAATGCTAAGCTGACCACATCTGGACTCTCCACTGCAGGTTTGAAATCAGCCGCCATCTCTGCAGTCGAGACTCTGAAATGTATCTTAACAGTGGATGTGTTGCTACCCCAAAGGTCACCGTGAAATACTGAAATTTCCAGTAAAATCTCAGACACGACCCTGAAGTTACAAACAGCAGATGGCTCCAGCTCTGAGCTGAATACATAATCATCAGCGGATTAATTTCCGTCTCTGAAACGCAGAGTTTTGAGCGCATCTGTCCAAATGTTGAGCTGTTCCTTTAAGAGCTTCCACAGAGTTTATGGACCACAGTGTGTCTGTAATGATTCAAGGACAGCATTTGAACATGGAACTGTAAAATGAAGCGGGGGAATGTAAATGTGATTTATCACTTCATGCCAACAAGCATCAGTCTGTCCTGGATCGCTGCTTCTTTCTCCTCACATTTCCTCCTCCTTGGCTCCTTCTTGTTGTTTTTCCGTTCCTTTTTCTCCAGCTGATATTAATGGATTCGGCCCAAAGCGTGAATGCATGAATGCATGAAGGATGCGGTGAGGGTGTTAGTGGGGTTAGTGGAGGAGGTGGAGGGGATGGGTGAGGAGGAGTATGGACAGGGGGACAGTCAGAGGAGGGAAGGAGGAGGTGAACAATGCGTGGCAGTGTTAAGTCCACACACACGCACACACAAACACTCAGACCCTCGGCGGCGGGAAACTGTAGCTCAGCCAGGCGAGATGTGAGCCCACCTTTTGTTTAGTCGCCAGGGACGACAACATCACCTGGCAAGGAGACGCATTTTGAGCTCACTACCTTCTAAACGAGTCTCGCTGAGACTTGCTGAGCTCTTTGATACAGAAGCCAAAACAATGGAGCGCTCCCCGCGGGCGAGTTTAGTCTCCAAAACACACCTGCGCCTTCTACGCTGCTGCTCCGACTCCAGGCATGTTAATCAGCGCCGAGTGTAAAGTTTGACGAACAACACGGCCGACTCAGAAGCATCGACTCGTCTCCTGCAGCGGGAAATGCTTCACTTTTGTTTGCTCGTATTGCTCTGTGCACAACGCCATCATCAATCTGCCATCAAGTCGTTTTATTTTCAGCATCGCGAATCCATATACAGAGTATATCATCAGTACTACGAAGCCCAGTACACTGGGTAATGTGGTGTCAAGCTAGGTACCAACACTCAACAGCTCTTGGTATCTTGGTCACGTTCACGCTTGATACGGATCCTTTGGCCTTTTACTAACATTTTAAAGCTGTTAGCCAAATCACTGCTCATAATTACTCTGGATTTCATTAAAATATGATGCCTCCACCGAGGCATAAGACAAGATGAAGGAACGTTTTTAGTGCTGTTGTTTTTCTTCTCTCTCTCAGCAAGATAAAAGCAAACCAGACCAGTGGGTGGAGACGTGGGCTAAAGGTGAGGGAAGAAATTCTGGTTCAGATCCAATTTTATAAAATTAAAACATCGGCCTTGCTGAGAACATTTTCCCAGGCTAGTCCATAATAATCATAGGTGCTTTCAGTGGTTAACGGGCTCCTGAGTCCCTTAAAATACCTAAATATGCCGACCCTAAACCCCTATTTGGCTGAGAATAACTTCAGTTATTCTAATTCCTGTGCTTACTGTAAAGTTTTCAAACTTTTCCTTCTGGTTCTTCATGCTACTTGGATACTTAAGCCTCCGTTATTGCTTCACCCAACACTTCCAACATCTCCTTAAGCCGCTACCTTCACATGCAACTACATGGACCAATACAGCTTCAACTCCCATCACTTCATTACATGGACTTAATCGTTTTAATGACTCAACTGCCACTCCACCGTCAAGTTCAATTCAAACATCAGCCAGCAGCAGAGCATCAACATAAACGAGCAGCGTCCATAGCTTTAATGCAGGTTTTGGTAACGTGGCATCAAATGCAGATTTAAGCAGGAAGCACAGATTTCTTTTTTAATCGGTATTTGGAGCATCAGGAACAGCGCTGTGTGTTTTGGAGCATAAATACGTCTGATTTTAGCCACAGTTGTAAATGATCCCTCCTGCTGACTGCCTCCTGGATGGATGAGGTTTGGTTTCGTTAATGCGATATGTAAGCGTATTACTCACTTGCGTAAGCGGAGTTGGCGGTGGAGCCGTTGAGGAAGCTGGGGGATCCAGGTACGCCCAGGTTGGTCATCCCCGCCCCGTATCCGTTCATGGTGGACGTGATGGTGTTGTAGTTGGACTGCTGAGGCGTGGAGCTCGGCACGTAGCCGCGAGGAGACACGCTGTTTGAGTTACGGGAATAGCCTAAGAGGAGGAAGAAGTACTCTTCATCATGTGTCCATACGCTGACTTCAGTGTTTGGATAGATAATCAATCATCTCTCATCATTACGTCATAATTAAGAAATGAATCTTTACTTTAAGACTGTGAAATTCAAAAAACATTTACTTGATGTGACGACTTCCAAGAGTAACTGTCACTCTAAATTTCTCACAGTTTGATTGAACTGGACCCACGCTGTGCATTTCCAGCTCCAAATTTGTTATTCTGTGACTACAGTAGCTTTGCATGATTCCCAGCAGTTGGTGCGGTGCCTCAATTAATGTTCATTTAGCCCCTTCTCCTTTAAACTGTGTAGGATGAAGTAGATATAATTATTCAAAATGTTTACAACAAAATGTTATCGGGTTTTAACTCCATTAATCATCTCATGACCTTCTTGATTGATCGGGTGACCCTTTGGTCGAGAACCACTAAACCAGCAGACAAATTACTAAAGTAGTGAGTTCACTGTGAAATCTGTCTTTTAATTGCAAAGACAACGTTTTGTACAGCCTCTCTCCGCCCCAACCTCCTCCTTCTGACTCAGCCCACCTGAGCGTGAGACGTTTTTATTTATTCGTTTTTCTCAAATGCAAAAACACAGTCGAAGCCCTGTAAGGGCAAACCAGGCTGACAGGTAGAGATATGAAACTGAAAAGCAGTATTCATCACCAAGAAGATCTTGATAATGATCTTGTAAAATTATTCAGAATAAACAAACAGAATACAAAACTAATATCTTTTTTAACCCAGGAATGTAAATGTTTGGTGGTCTAAAACTGGTTTGACAAAAGGCCAACTCACATAGTAAGAAAACCTACAAATTACCCTACATTTTGCTGACCTCCTCACTGTGACCTCAGCAGTGACATCATCGCGCCTGTCACTGCTGGTCTCCTGTTATGAAGAGCTCGCCTCCCTGCAGGCGAGGTCTGCCCTTCATCTGTCACCTGACTCCTGCTTTTTACTTACCTCTGGTCTCCCTTCTCTCCCCTCTCACCCCCCCATGCTCCCACTGATTGACCCTCATCCAAGATGCATTGAATACCAATGTTCCCGCAGCACAGAGCCTGACCTCTGACCCCCTCGCGAGGCTCCACAGTTCCCACCGACCTCGGGACGAGCTCACTTAGCAGAGCTAACAGAGTGCCAAGTAGCACATTACGCCCTCTCTCTCGCCTCACCCTCCACCCTCTTTCCCTTTCCCCCAACTTCCCATTTCGGGCCAACGCAATTCCCAGCAGGAGCGGCTGATGGAGCGCTGCCCAGGGACAAGGGCGAGGAGAGGCGGCGATGGGAAACACATGTGGAGTAGCAGAGTGCAGGGAGCGGCCGAGCACTCAGAGTAAATGTAAGGATTGTTCTGTAATAAAAAAAATAATGCCTTAACAAATGGACTGAGTGTTGGGTGGTGTTTGTCTTGGTGCGTTCCCTCTCCCTATCCATTTCGCCACAGCAGCGTGGGAAGCAGATCGGATGCAGGTCACATCCTGCGCACCGAAGCCTGAAACGTGTTTGCTGCAGAGCAGTGCAGATGAGCTGGTTAACGGACAGTTTGGATTTCACTGTTTAATGACAAAAATTAACGACTAGAAAAGCTCTTTCAGAGTTAATAAACTTTTTTATCAGTTAAAAATTTATTTATATACTGTTTTTGTCACTTTAACGAATTTAAGCTCTATATTTTTAATTTCTTTGCCTTCTGTATAAACCGATGACGGTTCTCTGTCTAAAATCAGAAAACTCCTGCTGCTACTCTACTGTATGTACTGTAATTATACTAGTTTAAATAACATATGTATCAGATATCTGAGTATTAGTGTACTGACAACAAAAATCATCAGGTAGTGCCTCTATGATAGCAATAATGTTAGGAAGCAAGCTAAGCCTAGCCAGCTAGCTGTAATTTAGCAATGCAGCAAGAATATGTTGCTGGTAAAATTGTAGCATTCACTAATTTTTAAATGAAAACAACCAGTTCAATCAATGTCTGAGAGTTAGCAAACTTCATTTACTAAGGACAGCATTTTGCTATGCTGGATAGCTAGTAGTTTGTCCTCTTTTTATGACTCAAATGCTCTGTGACTGCCAAAATTCCTGATTAGACAAAACTCAATTTCTTCTGGCTAGAGTTAGCTAATTTTAGTACTAACCAAAGCAGAAAAACTACTTGCTAGCCAACATATCACTTAACAGTTAGCTAACTTTAACCTGCTTCCTCACTAACACTATGGAGCCACATCAGTGCTAGTTCCTGTCCTTACTCTGTGTTCTGCTGGGAAATAGTCGTTTGATAGCATTAGCAGTTAGTGGACTATTTTTAAGCTAACATTAGCTGCTGTTGTTTATGGCTAGTAGTACAAGGGCGACAGGTATTCAGGGAATTTACTTGGAAGTGAGAATACACATCTTCAAAAACATTTAAGCCTTATCCATGATTCTGTAAGCGTTACATGCAAAGTTATAAAGAAGGCTGAAAGTGGGCAGGTAAGTAAAAATATGTTTTTGGGGGTATTTTTCCTGGTATCAGGCTTCCCTCGTGACCCCATAAACTCTGACAAAGACAGACTCCAGAGGAAAAAGCCTTCATCCTGCAGGACGATGACATGATGCTGAGCAGGCCGAGCTGAATTGGAGCTGTAAATTACCTGCCTCGTCCGCCTGATAAGGTCTGGGCTCGAGAGCTGCTGTTTTTATTAATGTTTTAATCACGGTGGATAATTGCAAGGGGCACACAGAGCCATTTCATACTTCATAACAGCGGGGAGGACGGCATTAGATCCTCGGTGTAATGTTTCCGACTGGACCACAGTTATGAATTTTCAGCATGGCTGCTACCTCGTTTCCCATGACCTCATAGATTCCTGTAAGGTGTTCGCTGCGGGGCCGATGGGAAAACCAGGCCACGGTTTGTGGTCGAAGTGGAGGGGGGGTGTCCGGGGAGTAAAAGCAGCTCGATCTGCTTCCTGTCGACGCGCTCACAAGCTGTTTGCTGCATGTTTTCCTGAGCGTTCCTGACAGAAGCAGAACTGACTGCTGAAAGGAAACACTGAGGATAACAAACCCACAGAGCTACAGTGGAAACACCACCGAACGTATCTGCTAACAAGAACTGAGATATATCAGATTTCCACTGACGTCCAAAAACTTGTAGAAACACTTCAGTGAACGTGCTCTTGTTTATTTTGACTGTGTCTGATAGCAGGTACTAAAACAATAAACATGAATTCATGTGCTGCTGAAAATAGTCTGTAAAAATAACTTTGTGGAGCCCTTTGGTAATCTATGGACGCTTGCATCCACTCAAACTAAAATGTGTGGTTTTATAACTGAAAGAGATGTGTGAACTTGAACCCTACATGGAAGTCATACATTGTTTCATGAACTCTAGTGAAGTATCCTGTAGGACTCTACAGAAATTCAATGACGTCCAGTGAACTTTCCTGACGTCCACTAAACCACTCCAGTCTACTGGACTCTTCTAAAGACTCTTTTTAACTCTCAGACTCTCAATAAAGTTGGACCCTAAAAACATTTGTTGGACTTTACTTAACGATACTAAACTCCCTGTCCCTGCTGGATTCTAGTGGACAGTCAACCCTATTGGTCAACAAAGTCTACTTGGCCTCCATTTGTCTTTAATGCAGTCTACTGAGCACACTTGTGATGCGGCGTAAACCATGAGGCCTCCACCCCCTCCCTAGAGGATCATGGGTAGCAGCGCGCTCTCACCTTGGTCGGCCTGCGAGGCCTCGGAGATGTTGACGGCGAGCTGACTGCTGAATGAGTTCACTCCCATCATCCCCGAGTGAGCGGCTGAGCCAGTGAGCGACGGCAGCTGGTTGTGACTGCGAGGGACGCTGTAGAGCGCCTCGGTGAGGTCGGCCGCTCGCTTCAGGATGATTTCCTGCGAGGAGAGGGGAGGACGGGACATTATTTTGTAAGAGTTACTGTTGGCATGAAAATGTTGGAAAGCAGTGAATCTCAGTTCTGCGGTTCCCACCAGTGAACTAAATTTAGAGTTCACGGGACGTATGATGATGTTGAAGTTTGACATTTTTTGAATCTCTTGTTTTTATGTCATATTGAAGTGTGAGCAACGTAAATAGTCACTGAAAAATTTAGTAAAACCCCACATGGATGTTTGCGCTTCAGTAGAAGGTGATTGTCTGGACATATATATACAAAAAGATTAGAACTCACACATTGGAGAACAAAATAGTTGCGAAGTGCTTGGAGTGAGTGATGAGGGTTACCCAGAGTGAGGTGATTGGTGAGGTGGGTGGGCAGGGGTGAGGTGTGGGGGGACAGCATTAGTTAATTGTCTGAATGGCCCAGGGGAAGCTGTCAGTGTAGTAAATGCAGGGATTCTGTTAGACGTATGAAGTCTAACACAGTTTTTCATTCAGGAGTCTGGGATTTCTGTTCTCTGTTAGAGCCTCACTATTACATTTTTCTTATCATTACTCATCATTTATTTCTGAGATATATCCTGAGGTTTGTGATGGGATGTTTCACTGATCCTCATGTGTTTGAGTTTGAAGAGGCCAAAGGTCAAAGTGAAGGTGCTCCCTCACCTGGTTATTGTGCGGCATCCCGTACAGAGCTTCCACCAGGTCGGCCGCTCGCTTCAGCAGCACTTCCTGAAAAAAGACAAAAAAGGGAGGTTTAACAGAAAACACAACACAAGGACGACAGAAGAAGAATCAGCAGGAAGCCATATTCTCACACACACACATTTTCCATTCAGCCCACAGGAGAGGAAGCGTCCAATCTGAGAGTCTGGGTTTAATAATGTGACTGATAAACAAGTGAATACAAACACAAGAAGAGGGGGTGATGGGTAAAAAAAAAAGGAAAGGAAGGAAAGAACCAAAAAAGAGAAATAAAATAAGGAATGAGAAAAGGAGACAGGAGAAAGAAAGGAATACAGGATGGAAAAAAGGAAGAAAAAATTACAAAAGGAAACAAGGAAAGAAATAAGGGATAAGGGGAAGGAAATTAAACAAAATGAAGGGAACATTAGGGAAAATTAAAGTCAGAAAAAAATGCAAGTAAAAACATTTAAATGGACAGGGATAAATAAATGATATCAACAGAAGGAAACAAGGAACAGGAAAGGAAACAAGGGGGGAGGAAGAAACAGAGAAGGGATGGAAAGAAACAAGGAAAGGTGAGGAAACAAGAAAAACCATTAATGAAAGAAAGAATGCAGGAAGGAAGGAAGTGAGGAAGGGAAATATAAAGGTAAAAGGTGAAATAAGGAAACAAGGGAGGAAAAAAGGTGATGTAAACAAAGCGCTGAATGGAGACACAGGAAAGCCTGAGGATGATCAGCTGACAGAGGGAGGAGGAGGTGTGGAGTCCCAGAGGAGCAGCAGTGGGGAGGTGGAGGCCTCTGCTGGATCTCCCTGAGGTATTACAGCAGGAGAGGGAGAGAGGGAGGCTTGTTTTTCACGTGAAGTGATGAAGGAAGAGGAGGAGGAGGTGACGGCTGCCACTCTCTAGGTTCAGCCATCAGAGCTCCGACCGCACTGCAGACGCTGTTCCCGAAAGTTCGAGGCAGCGAGGAAACTGACGGGAACTGACGTCAACTTGAGATTCGGCCCCGTGCGCCTCCCCCGGCCCCCCGACCCTGAACCTACACCCCTCTCTGAAAGGTTCGCTGACATCAGCACGTCACAGGTTTCCTTCACTTTTGTTCCGTCGTCTCCTTTTCCCTCCTGTCTTTCCTTCCTTGCTTTTATCCTTTCATCAGTTATTATTTCCTTTTTTGCCCTTTCCATTTCTTCACTGTTTCTAGTATATTTGATTTTCTTTGAGACTTCTACATCAACAGTGAGACTTTTTTCCCCACAACAAATATAAATAAATTGTAAAAAACAAAACAAAACACAAATATAATACAAATAAAAACTCATATATGCAAATGAATAGTTAATAATTATTTTTTAATTTGTCATCGAGTCATCATGGTTCAGGCTTTAAAAGGTTAAAGAGCAGCTTAATGGCAGCGTCTGATGCCCTCAGCAGGCTTCCTGAAACTGGCCAATGAGAACAAATACAAACATTTCATGCATTGAACTAAAGTGAATGAAGCTTCCTGGCGTTCGTCTGGCATGTCAACGGATCGGTGTACTTCCTGGACCTCTGGTTATTTTTTCTTGAGGCTGAAATTTGTCGATTTGTTGTTCAGCAGCATTAAACTGTCCCTCCACAGAGCAGCGGTGCAGCTCTAATATGAAGTAAAGGAGTGCGAGAGCTCCTTCCACCTGTGATTATGAATGTGCGGCTGACCCTGAACCGCATCTTTGAACTCAGCATTAGAGATTCTGCTGCTGTCGAAGCCGCTGAGGAGAAACGTTTCCCTCGTCTCGCGGCTGTCGGCACGAATCACTCCTGCCGCTCAAATCTGCGCCTTCTTATTTCTGTCGAGTTTCACTGCAGAACGCAGAGATTAAAGGGGATTTCTACTTTGGATTCTACTGATTTTTTTTTTATTGCATTTTAACTTTCTGCTGGAGCCGCAGCTTCTAAACAAAAACGTCTCCAGAGACGCACTTTGTGTTCCCTCCCTGGCCAATCAGAGCGCTTCCTCTGAGTTGGCAGCGAACCGGCCTTTGACACACGAAGGTCTCCGTTTCCCACGACAGGCGATGACCTCGGGGGCAACGGTCCAGCACGCGGACGCTTTTTTCCTTGACCTGAAGCTTGAACGTTGAAGTGAACGCATCACTGTTTGTTTACACCAGAATCAGCTGTTTGATGAGCTCTGCTCGTTCTTCTCTTTGCTCCCTGTTTCCTTTCTTCCTTCCCTACCTCCTTTATTTCCTGCTTTTGTCCCATCTTCCTCTTTCCTGACTTCGTGTGTTCCTTCCTACTGTCTCTCTTTTTTAACTTTGGTTACCGATCTTTCTTTCATTCTTTTCTCCCCCTCTCTTCCTTCTTCATCTTTCCTTGCTTCTATTCCTCCTTCTTTCCTGTCCTCTGTATTCCTTCCCTTTTCTCGAGTCTACTTTTGTTCCTTCCTACTGTCTTTCCTTCTGTGTGTCCTCCTCTGCATTCCTTTTCCATCTCATTTACCTTTTTCCTATCCTCCTTCCTTCCCATCTTCCTACCTTCTTGCCTTTCATCTTTTTCATTCCTTTCTTCCTACTGCTGTTGGTTTTTCTTTCTTGTGTCATCCCCTTTCTCCCTTCCTTCCCTCCTACCTGTCTTCCACATTCCTTCCTTTCCCCCCTTCTTTTCATTTTTCTATATTCCTGTCTTCATTCATGGTGTCTTTCCTTCCCTCCTTCCATTTTTCCTTTTATTATTTATCTCCTTCATTTCCTCATGTTATTTTTCTGCTCCCTTTCCTCCTTTATCCTCCACTCACTGATATTCCTTCCTTCCTTCCTTCCCTTGTTCTTTCTTACTTTTCTTTCTGTCTATCTTCCTTCCTTCCTTTCTTAACTGTTCCAAATGTCCTTTTTCCGTTTTGACTTGCTTCCTTATCTGGGTTCCTACCTTTACTTCCTTATCTTTTTTCTTACCTCAGCTCCTTCTTTCTTCCTTCCCACCTTTCTGCCTAGATTACTGTCTAGGAAGGAAGATCGGAAGCACGAATCCTTTGCTACTTATTTCCCGTCTTCCTTTTTTCCTTCTCTCCATCACTCCTTAATTCTCTCCTTTCCTCAGTCCTTCATTGCCTTTCTTGCTTTCCTTCCCTCCTGTCCTATTTCCTTCCAGCTCCCCTGTTTTTTCTTTTTCAAACTATAACCCCAAATAATCAGCCTGACAGGTGAAACCGCATCTCTGCCAGCGTGTTTCTGTGTGCGTGTTTTTATGTATGTGTGTGCATTTCTCTGTGTGTGTTTCTGTTTGTGTGTGTGTGTGTGTGTGTGTGTGTGTGTGTGTGTGTGTGTGTGTGTGTGTGTGTGTGTGTGTGTGTTGGTCCTCTGGCTTCATTAATCTCCATTAGAAAACAGAAGTTAGTTAATGTCTCCTTCGGTCGGCTGCGGCAGCGAGACGCCACGCAGCAGCTGCCCGTCTCTCTCTCACACACACACACACACACACACACACAGTTACTTACACACAACCGTACATACTCAAACATACACACGTTAAATATACAGTTGGCAGACACTAAAACCTCACACAGAAAAGACTTCACCCGCTCTGTGTGTATGTCTGTGTTTTTGTGTGTTTGGGTGTGTGTGTCCTCCTTCTATTTTCATTAGCTTCTGACAGACACAACAGCCTTCTCAAGTTAATGACGCCTCCGAGGCCTCGCTGCTGCTGCTCAGTGTGGTTGTGTGTGTGTGTGTGTGTGTGTGTGTGTGTGTGTGTGTGTGGTTGTGTGTGTGTGTGTGTGTGTGTGTGTGTGTGTGTGTGTGTGTGTGTGTGTGTGTGTGTACTTGCACTTGTTCATTTGTTGGTGGGCTCTCTGTGATTTGTGAATTAGGCGCTGTACTAGTAGTACTACTACTCAGAATAAGAAAAGAACAACATGAAAACAGGAAGGAGAGACAGGAGCAGAAACAGAACATAAAAAGGAAGTGGAGAACAGAAGAAACAAAAGAAGTAACACAAGAAGAAGAACGAGGGAGGAGAAGACAGAGGAGGAGAAACAGAAAAACCATAACAGAGAAAAACAGAGTAAAGGAAGGAGTAGAAGAAAAAAGGATGAAGAAGAGGAGAAAAATAAGAGAACAAGACGGCACAAAAGGGAAAAGATGGACGAGAGAAAACAGAAAACAGAGAGAAACAAAGAGAACAATAAAAACAGAAGAAGAGGAGAAGACAGAATGAACAAAAGTAACAACAAAGGAAGCAGAACAAAATAAAAATAGAAAAAATGGAGGAGTTTTAGAAAAATTAAGATGAAGGGAAAATACAACAGGAAGTATAAAAAGAGGAAGGAAGAGGAAGCAGAACAAACGTGAACAGAAGAAGAAGAGTTGGTGTTTCCTGCTGACTGAACGAAAACGGTTTTTCCTGTTTTTGTTTATTTTCTTTTGTTTTCCTCCTTCGGATCAGATTTCCTCCCTCCTGCTGCTCGATCTGTTTCTTCCTGTCGGAGCAACTAATTGACTCCACGCCACACCGCCATACATCCTTATTCACGCCATCACACACACACACACACTAACAGCGGCCAGGCCACACCCTTTACACACACACACACACACACACATATACACAGACAGCGCCATCGGATTCCTGTCAGAGCGAGTGCCGGCAATCAGAGCGCCGGGCGCTTTAACGGCGCTGAAAGGCCCCGATCGATGCGGTAATGCACTGGCTCCCAGTTATCATCATCATCATCATCTCTTATCACTGACCCACACCTCCAGCAGGAGGAGGAGAAGTGTGGGGAATGTGGGAGAAGATGGAGGAGAGAGGAGGGATGGGAGATGAAGATGAGGATGAAGAGGGTCTCTGGGTGTTTCCCCTCAGCTGAAAGGAGATGGATGGTGGGGAGTGGGGGGGGGGGGGGGGGTGGAGGCTAAGTGGACATATGAAACAGCTGAGAGACGAAGGCAGCTGATTGGATCATTGGGCTCGAACATCTGGCTGGTTAATGATTGGCTGCTCAGACGCTCGCTCCAATGTGCGAGTCGCCGTTTCACCAAACTTCACTACATTTGATTTACAATAATTCAATAACTGCAACTCTGAGTGGAAGTTACGAATAAAAAGGGGGAAAAAATACAAGTACACCATAAAAATATTGGAGAAAAAAATGTGAAAATAAGTCGATGAAAATTATTTCAAAAATATATTTATAAAAACTGAATTGCAGAACAAAAGAATGCTTCTAGAAAGCATAAACACAAAAAAATCTAAAAGAAAAACAGTGGTCGACATCGTAACTACATAAAATGTATTTATTTATGGTGGGGGTAAAATCAGTGGAATGGCTCTTTGCCTTTTAGCAGTGCCTGAAATTAAACGTTTGTGTGCGACAGTTCAAAAACAGGCTGCTCATGTTCATCTGATTTGATAAATGAACTTGAAGCTCATGAAGAGACAGCAATTAAAATGTGTAGAGAATAATGGTGTGAAGACTTCCTGTGAGGAAATGAAAACACATTCCTGCACTTTGGATTGTCCCTCTGTGGAAGATTATCAGCAACTCATAACCAAAGTGTTAGTTGATACAGACACTGTCACGTAAACCACTGTTTTTTTAAACATTAACTTTTTTGCTGCTATGTTTGGTTTTTGGAGCCGCAAGATTTAGACGAAAGGGGAGTCCTAAGCTATCAGCTAACAGTAACTAGCTATGTTATTGTTTGCATCTGTGGACTGTATGTAAACATAACTTAGATGAAGATACCTGCTAGTCTGTTACTACAGTAACCTCACAGCAGCCATATTATTGGACAGTTAATCTTATTAGAAATACTCCACCAGCACAAACACGGTCCACAGGTCCAGTTCAGAGACTTAATTAGCTGAGGTGAAGCCTAGCAGACAGCTAGCAGCTACAGCCGCCTGTGTCACCATGTCAAAGAGGCCACCTCCCTCCATATATTCCTAAAATAGCTGCTCACTTTTGCTTCTGACAAAAAGGAAGAAAGCAGCGAACCAATAAGACTATTTAGGTGCTTTAGCTCTATTACTGAGCGCGAATCTGTGTCCTCTGAAATGTACTAATTTTACTAAAGCAAATTCTAATTCGACATCAAACATCTTTCAGCCACATTGAATCTTACTTGTATTTTAATAAACAGAACCACAACGACATGCAAACGTCACCACGGGAGGCAGATGGATTCAGCTGAACACATACACCTTTGCTTTCCAGTTCAGACCAGTTTATCTCAGTCTGGGAGGGTTTCACCATCATCAGTGAGTCCAGAACGAGGTGGGTCCTCCTCCTCCTCAGTGCTGCGTTGATTAAACCCACTGAGACTCGTGCTTCTCTTCACATGAAACCTCCCCGTAGCTCCTGTGTAGGTGTGTGTGTGTTCATGTGGACATGTTACAGCACTGTATCACAGAGCAGCCAACAGGAAGCAACTCCTTTGTTTTATTAAGATTTGAGGCCATTTTTTCTTTCCTCTAAAAGAACCCAGTATAGACGATCAGCTGGCTAGAGATGTCTCTCAATAAATTAAAGTAAGTAAACACTACAGAAAGTTTATTTTATCAGACGTGAAATATTAAAACATATATGCTTTTACTTAAAGTGGATCTATTGTGCTGTAGAGAAACACATCAGCATACAGGCATATTCTCTATTTAAGTAATAAAGGGCAAATATTTTGCTTTTCTTTGTTTCCTGTCAGCATTTCCTCTTCTAAAGGTAGATTTTCATGTTAAGCTTGACTAAAATTTCTAATTAAGACGTCAGTGTATAGACAGTAATCCCTCTGAACCAAAGGATCAGGCTGCAGACTGCTGGAAACTTTCAGATTTATACAATTTTTCTATGTTTTGTGTCATTTAGTGAGAATATTCCTCATGTTAAGACCTGAAGCAGCCAATCTGAAATAAAGCTGGTGCAAAGAGGGAGGAGCTGAAACTGCTTGTTTCAGTTTGAACTGACGGCTGCTCTGTGGTCGAGCGTAAACAAATAAAGATTTATATTTTGAACTGTGAGTGCAGAAGTACCCTAGTAGACTTGTCAATAATAAACAGTAAACTGATATTTAATATTTAACTAACAGTCCTTTTTCCTGACAAATAATTTCTCATCTCTAATGATTAATGGTAATATAATAAAGCTTAAGACTGTGCCTGCTTTTGTTGTTAAACACTTTGCTGGTGTGTTTATCAGCTTGGTCACTGATTTCAGGTCATTAAAAAAACTTTTAGTTATTTTGCACATTCTACTCATGACTGTGTTAAAACTTCAGTTCAGAATTGAAAACGTCACAAAAAAATGTTTAAAATGTCAGCAAAAGTGACTAAATGAGCGCAGCTTAATCCCCAAAGAGGGCTTCTGGGGATTACAAATGACTGTATATCGCTGTCATGAAGATATAAAATTCACGGTTAAATATTTTAAAGCAGTTCAACTTGTAGTGGTATATGAGCAAAATCTATCTAAGACTAGGAATCACTCTTACTGTACTTCGTTTCCCTCCCAAATAACCGTTAAAAAAAAAAAAACCTCTTGGAGACTGCACCCTTGTGGCCTTGGTGCCCTTGCCCTTCTTCTGTCCATCTCTTGACATATTCCGCCCCTTTTTTCTTCCTCCTACCTCTTTCTCTCTTTTTTCCATTTGGTTTCTAGGGGCTTAATTACAGGGGGCCGGCTCCGTGGCTGAGGAGGTGCGAGGCGAACAGGGATCAGCGTGACCCTGGAGGAGAAGCCATCAGACAGCGGCCTTAACAATGATAAATCACCCTGAGCAGAGCTACAGATACAGCCGCCGCCCCACTGATCTCTATAAAATATTGATGGACCTGCAGGAGGAGGAGGAGGAGGAGGAGGAAGGGAGCAGTATCACGGCAGATCTTCAGATTAGCGATTATCAGGCGTAGAGGTATTCTAATGATCTGGGACATGGTGTGGGGTTAATTCCATTCAAAGGAAACGTATTAAAATTCAGCTCATGAACTGAATTCTGCTCATTATTCTCAATGAATACTGAAAATCTCCTCATTCATGAAGTGGGCCGGAATTAATAATCCCTGAACGGACGGACGCCCCCCCACAAGTCCGGATGAGGGTCAATGATCAGAGCTAAAGGTGCACACTCAACACGCTAAACACATTTAATCTCCACCCCATGGTTCACAAATCTTCATGGACCTCATGTTAACAGTAGCGTTTGTTTTTAACAACAGGGTGTCCCGTATTTTAAACAAATCTCCAACATTTATAACCTGATCCCTTTTATAGATAAAATTATATGAAACCTGATTAAACGACAAATTAAAATTAACGTGAGTGCGGTTTCATGTCTGTCCACAGCACACACAGAGTTAGTTTGGGTAGTTTGACAAACTGGGAAAGACAACTGGTCACTGATGACCTCTGGGGTTTCTCCTGGATCATTTTCAGCCCTGTAATTTCATTTCCAGCCTGGCTGGGCTGGAAGCGGACACCTCAGCGTCCGTCCGTCCGTTAGCGGGCGCATTGCGTTTAGAAGCTCAGGACAAAACAAGATATTGTGATGGAGATTTTTCTCTTCCTTGTACCATTTTTAAAGATCAAACAATGATTTACACAATAAAGAAAAAGCAGAATAATCAATAATGACCTGAAGTAATTAAAAATCTTACTTCTACATTTCTACATAGAAGCGAGATATCGTCTCACATGAAGCTAACAGTTGTTTTTTTTGACATAGCTTTGGAGCTAAAAGACTAACTGTTTGAAATGTGTCGTGAAGTTCAGAGAATGAGAGCTTTTAAAAGAGATAAACTGTCAAGTTAGTTTAGCTTTTATGACTAATATGACTAAAAAATTATTATAAAATAGCTTAATCTCATTTATTTTATTACAATTACAGCTAATAAACAACTGCAAAACGACTTTTAATGCATCAGCAAAAATAAGTAAGCTAGTTTTGGTTAGTAATACACAAGTTGGGACGTTCTGTCTGAGCCATTTCTAAACAACTGCGGATTCTATCAGTTCAAACAACTGTACGTGAGCACAGTTATACGTATGTGTCAGCACTTTGCTGGAAGAAGATCCAAACTGTCACCCTCAGATGATAGGAAATTGTTTAGGATGTTCAGGAACCACCGAGGCTCAAGCCTGCCCTAAAGCCGGATCTGTGCCAGAAACCCAACCAGTTTAAATGAACTCGACCAGTTCTGCTAAGAAGTGCAGTCAGATATGCAGCCAGAATTATGCCAGAAGTTTGCCGATGGCTACCAAAAGCATCTGGTCAAAGTGCAACTTGCTAAGGGATGTTTAACCAAACATTAGTGAGGTTGTTTGTATTTGAGCCTGTATATAACCTTTGACCCTGTGTGGATCAGAGAAAACCCAAAATAAATTCAGATTTATGGATCTAATTCTTGTATTTTAGCAGCAGTTCAAGAAAATCCTAAAAGCCCAAAGTTACCACGACATACATGCCCAGCTGTACTCTTCTAAACACGACTCTTGTTAAAATCCTATTATCTGCTGATTTCTGTATTGTGTGACTAAATTATTGCGCTGGAAAGCGAAATGAGCAGAGGAGGTCCACCTTAAGACGATCATTTTGTTCAGTATTGTGTCTGAACGGTCGTCACCTAATCGCGCTTCCTGCTAAGCTAGGCCGAACGGCATTTCCCCATCTTTCAGCTGAAATCAGCCTGATGTTTCTCCTTCTGGCTTCCATATTCACCCTGCTTGCTGCTCCCATAATGCTCTACCTGACGTCTACAACGAATCAATCTGTTCAGCGGCGCCGTGCCTGTCCAAAAACGAAACCCAGCCGCCCAGACATCTCTGTCCACACCTGCTGCTGCTGCTGCCCTCTGCAGAGCGGCAGCTGCAGGTGAAAACAAAAGAGAAGTGACAACTCGAGTTAACCCGTCGCTGCTCGGTCACTGCCAGCACGCCATCCTGTCACCTCGCGGAGCGCCGCTCTTCCTCTTCCCGTGATTCCTCTCCCTCCAAAACGTCCAGGAGGGAGAAACCTGCAGCTTTATTGAGTTTTCTTTTGAATAAATAAATATTTAAAGGGAGAGGATGAGGGAGGAGGGTGTTTGACGTCCCACTCTGGCTGCAAATCAGGCCATCAAAGGGGCCAGACAATGTGTGCTCGCTATTAGTATCAATTTACAAATAAACTGCTTTTTTGGTGACTGGATCTCCGATGTCAGATTTTGATAAATGGTTTCAATTTGGCAGCTGTTTTCGAGTGTCAGAGCCCATCTGACGCTCGCCGCCAGCCGCCGCTGCTCGCTGCCTCAGAGAATATGCCTCAGTTAGCTCCTCGCAGCCGCTGCAGCCAGAATAATCTCTTCATACTAACCAGGATGCCTGATGGCTGCACGCCGTGCCTCTGTGTGAGCATACAAATGTCGTTCTGTGGGTGACACCAGCTCCCTGATTTCAATATTCTCGACTTTGTCTTAAAGGAGCATTTCTGCACTTTTAAATCCCTCTTCCTCACCGCCTTTCTCCAAAAAGCCCGCAGAGTTTAACAGACCCTGTTTCCACTTCCACGTAGAGATATAAATTTACCACCATAAACTTTAAATAAAGGCGTAAAAATTGGCTTAGTTTTTCCATTCTGCTGCCATTTTCAGGTCCAAACTCTTCTTCAAACAACAAACAAACAAACAAAGGCTGAGAGTTAAAAACAGTCCAAATTCTTCCAGCTAAAGTGGAATGATCACTGTGCTCGTTCTCACATAAGATGTAGGCTGTAATCGAGTTAGGAGGCTGCTGGAAGTTAGATAGCAAGCTTCCATTGTATATTTCTAAAAACTGAAACGTACATCTCTAAAAAAAACTAAACAGCAGTGATGTTTGGACAGTTGGTGTAGCCGGGGTAGTTAACACTAGACAAACATCACACAGTGGTCAGTTCTGCTCATCTCCAGCTTTCTTGGACTCTACCAGAGCAGCTTTGCATGATTCAGACCTCAAAATAATCCATCTTTATGTGATACAACCCCTCATGTCTTCTGATTGGCTGTCCCACATAAACAGAAGGTTTGTGTGCCTGAGATGATCAGATAAACAGGATATCCCCGCCCTCAGTGACACCATACAGATCCAACACTTTAAACATGCGACTGCAGCGTTTCCAGCAGAATAAGACTTGTTTATGTCCACGTCAGATAAACTAAACAGAAAATGTTCAGAAGACCTTTTGATCTTCCTGAAACTGGACAAAGCTGCTTTAAAGTTTTAATGGAACAAAAGTTTTGTGTTCATTCTCTTTAATAAAGACACAATCTGATTGTATCTGATGCTTGTATTTCCTGTAGTAATGAGGCACATGTGGACCAGTTGCACAAAATAAAACCAGAGTTTGTACGCTTAAAGGAAAACTGAAAATTAATGAAGAGTTTTGACGTCTATGTTGACGTCCATCACAAATCACAAAGGAAACTAATCAAATCAAATGTTTCTTTTTTAGTTAAAGGCATCGAGCACGGAGCTTTGATTATACGAGACATTTTAAAAATGAAGTTTAGTTAAACTTTGTAATTCATGAAATGTTTTACACCTCCTCCACTTTTAGGTCCCAGAGTTAATTTACATAATTCTGATGTTTTTTTCTCTCCCTGGGCTTCTGAGAAGCCAAACATCGCCAAACCGATCACGCTTGACGACCATCCGCGCCCTCCTCCTCGCCAGTTGAGGGGAAACAAAACGCAGCGAGAGTAGCAGCAGCAGCAGCAGGATTTGCTCCCATAAACAGCTGTTTCCTGTTTGAAGGCTCGGGAACAATCTGGCCCGCTGGCAGCGAGGAGCGCCGCACCGTGCCAAGAGCGTACCGAGCAGAACCAACAAATCCAATCAGGCGACTCGAGTTCGGCCCTGTGCTGCATTAGAAGCCTTCAGCTCACAGCGCAGGTGGTCTACGGCGTCCATGGAGGGACAAAAAGCCACTTCAGTTTGAAATCAGCCCTTAATGTGGCCCTAAACCCGATTAAAGCGCCCAATTAGCAGCAGCCTTGAATGACAGGTGCATTATGGGTCATACCTGCCAGACTTAAGCCAACCTCCTGGCCTTAAATCTGACCTTTGACCCACAGCAGCAAGTTAATGAGTTGTCTTTACTGACCTTAGGTAACCTCTCAGGGTCTCCGGGGTGGCGAGGGATGACCTTCTGTAGCCTCTGGAAGCCGTAGTCGATGGTGGGCTCGTTCAAGGCTGCGGGACAAACAGAAACAGGAGAGAGGGTTTATTTAACCCCACACGCGTCTGACAGGAACTCAGCTGATTGTTGCAGTTCTGCAGCTTTCATCTTCATCATCATCTTTGTGTGGTCATTTTACTCTTTTTTGGTACTTCCATTTGTCTCTTTTTCAAAGGTTTATCTTTTGCCGTAGTTCCTGTAGTCCTTTTTCTTCTTTTTCTGTATTTTTGTCTCTTTGCATGGTAGTTTTACCTCTCATTGTTGTATTTGACACATTTTAACGTTGTATCTGTGTCACTGCATTGTCCTAGGTTTGTTTTGCGTGTTGTAGTTTTATTTTTTTTGTGGGACTTTCAGATCTTCCAACTGTGTCTTTGCATCATTCAGGAGTTTTTTATGTGTCCTGGTAGTTTTCCCTATTTTTCTAGCTGTCGCACCTCTTACTGTACTTTTGCATCTTTTTTGAGTCTTTTGCTCTGGTCAGGATGGTCTTTTTTTAACAACATATTTCAGCCTTTCCTTCTTCTGCGATTGTGCTGAAATCGAAGAAAATAAAAACACGTCCCCAACTCGTGAGATGTAATTTTAATGCAACATTGTCGAAATGTGCTCGTCTTTTGCACACGCGTGCAAAAGCCAGGTTTTTCTTGACTTCCTGTCATTTCCTGAAGTTTAAACTCAGCAGGGATCGTTTCACCTCCCTCTCCTCTGATCTCCTGTTGGTTCGTGTCAGCGGTGAGCGCTAACGGAGAGGGCGAGCGAGCGCCGTCAGCTGATCTCACTCTCTCTTATCTCGGCTGCTGTTTATCAAGTGCGAGACCTCACACTCCACCTCTCCTCCACGGCTAATTCAATCCAGCCTCCCCTCCACCGAGCCCTCTCTCTCTTTTCTTTTCTCCTCCACTCATTCACCTCCGCAAACAATCTGCCTTCCTCCTCCTCCTCCTCCTCTCTCCATATGCACTGAGCAGAGCTGGAGAAACACCCGGAAATGAGTTCGGGGAGATACTTCTCCATAATCAAGCCCATTAATCATAAAAGGCTGTCAAATTTGACTTTGGGGACAATTTGTCAGCCGATCTTGCCCACTCCGCTTTTGTCACCGTTGGCTCTTGTATTCTGTAAGGATGACTGACACTCCAAATGCTGCTGAGTAGAATAGCTAGTTTGCGCTAATATGCATAACCGTGGCTTTCATGAATAAGAATAAGGCAGCTATACGGCGGCACAGAGGGGTCTCCTTCAAAGGGCCCCGCCGCCGTTTGTCGCCAGCGCTCCAAATAGATGTTATTACCATTATAACAATATTTGTTTTCTTTTCCCGGGAATGGGCAACGGCGAGCTGCTAAATCAAATTTGTCGGAGCCCGTTTCAAGCGGCGGCGGAGGAGAAAAAGGGCTTTCAGGCTGCAACTGGGGTGGGGATGATATCTGAAGGGTGACAGAGTGCTGAGGGACGTGGCCCTCGCCGCAGGGGCTGCCATGTTGGATTCCTCGCCTCCCCGCCTCCCTGAGAGGAAGCAGAGAGCAGCGCGGCCTGAATCTATTACCTCGGCCCGCCGCGAATGAAAGAGCGATTCATTGCAGGATCCCAAAGAGACTTTTTGGGGGGATGCGGAGCAGCAGAGGATGAATGGAGATAATGCACCGGGACGACACGAGCAGCAATCAGCGGTGAATCCCAAACTGGATTGCCTCCTGACGCTGCGTACATACATCCCAACTTATAAAACAAGTGAGAGGCACTATGGGAACTGCTGCAATAGAATAAAAAACCCATTTACACTCGGAGGGAGGGGGGGGGTCTGTGATGGTTAACTCGCCACCTCCATCAGAAGAGGAAGTATTCTCCTCTCTGACCTCCGAGCTGATCCGAGATGTTGAGAAATGATGCTGATGTGGTTCAATCGAAGGCGACATGTCTGCAGATAAACATCAAAAAACCCGGAAACTTCCTCAGCGCCAAAAGTTCTTCGAGATCTCTGAGATCCAAGTCCCCGATCTGTGCTAAAAGTCTTGGAAAGAATCTGGGAACACGAGCCTCATATCTCTGTCCTGGTCCTCTCTCTCCTTAGTTTGGACACATTTTCTGTCTGCGAGTTGCTGGTTTGAAGATTTTCTGTTTTTTTCACTTTAGTTTTGCCTTCAAAGCAGAATTAAAGTTGCTTTATTCGTCTTGTTATGTGTTGGGATGACTTTAATGTGGAATTTTTCACAAGCACTTGACAAAATTTTATTACTCAATGACAAAAATAAAATACAAAATATTGAAGTTTGGAAAACAAAATATTGTTTTAGGAACAAGTACATGGTTGAGAAGCCTGGTTTTATCTGTCAACCTCCTGCACATGGGCTCATCGCCAAACGTGTGGATGTTATCACTGTGATATCATCCAACATCAGCAGCTTTCCTGCCACCATGTTGTTTCTTCAGTGTAAGTAGTGACACTAATGCTAACAAGCTGCATCCACAGACACAAATACCTGACAATTAGTGCTCAGCAACAACCAAATAAAATCCTAGAATTCAGCAAAACCGGACCTCAGATTTCTTAGACGGTCTGTTAGTACAGTGACCTCACAGCAGCCCTTTTATTGGTCAGATCAGGTCATTAAAAATGATCCAAAAGGCTCCAACAGCACAAACACAGCCCAGAGGTCCAGTTCAGTTAGTCGAGGGGAAGCCTAGCTAACTGAACTGTAACCATACAACTGTAAGTCAAAGAGGCCACGCCCCTAACAATACAAACTTTGAGCCTGAATATAATTTAAACAGGTAAAATGTTGTAAATGGGGAAATTAGAAATTCTTCTGGCCATAAACGTGTTTACATGGGAGTCTATGAGGACTGAGTCCTGGAGCCTCCAGTGGACGTCAGAGGAACAGCACTTTGGTTGACGCTTGGTTCACACTTAAACTCTTGGACACCAACATTCAGCCACTGACAGATGTGGTTTATTTCTGAAGTTTAAAAACTGATGAGAAGTTTTATTCTGAAAGGTCTAAAGGAGCTGCTCTGGTTTGTAGAGTCCACACCGCCCTGGGCTCTGACGAGTACATTGAGTGTCTCAATAAGTCGAGTTGGTTTGATAAAACATCTGGATTCAGACGCCTCTCTCCAGAGACGTGACGGCGCTCTGAGGTTGCGATCGTTGCTGGAGGTGGAGACGACCACAGACGGAGAATGAAACAAAGACAGAAGTTTTAATGAACCTCTGATGGGGATCGACCCCCCTACAGGCATTAAGCCCATTACTTTGCCTTATTAAAATCTCGCTGCACTTTGACCCCAGCACCCCATTGGCTGCCTGCAGGGCCCCGTGCTCCTCCCAGCCAATCGATAAAGACCGCCTCCTTCCAAAGGAGCCAGTGTAATTGGAGAATGGCGGCTGGCAATGCGAACCCTGACCCCCCCTCCCCCCACCCCACGCATTACACCGCCCATATGAAGACAGATTGCCTGATTTAGTGTAAACATATGCTGCAATTCCAGGCATCAGTGCCACTTTCTCCATCGTAATTTGTATTGATTTTTCTCTGCTCCTCTTTGTTCAGCGCGAGGAGGCCACGGCCGTCGCTTTCTCCTGCCGTCTGATGCTTTTTATAAATCAGAAAAGGAGCAGAGGAAGATAATTCAGAGGTGAGAGGAGAGCGGGAGAGACAGAGGCGAGCGAGAGGAGGGGATTTTTTATATATTTCATCAAGTATTTATCTCTCTCCCTCTCTCTTTGGATCCTTTTCTCTGCCCTCGCTGTGAAGGTGATCAAACGGTCGGCCGGCGTCCTGCTGAGCGGCACGCTCCGTTATTAGACCGCTAAGTGACTGAGGAGAGGAAGAGAAGAGAAGAAGGGGGAGGCGGATCACATTTGAAACTAATTTCTTCACGGCATATCTGGAGTGTCGGAGAGGAGGAGGATATTTTACGCACTTACAGGAGAGACGTTCACTTCCTGCTCAAACACCCAGCAACTACTGCTCGATTAATAATGTCTGAACAATCAAGACAGAAGCTTTAAAAAAAGAGTCAAATAAAAGCAGGAGACACATAAAATTTACAGAAGGTGATAAAAAGTAACAGGATGAGAAAGAAGGCTTTAAAACAGAGCGAAATGCTGCAGGATGAAAGTGAGGATGTAAAATGTATCCATGCTGGACCTCCATGGGTCTGAGGGCTCAGGCTTTTTAAAGTGACCACTAGTGCTTCATGAGACGGCTAAAAACTATACTGTGACACACACAGTCCCAGAAAAAACAAAAACTGGGCAAAAACTTAAAGGTCAGACTTAAAATTCTGGAAATGAGTCTGAAAACTTTCAATCACTGCATCCCTAATTACACAGCTTTTATTGTGAAAGGGTGCAGCCACACTGAAGAGCGAATGAATCAAACGCGCTTGTTTTAAAGCTGGAGCCGCAGATCTGGATTCTTGTCTCGATGCTTCTCCTGCTGTCAAACTGACCACCTGGTGCTTCTCACCTGTCCGGCTTCGCCCTGACAGCGAGCTGAAGGGGAAGCTTCCTCTTCCTCTCCTCGCTCTGGTATCATTCGCCGCTTCTGGCTGCAGATGGCGGCTGATCACAGATCAGAGGATCAGAGCTCTGGGAGGGAGGACGGCGGATTACTGGAACATCTCAGCAGGCTCATTACCCCGCTCGCTTCGGCTCCCACAATCCAGCAGGGCGCCGTGCTTCAGAGGAGAGCCCGCCTCTGTTTACATCCTCCTCCTCACTACTGTTTACATTTATCTTTCATTTGCTGCTCCTCGCCCTGAATCTGCTTTTCCACGCCGCTGGTTTGTATATATTTACCAGCCGGAGATGAAATCCGCACTTTAGGGTCTCTGCTCACCTTTACTGTTTTTGTTTTGGCGTTCACGGCCTCGTCGCAGGCGCTCTCGTGTCCCCGATGAGCCGGCAGACTTCAGTGCTGCGTGGTTTCCTCCTGTATTACTCTCATCATTTCAAATAGGCGCCGCTCATCCGTCCCGCAGTAACGTGTGCTGCTATTTCCCATCTCCCCCGGCCGCATGATTGATGCAGGTCAGCGCGGCGTTTGGCCTCATGGCCCGCCGATCGCAACTGCTGATGATTCCTCGCCTCCTTCAGTGTGTGTGTGTGACAGATGCACGACATGCCGAGCCTTAAGTGGACGCGCTGATTTGTTTTTCTGCTTGTCAAGTGGCCAACCAGCATCAGCTGGGGTGGGGGGCATGCTGACAGGCTGCCATAACACCCCGAAAGCATCTTTTCAGCGGATTATTGATCTGCTCCGACTTTCAATTCATCACTCAGTCATCGCAGAGAGCAGGGGCGACTAGGCAGGTCTGTAAATGACAGCGAGCGTAAAGTTTCCTCTGCAGCTTGTTTGTTTTACATGGATGTGCACACTGGTGTGACAAGGAGGGCAGTCCTGTGGGGACATGTCTGCACGTGTTTAAGTAAAACAAGCAGAAAATGGAAAGAGAGATAAAAATGAGCAAAAACAGATCAAACGTATGAACTCTGAGTCTATCTGCACTTTAGGGACTACTTTCAGTGGCGGATGATTCCGTGTTGCAGAGGATTTTGGCGTCAGTGTTGGTTTGATGTTGAAATGTTTTTCTTTCATTCTTTACGCAATGAAGACGCGATCTTCTGATGAAGATCAGAGTCGGCCCTCCCGAACCCGCCAGGTGTCTTCAGGTATCTTCAGGTACCGTCGTCTCGTCTCTATAACCCACATGAGCGCCCACTCCCTTCTGCTTCCTCCTCCGAGAGCCGTCGCTGACGCAACAGCCCCTGTGATTAGAGCGAACATCCGCCCCGACGCCGCGTGTTAATCAGCGAATAATTACCTCGCCGTGATTAGAGCCGGCCGAGCAGAGTGCCTCAAAGAAATAGGCCCCCCACCTGAGAAGTTATTATTTTCTGGAGTGGCCGCCGAAAATGCCCCCGCAGAAATGGCTAATTACCCGACATTAGTTCCACAAGTCCCCATTCCCAAAGTGGAGCTCTTTGATATATGAAATGTGGTGCGTCTCTGCTGAGAGTCGAGGAATTCCCGTGGCGGAGAGCACACTTCTGCCGTCTATTAAAAGACGACATGAGAGGCGAGATCAAAGGCGGGGACGCGACAGCGCTCGTGTTGTTTCATTGCTGTCGTGTGATCGCCGCTAAGTGACTGAGACGCGCCTCCTGACGCGTCACATCCCGACTCTGTAACACAAACTCGCTGATCACTTTATTAGGAACACCCAAACCATAAATTCTGCCTTTATGAAGCATCTAAAGTTTAAACATCTGGCCGAGGTAAAGCAGGACGACGGGTTTCCTCTGGTGTTTTGTAGTATTGAAGAATAAAAACACATAAAAAAACCACTCTGTTTATATTTAAATCACTAAAAGATGAAAGATCGTTTTAACCCTGTGAGAAACCATCAGCGACAATCCCAGCAGCTCCTGACCCTGCGTTTTAGCTGTTTGTCTTTAAAAGTTGATTTGTTTGGTTCCCTGATTGGGAAAACTTTGGGGAACAATTTAAAAAATAAACATTTTGATGGTTCAGGTTCTCGTCCTTGCAGGTAAGACTTCGGCCGTATGCGGTTATTTTTAGAGAAAACAGAATTTTTCCGAGATGAAGAAAGTGCTGAACTTCACTGAATGAAGCCTCGACAGTTGGTGCTGTTCAAACGTGCCGAGGATGCACCGCGTGACCATGCAGGCGTCGAGTCCTCAGCACAGAAAACAAGACAAGACACGGGGAAAGAACACGAAGAGAACAAATTTTGTCAACCGGAACCCAAACTGTATCATAAAAAATCTGTAGTTTTGGAGTTTAACTACTTAGATATCGATAAAAACTTGCCTGCATGCACTCTTAAATGTGTATTTTTCCTGACTGTGAAGCACCTGCAAGGGTGTTTTTCTTCTTCTTCTGTGGGGAGCGCTTTTAATAATCCTGAGAGGACCTGCAGACAAAGGGCTGAAAAACCTTCACAGTGAATAATCTGCTGAACATCTGTCCAACATCAGGCCGCGAGCTCTTCATCTTAAAGATTTTAATTAGATAATCAAGTTTCTATTAATGAGACTTTACATGACACACACACGACGGTCAGTTAATTCATGTTCCAGTAACTTTTGTCACTTCATACACTCTGTGAGGGCGCGGCGTTGGCGGCGGCCGGGGCCGGAGCTGCCTGTCAATCACTGTTTAAAGTTCATGAAATTTCTATGAGCATCGATTGCAGCAGAGGCGGGTGTAGGAGGTGGAGGAGGGTGTTAATGACTCCACTGACTGATGCAAGCGCCTCACTTTTAATCCGCCTCCTCGCCTCACCCTCTGTGCTGCAAACAGGTCTGACGCTTGTGAAGAAGAAATAACGCCGCCGCAGGTCCGACTGTGCTTAAATCACAGGTAACATCTGAAGCACGTCTCCTTAAACATCTGCTGGAGTTATTCTGGGCGCCGCACAGATGTGAGCTTTCAACACAAAATGAAGATGATGTTTAATCGAGATTTAGACGTCACTAAAACAAAAACACAAGAACTGACGGTTTTTAAATAAATCTACAGCTGAGTCACAAACCTGAACGGCCAATCACGTCTGGCATTCACTCTGAATGAGCTTCACTGGGGCACTTACAGCAACACGTTTTTTACCCAGGAATTTGCTCCTCATGCCGTGCACTAATGGCTCCGACCAGCCAAAATCTTAATTTCAATTCACAGAAATTTCCTTAATAGATCAACAAACGACCAACAAAGTGCCTTATATTATAAGGTAAAGACCCTGGAGAGACAACTGCAGAGAGATTCCACGATCCCCCGTGAGCAGCACTTGGTGATGGTGGGAAGGAAGAACTCCCATAAAACAGGAAAGACCTCTATCAGAACCAGGATCAGAGCGGGGGAGTGATCTGCGCTTTCTGCCAGGTGTTTGTGTCAGAGTTATTCTAAAACTGACTCCAGGTTTAAACGCTGGTCTGAGCTGCAGTAAAGCAGCTGCAGGCTCGTTAGCTGTGTTGTTTCTGGAGAGAGCAAATCCTGAACTTATAACCAAACTGTGGCCTCATGATTAGTACGTCTGGCCCTTAGTCTGTTCAACTCAACATGAAACAAACCCACAAACTACAAAACTAAAGCGCACTGAATCCCTCCTCCTGTAAACCAGCATTTTGTCTTTGCGAATTGTTGCTGTCGGGGCCAGACAGGGTTAAATAGAATAAAAAGACGAGGCTGAAGTGACGTTTCGGTGGTTCAGACGGAGGTTTTTCCAGCTGAATTATGAGTTCTGTCCTCACTGCGAGTCCTGCCATAAACGGCGTTTGCCTCGTCCTCTCTTTGTTTCCGTCAGCCGCTGTAAGCCGATCCCGAGCAGGCTACAGATAATTGCCTCCATGTGTTACTGCGACAGTAATTAAACAATAAAAATTCAGAAGTCAATTAGCGAACGGTGCCTCAGACGTGTCGACAGGAGAGGGGGGAACAGCGAAAACAGAGGGAGCGCCTCCTCCTTCTCTCCTCCAGCTGAGGTCGGAGGTGTAACGCCGGCCTCTTGGTTACACGTTCGCAGACCTTCAGCGAACCCTCTGGAAGAATCTGCTAATGTTTTCCATGTGTGCCGAGGAGGAGGAGGAGGAGGAAGAGCAGAACTTACAAAGTGCTTCATTGTACTTTGAGAGAGGAGCTCAGAGTGAGGAAGTTGCATTTGAGTTCAGACTTACTATTAATGAACCAGGTCTGCATCACACGAGGGCATACAGGTTCACTGATTGGTCCGTTCTAGTGATGTCATCCCAAATGATCAGGTGGTTAAATTAAGCTCAGTTTGGGCAACGCTACAGCTCCTTCGTTTATTTAATGAACACAGCAACATAAACAACGTCAAACATCTTCAAGATCATCATGTTTAGACCTGGAATAGTCAGACCTGTAAAACACTCGGAGTATCACTCAGGCTGCCTATGTAGGCTTGACCTCTGACCTCTGACTTTTCCATGAAGAGGAGAAGTAAGATGGAGAACAAACAGGATAAACTGAGATTCGTCAGCCGTCACTGAGCACTGGGAGAGCGTGAGGAGGGCGGCACTAAATCAGCAGAAGTTTGACCTTTGCATCCACAGAAAAACACTGAATCCTTTAGTTATTCCAGTAAAACAATTATCCAAGTAAGTGGAGTGGATTTTATTTGCAGAGCTGCTTAATCTCAGGGCCGGTCCCAGAGGGATCCCAACGCCCACACCGGAAAACCACCAACAAAAAAAACACGGAGCGGAGAGGGGACGAGTGGAGGGTGCATCCCAGTAACTTAAAAACCACCACCGTGAGGATTATCGCGTAACATCACTGCAGTATGTTTCCCTGCAGGAGACAAGGGACCGGCTACCTCTGAGGTATTTTGTTCTGAAGCAGAATTTAAAACCAGAGCTGGGAGCTACATTTGCTACAGTGCTCCAGCTCGGAGGTGGAAACAAGAAACTTCACCTCAGAAACAGATCTGAAATCATTAAAAGCCCCAAAGTGCAGAGACACTAAACCACCCGTTCTCTAAAAGGAGAGAAAAACTACAACACGCCATTTTAACAAAAACAAAAAAACCTTGTGCATAGTACCTGTTTAAGCAAGTCCGGCTGCGCTTAAATCACACGTAACATCTCAAACACGTGAATGAGGAAAACAAAAAGTTAGAAACTGCAGGAAACATCAGAAGAAATCCAGAAAGATTCATTTTCTATGAAACAGAAACTGCAGAACAAATCCGGGGCACTCCAGAAAAAACAACCTCCTTAAACATGGAAAAAAAACGGAATATCAGATCAGGAATCATCCTTAGATCTGCCAAAACATCTAGACCAGACCTGGAATATCAAAGGTGATCTGAAGCTGGAATAACAGGTTTGGAACATCTGGTCTGGAACTGGCAGCTGAAAAATTGAGACCTGGATTTGAGTTTTTCTCAACTACGTTTGTCATTACTTCGAATAACACACTGCGAGTTTTAAGCAGATAGTTCTACCAGTCTGTGTGGAAGTAAGTCTGACCTCTGACCTTCAGTTTTCCACAGAGGGGGCAGGAGAGGACAGGGATGAGCTGCTGCAGAAGCATAAAAACTACAAACCTGTAGAACCAGAATATTAACAAATAAAACCCAGAAAAACGGAGAAGACTAAAAATGCAGTATAAATAACAATTACTGTATAAATCATGAAATATTCACACGTATATATAAACATCCAGAAACCAGCACATTACCCATGAAACCCACAGACACTGATTTCTGCACCACAGCAGCAGAAATAACAAGAAAAAAGAACCAGTACGAAATAATTTGGCTCATTAGAGTTAAATCTCTACAAGAAAGAACAAAACCAAAAATCTGAGTAAGTAAAATGTTCCACAGGGTGAAGCAGAGAAAACAGCCAATAAAGGATAAACACAAGCTCAGTAAAACTCAAACAGCTCCATAAAAGTAGAACAGAACAGCCGAGAGAGGATGTGCTCAGTTTGGAGAAGCTGCTGTAACAATGCGGACACTGAGTGCTTCAATGCAATGCTGACGTGTCCACATACTTTTGGAGTGTACACAGCTGAGCAGCTGCAGTTCCCAGGTGTACAGAAAAGGGGTGGGGGGTGTCAGGCATGTTGAGGCCTGCCTGATGATGATGATGATGATGATGATGATATTGGTGCTGGGTGTCCTCCAGTTAACGCCTCCAGTTCGTGGCCTCCCCGCTCACACTGGGCACAGACTTTTGTTCCTGGAGGAGGAACTACATCAATAATCTGCTGCAAACATGATCTCCATATCAGGAATCAATATTTTCCCTTCTGTCTGCTTTTTAAAACCCGGGATCACATCTTTCTCCTCCTCTTACTCCTCTTTCTCCTCCACCCCTCCTCCTCTCCCTCCTTGTCCTCCCCCCTGGATCTGACTTCATCACCTTAGTTTGCAACACCTCCCTCCTTTTCTCTCTTCTCCCCCTTCATCTGACTTCATCATCTCAGTTTCTCTCTCCCTGTCTTCCTCCTCCTCCTCCACCCTTCTCTCTCCAGGGCTGCAGATCCCCAGGTGCAGCTGCAGGAGGAGGGGGAGGAGGGAGGCGCAGTGGGGATGGAGGGGTTGAAATTAATGAGGGGAGCCTGGAGGTATTGACTTTCCTGGGAAAACACAGCTCTCTAAAAATCAGTGGACGAGTGCCGCAATAACTCAGCACCCATCGATCCCACAGCTCCGCTCCCCTCCCGCGCCTCCCCCGAGCCTCCCCCCCGCAGGCTGCATTGATCCGTGCATTACAAGCACAGAGGAGGTGTGGACCCGGCAGCACCAGCGACTCAACACCCACAGCCGAGTGGAGGGAGATACCGGGAACACCAGAAACCACAGGCCTGCAGGAAAACTACACAGTACTGCAGGAGTAATTCAGCTACACTGCAGGAGTACTACAGCACTACTACTCCAGGAGTACTACAGCTACCATGCCAGAGCACTACAGGAGTACTACAGCTTCACTGCAGGATACAGATCCAGCAAGTATACTACACAGTACTAGAGAAGTGCTCATTAGAATCACAGAATACTACAAAAATACAGTGTACACAGTAAATACTACACAAAATACTACAGATACTGTGAACCTGAAAAAGCTGGAGATCCAATAAAACTACAAAAACATTAAACTGCAAAAGTAAAAGAAGTGGAAAAAAACCTACTAAGAACCAGTTCTTAAAGAAAATACTACAAAAACAAAACTACAAAACCCCCAGAAGTATCAGAAAACTACAAAAATCTAAATCTGGAAAATAAAAAATAAACAAAACTGGCAAGAAATATTTAAATTTACTGATTGTGTGTTTCTTTTTAATTTCCCAGTTTACATTAAAACAGTTTAAAGTAAAAATGGATTTATCATCGAAACTAAATGCAAATAAAATAAAAAATAAACGTTAAATGTGGCACAATGAGTCAGGTGATTTGTGTATCTCAGTGGTAATCTGCTTGCAGTGCAGATGATTAGCGAGGAAGACAAGGAGGAGGAGGAACCTTTTCAGCTCTCAGGCTTTTTGTCATTCCGCTCAGCTTTCTTGCCTTTGGCCAGTTTTTCCGAGCGAAGCCGCGGGATCAAATCCTGAAGCCGCTCAAAGCTGCAGAGAGGAAGGAAGACGGGAAATCTGGGAAACACTCGGATCCCACTGCTCGTCACTCCACCTTCAGCTCAGAGGCAGCAGGAGAGGCAGAGCAGCCGGGGGAGGAAACGAGGGAATACTAACGGGAATGTTCACAGAAGAGCTGCTCTCTGATTGGCTGGCAGAGACCCATCTCCCCGTTTAGGGTGTATAAATGTGCAGGTACGCACACTGAACTTCAACCTAACCACTGGAGAGAATCCTGAAAACCCCAACAACTTCCTCAAGGACACCTCCAACCTATTTAAAAACCCTGGAACTTGCTCAAGGGACCTTTACAACTTCCTCAAGGACCATCAACTAAATAATTAAGAAGTTCTTTAATAACCCCTGGAATCTCATTAAATAGTCTTGGCCTGCTTGAGGAACATTGGAAACTCCTCAAGGTCCCTTCAACCACCTTAATAACAATTAGGAGCACTGGAACTTCTCCAAGGACCGCTGAAATCAGCTTAAGACTGCTTACTGATACCTACGACCTCCTTACAAAATCTAGATCCTTCAAGTCCCTTTAACCTCCTTAAAGACCACTGAAACCTGACCAAGGTGTCCTGGAGCATCTCCAACTGCTGGAACAGTCTTCAGACTCTGTAAAGGATGCCTAAAATCTTTTTAAACCCCATTTGTACATTCTCAAGGAACTTGTGCAACTTCCTCAAGGACTACAGACTACAGCCTTTAAAGGCTTTAGCACAACTAGACGAAATCCTGGAACCTATCTAAGATGCCTACAACTTCCTTAAAAAGGCTAGATCTGCTCAGAAATCACTGGAAACTCATCTAGGTTCACTTCACCAGTTTGAACCCGAGAAAACTGACTCAAAGACACCTGAGACCTCGCTGCAGCCTCCTGCAGACCCCAAAGGTCCTTAAAAAGTCTCCAGGTATTCTTATGAAAACAGTAGGAGCCTTGAAGGGTTTCCAGGGGGTTTGATGGGCTTTGTTGTGTGTGGGCTCGTGAAGGAAGTGACATCAGCAGGCTGTTTTCTCTTCATTTACCTGCCGCTCGCCTGCTCGGTATCTAAAACTCAGCTCATTTTACATTCATGAACACAACACGCTGTTGGCACACTGAGCGTGCACTGAAGCGCACACGCTTGCTCCAGCGTCTCTGAACGTGTCATGTGTAAATCAGATGAAGCGGCGACGAGCGTGCACAATGCGGCCGTCTCCCTGGCACGAGTAGCGGCGGGTAGGAGAAACTGAGCGGCGTTATGATGCGGCCACCTGTCGGGTTCAGCCTCGCGATGCCTTCGGGGACGCTCAGTTTTGTTTTTCACCCATCAATCAAGCTGGAGTCAGATGTTCCCGTTTCTTGGTTGGGATTGTGGAGGCTGGATTAAAGGAGCAGACCAGAGTTTTTACAGACCGCCGTGCGTTTTTTCAGCAGAACGACTCGTTCAGCTCATTAAACCACATCCTCACCAGCCAATGCGTGCGAACATTGCATGACAGCGAAGCAGTATCTGATTCTCAGTCTAATGAACGTCATTCCCAGTGATCAATTCGTTATTTTTTCCATAAAATACACGCTGTATACATCCCAATACCCAATTAAATGTCTTCAAATTTCAATTACAGCTCAACCAAACTCCAAAAACCCAGAAAAAAATCTAATTATGACATCGAAGAAGAGAAAAGCAGGAAATATGCACATAATGCATAAATGCCTTCAACCTCCAGCCTTTTTATATACTTTGCTGTTGTTTTTCAGGTAACTCTGGGGACTTTTTTCAACTCTTCAGCTCATCTGATTATGTAAAACACTTGAAGCTGATGTAAGAAAAGCTGGTGTGGCTGTTCTGTGAGCTCCTTCAGGCCTCCTCCAGCGTGTTTCTGAGGTGGAGAACATCCTCTAATGGACTCTGAGATAACAACAGGCTCTATTCACTGCACACCTCCACATAAAAGCAACGTGCCGCTCTTGTCAGTCGTATCTGTAAATGGGATCGCAGATTAGCATTGCAAAAGGAGGCGGCGGCCAGAGCGTCCATTGTGAGCGTGGCCCTGCCGTCGGAGGAGGCGGCACCCCCAACAAAGACGAGTGCGAGAGGAAGGAGGTGGCGATAAACTGGTGTTAAACAGAAAACTCCAACACGCTTGCCTCTTTCACAACCCGACGCAGTGACATTTACTTATCGGGCTAAACAGCCTTCGAGCTGACCTTTCTGCTGCTTTGAATGACATCTGGATATTCTGACGGAATAATCAGCGACAGTGGAAGCACTGATCTGAGAGTCAGATATCGAGTCTTCGGACGTTTGACTGCTGACGGCTGACAAAGACGCTGAAGGGCGCGCGGAGGAGGAGCAGAGCAGGGAGTCGTTCGGGGAAAATGTTTACCTTGCTGTCAGGACGTGGAAAAGTGTTTACAGTGACTCCTCCATGGTGAGGATCACCCCTCGAGTCTCAAGATCTGAAACCTTAAATCGCAGGTATTAACCAGTATAAACCAGCATAAACCAGTAGAACTGAGAAGGAAAGTTTGTTCACACTGAAATATGAGCGACGAGCCCAAACTTTGTAGATGTTATATAGACGTTTTATTTTGGGTGAAAGCACCACTCCGTTTCAGCCTCATCACATGACGATTTAGATCTCAGTAATGGATGGATTTATTCTCCTTTTACAGATTTAATGGTGGTGAATTTGAACTGACGGTACTTTACTGTCAGTATCAAACCGTTGGATAACGATTTAAAACCTCTCTGAGGACTTCAGTGTTTAGAAAACTCCGCTTGACGACGGGGTTTGGTTTGAAAGCTTACCGGTGTACACAAAGCGTCCCGGAGCTCCTTTGCAGAACTGTTTGGACTTGTAGGACAGCGTGACCTCCACGACCCCTGGGATGTGGCGAGGGGGGGTCTGCACCCGGATGGCGTGAGGGGTGATCAGCTGAGTCAAGAGAGAAACAAAAACAGGACAAAATGTTCAAGCTGCGGTCTTTAAACCAGACAGGAATCATGAGAAAAACTTTCAAATAATCAGGACGACTTTGAAACTCCTGAAACAAAAAAACTGTCATCTTCTTCTAAGCCTGAGCAGTTTCCAAATATAAAAAAATAACCCAACACAAGTTTAAAAACTCAAAGAAGACGGTAAGAAGTCGTTAAAAGATCGATAAACAAGTTTATTTGTCCCTGTGGGGAAAGTCAGCAGACATTTGTATACCCACACAAAAACAATCACATCAACATAAATCACACCATAAACAGAGACCTTCACCCTCCTCACATGTTAGGGATGATTAAGTGAGCCGCCTGAACCTGCTCGAGTTCAAACGTTTGATGGCTCGAGGCGTAAAAGACAGTCTGGACCCGTTTTTTGTGAGTAAGGGGGACAGTAGCCTCGTGCACTTTTTAGTGACTCCATACGTGGTCTGTCAGTACTCTGTAAGCTTGACGGCGCAAGCTCGGACAGCAAGACACGACAGTAAATGTCATCACAGCAAACACAGGAAGTTAGTGGGTGGTTAGTGCGTTTACAGAGTAACGTTTTATTTTTAGCAAACTTTAAAGAAATCTTAAAAGCGCTGCAAATTTGTGATTATCTCGCTGAGCTAAACAAGTCCAAGCTTTTATTTCCCACAGAGAATATTTTCTACAATAAACACAAACTCTGGAAAAATCCCACCAGCGTTTTTTTTTTTTCAGAGGGAACCGCGTAATGTTAGGCTTCAGGCAAAAAGGAATCTAATGAAGGCCTTTAACTTTTCAGGGATATTCAGATGTTTTCTCACTGACCTGCAAAGTAAATTTTCCCTTTTTTTTAACCAAATCTCAGTCAAAGATGCGTCTTCAGCAGGTTTTTGCTGGGATGGAATTTTGCAACACATGACAGGAAATCCTCCAAAAAAGCTAATTTTCTGAGCCCCACATGTTAGAGAGTTTTTACTCAAACTACAGTAAAAATGATGGTTTTACATGTTTTTAATTTGCCCTCAGCCTGCGTCTGCAAATCCATCTCTGCATCACAAACTTCTGCTTTTCTTCTTTGGAGGTTCGGCATCACGACCTTTGATCACACCCATCAGTTCTATCATCTGTATCGTCCTCAGATTTCTCCGCCTCTTCTACACGATAAATATTGAGTTTTACAAACAGCAGCGGATGTCTGGAACGATAACCGAGGAGCAGAACGAGAGCAGCCGATTCTTCTTCCTGTTAAAACTTTCTGAGTAAGAACGCGCCGACCGCCTGACTGGGATCTGGGTCAGCATGCAGTCTGTGTTCAGAGGGATGCTGGGCTTTGGAGTCCGTCTGCTTGCCGCCACACGACGCTGATCAAAGTCAGGAGCTCCGTCGGCGTGTGGAGGTGCATCTTCCCTCCTTCCCCGCCAGGTGTTCTGCTCTTCTGGACTCGCTTCAATATTTCATGGTGCACCGTATGCGCAGCTCCTCCTGCAGCTCAGCTCGCACTGAATCTGCATATTTTTGGGGACACGCAGACCTGCTGCAGACACAGACGCAGGTGTTCCTAAGATACGAGCGTGTGTGTTTGTGTGTGTGTGTGTGAAAGATGAAGATGGAGAACATGATGTACGGTTTGTGCAGTTGTTCTCGGAGCACAGGTTCTGCGCCAAAGTTATTTCTTCACTGCGATCAGCCTGAAAAATGTTAGAGTGCAAAACACGGGGCCTTAAACAACCCGGTAAAGCATTTAATGTGTGATATCTGAATAAGAGTCGTCTCACCTCGCTCCAGACCAGCATCGTGCCAAAGACGACCTGCAGGCCGTCGAAGAAGTTGTCCCCGATGAGGATGACGGTGGCGCCGCCAGTCGTCCAGCCTTCGCTCGGACTGATGGCTTTGATGCAGGGAGTGGCTGCTTCGGAAACATACAAACACATGACAGCAGCATAAGTGACAGTTGGGGTCACACAGAGGTCAAGTAACAGACATCAGATCGTTTTAGAGAGCTCATTCAGCTGGTGGGACCAGCTCCACACTTCCAGTCGGCGTTCGTCCCAGACGCCATGTTCAACCAAAGTAATCACAGCAAGGCTCTCCGAGACAACCTCCAGCCAACTGGTCACCAACCAGTCTGGTTCCAGGGCTGGAGGTCTGCAGGCCTGTGTGACATAATTCATCTAAAACCTGTTAAATTTTATCTGCCAGCTTAAACACTTTGGTTCAGACGTCCATCAAATGGTGTGAGTGTGTGTTCTTCCTGGAGAAATGCCCTTTGAAACGCGCTGCTTCCTGAAAATCAGGTCAGAATTCATCCTGCATCACATGCAGACCGACGTGAGAATCATACTTTCCGCGAGCAGGAAGAGAACGACGAGTCTGATATTTTTATCGTTATTTAGATGTTTCATCTGGGGAAGGTAATGAAAAAGGCAACAAATCTTTAACAACCCTGAAGCTGTGACATTTCTTACACCCACAGAGAGCTTTCAGTCAGATTCAGTGTGTTACTCCCCCCTCTAATACAAAATGCAAAATGATTGGTTTTTCCAACGCCACAGAGATCGATAAGGTTCTCCATATAAACAGTGTCTCCGTAATGACTAGACTGGTGTCCGGACTCGAGCCGAGTCGAGTCAGACAGGCGGACGGACGCAAAGCAAGCCGAGGCTCCGCAGCTTTACAACCTTTTCCCGGACCGAGAGCTGTTTTATTGGGAGGACGATCTGATATTCCAGTCAGAGCATGAACGAGTCTCTCATTGTTTATTATGTGATCTCATCTATAAAGCTGCATTCAAAGACTCGATTAAACATCCCAGTTACAATTTTCTCCATTATTATCAGCGCGGTAATGACTTTCTGCCAGCAGTTACTGGCAGCGTGAGCTCACTGAGAAAGCTCTGAGTGATTTAGATAAATCTCTTATTTTACATTTTGTTTCTACATCTGCATGAAGGCCCGACGCGAGCAGAGACATCAAGATTCTGCTGTCTTTACTGAAAACTGATAAATAAACCAACCTGTGGAAAAATTCGACATAAAACCAGCTTAAGGTGCCTCCAGATCTGACAGAGAAGCACAGAAACCACCTTAAAGGACGAACAGGTGAGGCATCTGTAATGGCTAAAACGCTAAAAACGCTGTTGGCAGGTTTAATGTCGAATGTGGCAGAAATTAAACAAATTAAAAATCATGTAAGTAAACCCATATTTCTTTTATTTTTGTCAGAAGGCTGAATAAACACTCAGTTTACACTGAGGCTTTAAAGGGTCATAAGATCATTATTTACAAATTCACCCAATGCTGAAAGATTTGATTTGATTTTAAGATGTTTTTAAAGAAGCTAAAGTGAAGGGACTCCAGAGACAAAGCTTTCGGTTTCCATCACTTAAATACTGATTATCAGGCTGGACTACACTGGATTTGAGTAATCCAGGTTGGAAGCAAACGTGTCTTTCTTAAAACAGACCAGCGCCTCCCTAAATCAGAAGGAAATGGTTCAGCTTCATCTCCAGGCAAATCTCTGGATGTGTCAAGTTTCTAAGCAGGAAGCTGAAAGACTGAACTGATATTTAAAGACGCTGCTTTGGGAACCACACTTCAGGATGCTTGTTGCCCTTCTAAGGCTGCAGCACTAACTTCTTCCAGATGAAAAGACTCGGCCTCCCCAGCCCCTGAAGCCACTGCAGAGGGCTGCGGCTGTTTGCGGCTCCGAGGACTCGATTGTCACCTCCTTATTAATTTCCCCCTTTTGTCACAGCAGTAAACAAACAGTCCAGCGAGTGTGAAGGGGGGGGGTTGTGCTGGAAAGGGAACAACGGGGGGTTCAAATCAAATGAACAGAACACAAAGACGAGGAGCCGGCGGTGGAAAGTTTTATCGAGGAGACGGGAGGCTGAGAGCTGGTGACAAAGGCGGGAGCAGATGTTGGGGCTTTTTATCGTCTCTGAAAACATCCCAGGCTGGATGAGATGAAAGGCCTCGAGCTTCCCTCCGTGGGCTGAGACACAGGACCGGCTGGTAAACAACGATCCCCTTTTGGCCCCTGCAGGACGCCGTACAGTACACGCAGCATCCTCAGTGCAAACACTTGTGCTCATGAATGTTTGACTGCTGATTTGATAAACTTTCCTAAATATCCCGAGGCACTTTCACAGGTGAGGCACACAAGGATCCCAGCCTGCTGAAGGCGCTGACAGATTAGTGTCAAGAAGCGTTTGTTTTAGAGCTCTGGACGTGCCACGCGGTTGGAGACGGGCCTGCAGGACGGCACGCTCAGAAAAAGGGCAGATGCTTCTTCTTTGATCGAGTAGCCTTATCTCGACTGAAATGCCCCGAGTGTGATAAACACCACCCACCTGGTGCTGCAAGTAGGTTAAACCAAACGAGACAATTACATCACCGGCTTTTGGAAAAGTCGCAGACTTTTCCAAAGTCAGAGGAAACGGCAAAGGGAGGCATCTGAGGGGAGGAAAGGGTGGATGTCTGGTGCTGAATTGTTTCAGGACTCTGCTGTGTGTGCCTCGGAGGGGCGGTGTTTGGCTAAAAGTGCTGGGAGTTCATGCTGCTTTCTTGATGCCCTGTAAGATCCGCCTGCTTCCAAGTGGGTTAAAACAAGTGAAGGAACGCCATCTCTCCTGGAAACACCTCAAACTTTAACGCAAGTCAAGGGAAACTTCAGAGTGGTTTGGGAGGTGTCAGAGGACTTTTTACTGTTTAAGGAGGAAGAGCGGCGTAAGAACGCCGGCTTGTCGACTTTTCTGTCACCGACAGTCACCTGACACTTCCAGCGCCCCGTACGGTGAGCCCCACGAGTTTGGCGTTCAAAGTGAGTTTTAACAAGTGAAGGAGTTACACCATCTCTCCTGGCAAAGCCTCACATCTTTAACAGAGTCGAGGGAAACAGCAAAGTGAGGTAGTTTGATGTATGAGAGGAAACGCACTGGCTCACTGCTCTGAAAAAACCTCAGGCTTTCTGTTACCCAGACGAGTTGCCAAATGGGACAAGACAAAGTGCCTAAAGAGTAGGGGTGGGTTTTTATAATCGATTCATCGATTAAAATCGATTCTGGCTTGGATAACGTAAAATCGATTCATTAAAATCCTGAATCGATTTTTTAATATAAATTTATTTTGCCCGAAATGCCAGAATCTCTGGTGACATCTCACAAAATTTCAAGAACCACCAAACAGTTAAGACAGTAAATGAGAGCAGGTACACGGATTCTGCACAGACTTAAACACACAGCGCGACCCGCGGATCAGAATCAGTGAGATGTCGCCTTTCTCACGGTCGGGGCTGAAAGCCGACAGCTCGCTGATTCTGATCTGTCGGCGGGTCCGCGCTTTGTGTTCACGCCCTTTATGAGCCGATTCTAAAGCTGTTAGTTTGATCTCTCTCCAAACAATATTGACCGAACCAGCAGCAGAAGAAGATCCAAACGCTTCACATAAACATCGTCATGAATTCACTCTGACTTTTACTGTTTTGCTTCCACCGCGATGCACAGCTCTCTCTCTCTCTCTCTCTCTGTACTTCAAGAACAGTTTCCCTTTCTTCATTATTCGCTTGCTTGTTACACAAATGGTAAATGGTAAATGGCCTGTATTTATATAGCGCTTTTCTAGTCCCTAAGGACCCCAAAGCGCTTTACATATCCAGTCATCCACCCATTCACGCACACATTCACACACTGGTGATGGTAAGCTACATTGTAGCCACAGCCACCCTGGGGCGCACTGACAAGTCTACTGTTGTTTACAGGCTGTCGGCCGCTGTTTTTTCCCTTTTACATTCTTCCGAAAAGAAAACCTCATTTCTGCTGTTCAATACTGAATAAATTTAAACTTTTTAAAATTATTCAAAATGCAAAACGCTTAACCGTGTCTCTAATAAAACCGCTGTAACTTCAGAGGTAATGTTCATATGTTGATTAATGGTTTTCTTTCGTTTTTGATGTACTGCAGAATATTTTTATAAAATCCCAGGCCAGGAAAACCACCTTCATGTTTTTCTGTGTTTTATCTTCAGCTACTTTGACACAAAAGCATCTGCTGTGACGCTCACACCTTTGATAAAGTCTTGCGAGTGTCAGCTTCCTTTTTATTGATACAAAAATATGTAAATGTACTGATCTGAATTATAATATTTCTGACTGTCAAAATTTCCCAGATTTAAATCGAATCGAATCGAATCGAATCGAATTAAATCGAATTAAATCGAATCGTGGATCGAATCGATTCGGGACCTTGTGAATCGGAATTGAATCGATTCTAGAAATCAGTGACGATACCCAGCCCTACTAAAGAGCTGTAGACAGTAACAGGAGGTTAATGTGAACCTGTTTAGGTTGACTTGTAGGACTTGCAGGTAACCCCACCCACCTGCTGCTCCAAGGCCTAAAACTTTAACCAGGACGACGTTAAAAGAAAAACAGGTTTTTGATTTGTTCCAACTGACTCGTGTCAAAATGCTCTGACAGAATATAACAGGATGTGATTGGTGGGCTTCCTCGGTGAGCACAAATGAAATATCTTTTACTGATTCTGCCCAGAAAACCTGCTACAGCTTTGGTTAAGCCCCTCCCTCCTGGCACTCCAAGTAGGTCGAATCAAGCGAGAGCCTTATGTCATCGGGTTTTATTAGAGTGGGGACAGGGCAAAGTGGCGTTAAAGTTTACAACTTCAGAGGATATGTTGCCGCTGAGCTCCAGCTCTCAGAGTCGAGTTTCACTGTGTGAAGTTTATACGCAGATGATGCATTTTATTTGGTCGCCTTGGAAGGTGGAAGAACGGAGCGTTTGTTCGCCGTGCCCCGGAGGAACGCAACGTCCAGCAGGACACTGAGCCGGCAGAGAGTTTCATACAGGCCTGACGTTTCACTTAATAAACAACAACCAAACGTAAGCAGGAAGACCAGATTAACCTGTGAGCTGCTTATCCTCTCACCTTGTTCCAAAGAGCCAGAAACCTGCAGTCTGCTGGAGAAACCGATCCCAACCTCAGAGTTTTTTGTACTTTTTTAACAGCTGCAGTCTATTACTGACTAAACACAACTGCAGCTGAACCTTCTACACATCTTCTGATCGACATGACCGACAGAATGAGTCCTACGAGTCCTACAAACCTCTGACAAAAGCTTATGATTCTGTCTTTATTCTACCTCAACAAAAAAATCCAAACCAGAACTTTGCACCCTGCTCAATAATTTGATCTGTTTGAGTCACATCTTACCTTCAGAGGGGTCCAGTCGTCGGGCTCGGCGGCCATGTTTGGAGTTGTTGTGGACGAACATGTTGTCTGACACGGCCAGCACGTGACCATCCACGTTGACTGTAGTGGACACCACCACCTGTTGTGGACACAGCCCTCAGGGTTATTTCGGATTTTTAATTTTTCATGAAAGATAACTGCTTCCCTGCTGGACTTTTACCTGGAACCTCCTCATGTCTCTCGGGTTTCCTGCATTTTTCAAACAGTTCTGATTGCACTTGAGGAAGAACTTCAGGAAGAATCTGAAAGATGTGTAGACAAAACAGGAAAAAAAAAGAGAAATACGATTAGTTTCATTTGAACTGCTGCTCAAAATGGACGAGAACCAGAACACAGGCACAGTTTGAGAATCAGAGGAAGCCGGGCTCAGTTACTCTGCAGGACGCTCATTTGCATCAGGAGGAGTTTTACCAGCGTCAGTCCAAATAAACTTATATGGCTACGTAAAATGTTAAACTGCATGCAGAAGCTAAAATCACACACATTTATTTAACAACCGCACAGATTTGCTACATCTTCCTGTGAAAGGCTGAGAGGACGGAGCCTGTCTCAGGGCTGAATGTGTTGCTGTTTCTTCGTGTCGGGTCACATATCGCCTCTTTATCTGAGCAGCAGATAAAATTACAATTCTGCAGCGGAGTCTTGATAAAGGCGGTCGACACTTCCTGCAGACTTATGGCGTCTCATTAGGGCCCGCCTTTTGATTTTCCTTCCTGCGCGCCCGATCTCTCGCTCGCCGCGCGTTGATTTACGGCGATTTTTACGGCAGCAGAGGAGTATTGATTGGAAATGGATATCAATGAGGATGGGCGGTAATAACCAGCAGCTTTGGAGGAGGACGGTGAAGGGAGGGGGAGGGGGGGTCAGAATGGATTGCCACCTTAATGCATTTCCCACTGCCTTGTAATCTGTGCACATCCATCTCTCGGACCATAAGCCCCTCCACCCCGTTCTCATGGTGCGCTTCCTTTTTAATTGCCACATTATCACAATAATAATCCGGGCAGTTAACAAGCGGCAAGGTCGCAGACAGACATGTCACATTAACCAGGGGATAACCTCGGCAGAATACCCACACCCCATCTTTTTCACCTCCTCCTCCTTATTCTGCTGCCTTAGCAAAGCATGCTGGGAGTGCATGAGGAGCTGTGGGGGTGCGGGAGTGGGGGCTGTGCGAGGTCGGCATCGATTTCCACCTTAATAAGACAGTAACAATATCTTTAAAAACACACAGCGGGCGCTCAGCCTGTTTCACTGTTCTGTGCAGTCTGACGGCGTTTTTACACTTCTAATCAAATTTGGACCAAAAACGTTGTTTAGCTGCTCGTTAATGATGGAACTAAGACATATTTGATAACTTTATCAGTGGATGTATGCTAGAGGCTGTTTGTACTCGCAGGACTTCCACCTTAACTCCTGATTCTCGATAATTATGTTTTTACACCGTAAACACTCTTAAACTCGACCCCTTTTCATTAAACTCTTTCATGTTTTTACAACTTAAAACAGCCGTTTCACCCAGAGGGGACTTCTTCCCCCTCATCCGGTTTATTTCAAAAGCTTTGTCCTTTTTTATTTACTTTATAACGGCCCCCATTAGAGACATAGAAACTGAACAAGATCCAGAATCCGAGCGGAGACGAGCGCCGCGGCAGCTGCACCGTAACAGCTCGTAATGACATAAGATTCCAACATAAACTTTGATTACTGAAGCACACACTCTTTAACCATCGCTCCTTTTATTCATTTCTACCTGTGTTCACAAACCCTGTAAAAACATGCCACACATTTATGCGCAACAAGTCAGATTTTTATAAATAAATGGGCTGTGTGCTCCTTTAAACGTGCTTCAAATTCTTTTAAAATTGAGGTGTTTCTCAAAGATATTTCAAAGCTTCGAGATTGGATTTAAAATCTGTTCACCATAGAGATATATAACATCCGTATGTTCCTCATATAAATTATTTGTGTCCCTAGATATAACAGACAAATTATATTTCTGTAAGAAAGCAAAGGCCCGTTTCCTCTTGTTGTAAACACAGTTGTGCGCATGTTGCAGAAGGATTTCACACGGCTGCTTGCTGCCTGCACGCTGTCCTAAAGCAGTGTTTGGGTACTTGATCTTCATCAGGAAGTGGCTGCACTCCTGCAGCCAATCACATTCCTCAGATGCCATCCAAGGTCTGAACAGCAAATATCATTTAGGTGTAGATAATAAATAAAGTCAGAAATAGAAACACTTTACATGGAAACAATCAAATGTAATCCTCAAAATTTTGGGGTGAACTAAGCCTTTCAAAGAGACACAGCGAGGAGGCAGAGGGAGGCGGCGAGCTGTGTGTGTGTGTGTGTGTGTGTGTGTGTATTGACTGAAAGCTGATCTGCTGCTCTGGAGGCTCTAATGCCCTTTATGGCAGTGAACAGAATAATATGGAGCTCCATTCAGATGATACTGAGTCCTTCAGAGAGCTGATATGGATCGATACGGATTGAATTAAAACGCAGCTGGAGACAAGACCAGGGGCACACACACACACACACACACACACACACACACACTACACACTCACCCAATATACACAATGGAATACACACAATCATACAGTATATACTGTGTACACACCAACAATATTCCAGTGCAGGCACATCTAATTTCAACCACACTGGCACTTAAAGCACACACACACACACACACACACACACACACACACACACACACACACACACACACACACACACACACATTTTTTTAAATATCTGCACATGTCGACATACTGCACCCACTATTTTTGTGTAGAATCAGAACAAAGGAAGGAGTCCAAACGTAAACGTAGAACGGCCACAACATTAAAACCACTGACAGCTCGGGCATCTGGTTACAGGTCAGCGTTCTGCTGATGATGATACCCCCAACCACCACCCTCGCTGTTCTCCACCAGTGAATCAACCCGCCCCACATCATAAAAGCTGCTGAGGAACCTCCCAGACCCTGACCGGATCCCCACAGGTGGACCGGCACGATCCCAGCCAGGTGTTTGAATTCTGGGAGCGGTTCTGCAGACAGGTGTGGCTAATTGACCCTCACCGGGGTGGAGGCGCTGAAAGCTCTGTGGCTCTGAAAAGTACAGTGGCCCACCGGTGGTTTAACCCACCAGGTTATATCATCAGTGCACTGCCCAACAGTACGGTGTGGAAGGGTGGCTGTGCATACTATTTAATGTGTAAATCTGACCGGCAAGTGAAAGTAAAACGGAAAGAAACAGGGCTAATGAACCTCTTATGACACAGCTGCAGCGTATCGGCCTCTGAAACAGAGCCATGATCTCTTGGTGGCCTCTGCTTCTGCAGGTCGTATCCAAGTTACACCAAAAGCACCTCGCATGTGGACATCACAGGCTTCTAGTTGTAGTCCTCTCCCAGTTTGACCAGCAGCCTCCCCGAGCTGTCGAGAGGGAGCTGCCCTTAAACGGCCCTAAAGAAGCCCCACAGGGCAGGTCCTGCAGTCGGAGCACACATAGACATGATAAAACTGACCTCGAGTTCCTACAGTGGAAAACAGCCCGCTGTTACCTGCTTCCTGATTGGCAGTTAACCAGGCTGATATTCGCAGTACTCGAGTATTATAACCTGACATGGAGGAAGCAGTTTTCACCTGGATCGCTTCCTTTTTTTTTTCCCACTGAAACCAGATGAAAGTCTGAGGATTAGGTCGACAGCACTGCAGGTGAGAGGACGAGGAGACAGTGAAGGAGCGCCGCTCTCCTCCCTGAAAACGTATTAAAACACAATAAATAATGAAGCGAAGCGTGCAGGCGGAGCTCCGTCATTAGCCCGCCCGACTCCTTCTTCTACTCCTTCTTCTCGGGCTCTTAAAAAGGAGGTAAAGATAATGAGAGAGACGGAGTCTGCTGGTGTAAGCTGTCACCTCATTACACCGACCGACAATCAATTATAGCAGGACGGAGAGCGGAGCGTAATGCAGCTCTGAAATCAGCGCTGCCCTTCAGGAGAGCACAGCCTGGCAGGCGGCGTGGAGGGAATACACAGCAGCAGTTGTGTTCAACATGATATTAAAGTCAAAAAAGATTTCCCCTCCTAGGAACTAAAGCTAAATCACAAACCTGGTTCTCCCCTGTGGGAATATTAAACACCATCCACCAGACCGTTCCCATTATTCCCGTCACACAGAGCGGCAGCACCCGGGAAACACGCGGCTTTAAAGTGGACGTCAGGTTACATCAGTGTGGATTCAGGTGGACGGGTAACAAAATATATATAAAGGTTTCTGTGTCCTTCCCACCTGCTGCTTGAACCTTCTGTTTGAGAGGGGCAGCGAATCAGAAGAAAGCTGTTAAAAGGGCAGTTTTTTTTTCTCACTTTGTGGTCTTTAAAACCATGTCGTGTCCTTTGGGCTCCTTTTTTGTCTCTTTGAAGCCAATTTACGTCTTTAAAGTCGGCCTGTGTGTGTCATTGTGGTCGTTTTGTTTGTCTTAAGTAATTTTGTGTCCTTTAAATTTTCTTTTTGATCCCGTTTTCTCTCTTTGTGGTTGTTTTGTGTCCTTTGGGATTTTGCCTCATTTAGTTTCTCTCTACAGTTATTTCAAGTCTATTTGAAGGCTTTCATTGACCTTGTGTCTTTCCGTAAAGTCCTTTTTTGTGTCATTTTGAAGTCGTTTTATCTCTCTCTGCATTATTTCTTGTAGTTTTGTGTTTCTCCATCTCGATTTCTGGTTATTATTCAATTCTGTTTCATTGCTTTGGTTCTAATTGCTCTTGTTTTCATCTCGTTGAATCCATTTTACAGTTCAGCGCCGTTGTTTTGTGCGTCGTTGTCGTCTTTGTAGTAATTTTTCTCTTTTTAAAGCCATTTTGTGGTTCTCCGCGGTTGTTTGATGACCTTCTGTATCTCGGTTTATATATATACATTCTGTTTTTGGTCACTTATTCATTAGTTTCTGGTTATTTCTAGTCATTTTCAGTCATCCCTGGGTGACCTCTGACCTCTAGGCCCTCGATGTTTATGTGGTAGCTGCAGAAAGTCCTGAAACCTTCCTGTGAGTGGTCAATCGCTGCTGAGGCCTTTAATTCTGAATGGAAGAAGGAAAGTGACCGCGGCTGGTGTAATTGTTCCAGTGGAGCGCCTTTAAAGCTAAATTAGCTCACATCGGGGGGGGCGTCGGTCTGACTTCAGCATTTTCGCCGGCTACTCTAGATGATGTCAACCCCGACCACACCCAGTGCACTATGGGAAGCAATTATGTCAGGCTCAGATTACAAGGCCCTGATGAACACACACACAGTTCAAATGAACACACACACACTCTGAGGGCTGAGCAAGGATGCTCTCTCTCTCTCTCTCTGTCTCTCTCTCTCTCTCACACACACACACACACACACACACACACACACAGCCCTCCCTGGAGTGTCTCACTTATTACGTTAGGCAAGAAAGAAAAAGAAGCAGAAAAAAAAATCAATATTTCAGCAGGAGTATTTTTAAAAGCTGCCGTGCTGCTGATCCTGCAGCCACCGCCGCCGCTCGCCCTCACAGTTTGATGCTCTCTGAGAAGCCACCACGCCACCCGCCGCTGCAGGTTTACCACCTGACCGCCCGGCGAGTCTGGGCCAGCACGCCGCCGCCTTCGCCACCAGCTCCAGCTCATCTTACGGGTGACAAAACTGAAACGAAACACAAAGCCAAGCGTGGCGAGCCGGGGCTGCCGGCGAGCTAACAGCAATCCGTCCTGGTTAACCCGCTAACCGCCTCGCCGTCACATCTCATTTGTTTGCAGCTAACGAACAAACCGTGGAGGATCTGCAGCTGAAAAACAAAAGCGAGAAAATAAGAAGGAGAAGCTGGGAGGCAGCTTGAGCTACAAAAACATCAGAAGGAGAGGAAGAAGAAGGGCCGCCTCATTAGAAGGTCGAGTAAAGTCTAATATTGACTCTGCCGTGTTGTTGAAACGCCCTCTTCAAATAATTACTGAGGAATTCAGATGATGCTCCTCTGCAGCTAATTAGGATATGAAACAAGAGCAGCTTCATGCCCATTACCATTACATGATGATTCACTGGCCTCAGCACCAGCCTCAGTGTGTGTGTGTGTGTGTGTGTCTTTGCTTTTGTCTGGCCTTATTACAGCACATGAGCGAGCAGTGTGTGTGTGTGTGGGTGTGTGTGGATGAGGGCCCTCCTTGGCTCTGCTACACGCCATCAATAATTCACAAGCCAAGATGGCAATTACAGGACCATGTACAATCAAACTAAATATTTGATGAGGCACTAAAACAGTCCCTGGAACAGATCTGCCTCTGTCTCACTCACTCACACGCACGCACACACACACACACACACACACACACACACACACACACACACACACACACACACACACACACACACACACACACACAGCCTCTCTACTGTCTATTGTCACAACACATTAGGTCCTCGGTCCCTTAGTCCCCAGACTTTGTCTTGATGCGCAAAAGCAGTTTATTCTGCTAAAAGAGCCTCGCGCAATTCATTTGTTCCGTCTGAAATATTGAGTGCCGCCATTATGCATTCTGGGAGGAGGCAGCAGTGGCGGCGGCGGAACGTCATCCGGCCGCCCCCTCTTTTTTTTTTTTTTTGGCTCCAAATGAAGCAACAGTAAGAGAGGAGCGCATCACGTTAAATATGTGAACGTAATCAATCTGAATCGATCACAATAATAAAAAAAGAAAGCGATGCTCCCATCCCCGCCTCTTCCTCCCCCTCTGTGACCGGAGGGAAGTTTTTCTTCATTTAAAAATAAAGTGGCACAAAATCCATCGCTCCAAAAGGCTGGAAACATGATGACTCCATTGCAAGGATCAAAAGTCAAAATCTAAAAACACATGAAGAAGTTCATCTGCAGGGAGGAAGATTTTTCAGACGCTAATTGCTCTAAACTTCTCTGACCCTGATACGGTTGTTACAACAGACCGGTAACGATATCTAAATATGAAACACGTCCACACTTTAGCTAACACTGTCCCAACAATATCTTACACAACACCAGAAAACAGAATTTCACTTTATTTGAGATTTTATAACTTTTTTCTAACCAAAAACGCTAGTCTGAAATGATGCTAACGTTTAGCTAAACCAAGAAATGCAAGAACTTTAGCCAAAAAACTTTCACCTTATCCAAACTTTGAGGTAACAATACCCTATCATCTTCCAAACATTATGCTAACAGTAAACTAAAATGTAATAATAACCTTACTCTAACCTTATCCTCGCTATGTAGTAGTTTTACCCAAAGCTTACTCTAAAATGATGCTAACATTAGCCTAAATGAAACGCTGTAACACATTTACCCAAGACCTTTCCTCACATTATCTTCATAGCAACTTAAAACAAACGTTATACTCTAACATTAGAGTAAAATTATTCTATCCTTACCCCCAACCTTATACTAACTTTATAATAACCAAAAACCAATTCTAATATCTTGCTAACTTATTTAAAACATTATATTAACCCTACCTTAATAGTATCCTAACCTTGCCCGATTAATGATACTGCAGTAATGTTATCCTAACCTTACCAAAACCTTATCCTAACAGGATACTGACCTTATAGGCTTACCAGACTAACTTTAGTCTAACCTTATCCAAACTTTGAAACAACTTAAGCCAAACCTTTTTCTAACATTGTTGAAAACAAATATTACAATAAACTTAAAATTAAACTTGTCATCCCATTAAGCTTGCTAAACCAACCTTATTGTAACATTATATTAACTCCTTCATAACCTTGTTTCATTAGTCTCACTTTACTCATCCTAATTTCATATCAAAACATTTTTCCAGCAATACGCTGACAGTAACGTAAGCCAAACACTGCAATAACCCTTACCATAACATTATCCTGCCCTTAATCTGATTAAACTAACTTTATCCTAATGTTACATGAATCTCACCAGAACCCTATTTTACCATCACACTGCCGTCCTACCGTCCCATTAAATCTAACCTTACACTAATAAATAATAACCAACATTACATTGTGCTGACAGTTAGACTCATTTATTCGTTTTTCTAATTTCCTCTATGTTAACATACAGATTATGATAATAATGATCGCTTTTGTGAGTTTGTTTAACCATCATGATCCCGTAGTTTGAATCTAAAACTACAAAAATATATATTTAAAATGCACCATCTCTATGTAACAGCCCATCAGTAAACAAGAACATGTGATTGGATCAAAGCAAGTATCTACAGCGCCCCCTAGTGTGGAGGCCTGTGGCGATAATAGAAGACGCTATAATTTATTTATTTTTTTAAACTTTTGTGACAGTAAACAGCTCAGAACGGATATTCAGAGGCCTGGATGTAAGAGGCTGAATAAGGAGTCTTGTTTGTACGGGAGTCATGTTGGAGCCAACGGGAACACAGCAGAGATGTTTTAACATGAAAGTGTTGTAGATTCTTCCTGTTCGTGTTCTGTTGTTTCCTGCTAGCTGGAGGTTAAATACGTGTGTGTGTGTGTGTGTGTGTGTGTGTGTACAAATGTTTTGGAGAGATGTTGTGTATGTACTGGAAAAAAAAACCCTGCTGAGTTCCTGGAGCACAGAGACAAACAGAACATCCCATAATTATTTCATACTGCCTGAGAGAGACAGACAGAGAGTAAACCAGTGTTTCCTTGCAGCATACACTCTGCAAAAACATCTCATATCTTGTCATATAAGAATAAGTTGTTTCACACAGCCATGTTTTCTTCACTTCAGATATGCACCATCATCTTAACCTTATTCTAAGATTACACTAACACTATGTCAAGCCACACTAACTTCTAATTAAACCTAATGTTAAAATTATTATCTGGTGTGTTTGCAGAAGCAGCACTCTCCAGCTGCTCTCAAAGTTTTCTTGCAGCATCCACAAAGATGCGATGCTGGTCTAACAGTGAATAAGTCAAAGTGTGAATCCAAATACACCAATCCAACAACACCAAAAATAAACAGAGTAAAACTACAGAACTACCTAACCAGTCGCTGCACCAGTAGACTAAAAACAGCCCTGTTTTTATGAGGACAAATTCCACTTTTTATGAATGGAGTCTTGTGAAGTCCAAAGACTATCACCCACTTGAACTCATACTGATTCCTTTAGTTGTATAAAATCGTCTTAGGGGGTTGAGCCTAATAATTCCTGCTGCAGGAAACACAGCAGCTATGGTTCAGGACCTTATATAACCCCACTTCAAGGAAACTGAACTCTCTTTAACACCTTCAGTTTCCTGAAAGTTCCTGACTGGAAAACCAACTGCTTTTAAATATAAATTATGCTATTTTATATATACATATAGTGTATTACCATTACACTAACCAGAAATTAACCTTATTCACACCTTATATTATAACCTGTAAGATTAAATTAACCTTATGGTAATATTATCCTAGCATCAAACTAAGTGTATTCCAATCTTGAACCAGTTCTTCACCCACTGATTTATTGACCTTGTGGGGATTCGGTCTTTGTCCCCATAAGAAAGCGAGAGTCCTCACATAGTGACCCAATGATCATGTCCACACAACGACAGGAACACCAGCACATACTCACTCCCCCACACTGAACTCAGGTTACTCCCCAGCTGTATTTTGGCAGCGTTGTCATGACGATCAGCATATTTGTCTCTGCAATTGAAAAATCATCTGTGTGACGCAACACTGCAGCCAGTGTGTGTGTGTGTGTGTGTGTGTTTGTGTGTGACATCAGGACATAAATATGAGCTGGAAAAGTGAGAAATTCAGAGGAAAAACAACCACGTCCTCATAAGCATGAAATCTCACACACACACATGTAAGCCTTTTTAACTCACACCCAGACACACAAACTTGGCATAAAACACACACTCAACATTTTAAAGCAAAAACTGTAACACTAAGGTTAAAGCTAGACTCATCTGATCCGTGAGTTTTCCCTGTGAGACACTAAAATATGAGTGGATCTTACATTTTTCCCTACATTGCAAACCCTCACCCGCAGCTAAACACGCAAAAATCTAATCACCGTCTAATTTTAATGTGAACGAATCGTCTATTTTTCAAATCATAAAAACATGCAAATAAACCTTTTAGATGTTGTTAAAAACAACAATGAAGTAAGCATTTAAACAAAAGATCTTTTGTTTAAAAACTTGTAATTTTTATGACTGGGTCAAAACTAGATGGAGAGATAATCAGAAACCAAAAAGCAAAATTTTCTAAGTACAATTAAATAAAGTTAAAGCTGACTGAAATGCAGAGGATGTCCAAACATCAATCATCATCTGCATGTTTCCATTGATTTGTCCACCCCAGCACACCTACAAATCCAATCTAATCAACCTGCCTCTGCTCCTCCATGTATCCACACTGCGATATGGCCAACCCAGTGTCCCCCATCACCCAGATTCCCTCTGGGAATCCTGGGAGTTGTAGTTTACGGCAGTACATGACGAGCAGTACATTGCATGTGTACGGGTTTGTACCATATTGCTAGGCAGAGTGCACGTTGAGAGAACAGCTGCCACCAGATAAACATCCACAGACGATGCAAACAGTGAGAAATATGCCAGAACAGGCCTGGAAACAGTTTGGGAACCACCTGGAAGAAACTGGACAGAACCTGGAAGCCTAGAAGCTGTTGGCTTTCTCACGGAGGTTACAGTGAGGGGTCTGCTCTGCTAAATTAAAAAAAAAGAAATACTCTGTAGATTTAAACAGAGAGCCGCATTCTGTCTTTTTAGATATGAAAATATAATTGTTGGCTCTCAAACTGAAATCCATCAAACTCCAGGCAACCTTCAAGGGTCTTGCAGGGATTTCCAGGGGCAAAATAGAGTTATACATTATTTTACTTCTGCTAAAATGACCCCCACTAAAGTAACTCAGATTACAATATATTACAGTTTCCAAGCTTAAGAAAAGACTTTCCATTGAAAAACAATGTAATCACTAGTGTAGCTTATGCTCTTATGCTACGTTAGCAATGCTATTTATCTCAGGTTTCAAGATTTATCGTTTATCAGCAAATTTACTCCAATTTTGTTTTGTTGTTAAACTCTTTCCTAAGCACTGGAGAATGTGTTGCCAGTTATTTTCTTCTTACTTTTACATTGTTTTTTACGAAATGTCTCTTTGTACTTTTAGCTGAATTAGCCAGAGTTTTAGCCCTTTTAACTTTTTGATTTTTAACTTTTAAATATGCATTTTATATATGAAGAAATATAAAACACGTTTCAGCCCTTTACATTTTGCCATCTCAAAAAGCAATCTGTTAGGCACTTTTTTATTAGCAAAAGTTAGCATTTGTTGAAAAGGTAAACGTTTAGCCAAAACTTAGCTTTAACATGTCTTGATGCATGCTCAATCATCCAGGTAAGTAAATCCTGAAAAGTTGATTCTGTTCATCTCGAAATTGCCATACTCAGGAAGCAAAAGTAGGTTCGATTATTAGCAGGTGTAGCATTTTTCAAGCTTTTTTGGGCCAAGGTAGTATTGCATTGTCGTAGGCATATTAGCATTTTCTGGTAATTTAACTTACCTCAACTTTAATTTACCCATGTTGGAGACTTCATATGCCTTGTTAGCATTAGTTAGCAAATTATTAAGAGGTTTTCCTCCCCCAAATACATAAAAATAACTGCAAACAACAATACCTGAATTACTGTTTAAACACTGAAAAATAAGTAAATAAATAAATAGTAATAATAAATTGTTTTCTAAAATCAATAGGCCTGCTCCACTCAGTGCTGATTTTGTATAGCTGACTTGACGCTTGAATTTGCTAAGCTGGACAAAACAAAAGAAAACAGTTATATAAGTCACTTGAAAAGGTCAGACTTTGAGCTCTTTATTCCTTTTGTGTGTAGCTTTTGAAAAACTTTCAGCAGAATTTGGTCTGAAAACAAATTCCAGGAGGCCACAGTGGTTAAAATGGTTTAATAAAAAGGTCAGCAGCTGAAATCTTCACATTCAATGCTCTGGGACTCTAATCAATTCTGGGCCTCAATTCTAGCTTGTATATTTATTTACTCTGAACTACAACGATGAGCTTTAATTTTAAATGAAAAGCATGTATTTGGACTTCATGTGCTGTTATTTATTTTATGTTATATTTTGTTTTTAGGTGTTCTAAATTATAAAGTATCTGTTTAAATCCAGCAGAATCCCTGGTATCGCTACTATCATGTGAAATCCTCATAGCAGCAGTGTTGCACGTTTTTCAAGTTGGACTGAAAGATTTTTTTAATTCTCTCAGGGCCGAGAGGATCCTTCAACTTCTCATCTGATGAAATCCTCCTAAAACCCAGCAGATAAACTCCAAACTGCCTCAAGGTAAAAGTAAAAACAGAAAAAAAGGACTAATTTCTTTCCTGAAAAGTTTGACATTTTGCAGAGGTTTGACAAAAATTTCATCACAGCCAAAAAGGTTTGTGGCTAAAAGGTATCTCGGCAGCTGAACTCAGCAGCAGCATTTGTGTTAAAGCCTCCAAAGGTGAAGTCAAACCTCCAAATACCAAAGATCACATTATGAAAACATCAAGAAGACGGGATGTAAATCGCTGAAGTGAGGCCGACCTTCAGGGAAAACAAACTCTGTTTCCAGACATAAAGGCTCAATGAGTTCACGACCTGTGGACTCGTCTCTGACCTGAGAATCCCAAACTGATGCCTTCAGTTTGTTCTCATTACTCAGAGCTGCAAACAAGCAAAGTAATGGCCTCGAGGTTGAGCAGCAGCAGTGGAAGGATGGCTGAAGAGGGCAAAGGGCATAGGTCCAGAGGAGGCTTGGCTTGAAATCAAATGAATAAAATGATTATCAAACCAAATAAAAATAGAGATCGAGGCAACAAGATTTTAAAACAACTGCAGAAATGCAGTTGTTTTACTGTAAAGAGACCGCAAACTTTACAGATGCAGACCATATTTCCTCAACACATTTTAGTATAAAGCATCACCTTGATTGGCTGGTTGAAATCAGTACATTTGGTACTCAACACTTCCTTTATCCTGTTTCACATTAAGAGCTCCCTTAACAGAGCTTTTATTGTGAAACATTTATTAGGCACAGGCTGCATGAATATATTCACTGAATTCACACTGCTTGTGGAAACACAGTAAAGAGATGTGAGACACAACTACACTTAGAGAATGACTACAGGCAGCTGCAAAACCACTGCAAAGCTTCATAAAAACTGCTTCTCCGTCACAGAGAGCAGTGAAAGTCACAAAGAAAAAAGATACGTCTAAGAGCTAATGAGACAAACAGGAACCAAACAATAAAACACCACAAAGATAAAAACAACTGTATATAATACACAGGTCAACAACAACAAGTACAACTTCAGAGATGCCAAACAGCCACAAAAACACAAGCTAAATAAAAATACCACAAATAAACAAATCTACAAAGAGATGCTCGAATTAACCTCAACAAAGTATAAAACAACACATTTTTAAATAAGATCTGATCAGCGATTGATTTAATAGGCTCGATGAACCTATTTCTTATTTAGCACACAAACGCACTGAGATAATAAGAACTACAACTATGGGAGTCGACTGACAGTCAACTTTACTCTCAAAATGAAGTATTTTGGATACAATTATATGCAAATATATACATTTTACTTCATAAAACTGATTGTTAGGAACATCGCTAAATAAAACCTGTTTTCCCGGGAGCCTTTAAGATGCTGGCGTTTACACTCATCTACTCAGGAGTCTATATTTAGGATTTTGCTTGCGTTGTGCAGAAAATGCTCCAGTGCTGCTTTTACAAAGAGTTCAATCTTTAAAAATGTAAAGTTGTTTGTTTCTTTATGGCTATAGTCCTTGTTCTTTCTCATTTAATTCCAATTACAATCAAAATGTTGTACACTGTCACTGTCAGTGCTCTGGCTTTTCCACCATAATAATAAATAATATTTTATAAGAAAAAGAAGGAAGTATGAACAAAATAAATGATAATTACATATTCAGTAAAGGTCAAAAATAAGATTCCTGGACAGGATTTGTACTTAATGATGCTTCATATAAATCCCTTTTCTATCCTTTAACAGGTTGTATCACTGCATATGGTGATGTAGTGAATGCTAAAGAAAACATATTTTACGAACGTAAAACATTAATTAAAATCACTAGAGTGTGTGTGTGTCTGTCTGTATCTTAAATGTGAAGCAATAATTAAATCATGTTGTACATATTAAGAATTTACTGCGCAGGCAGGCGTGAGCAACTAGTGTTAAATGAATCATAAAACTGGGGAGGAATATTTTTTTTCTTTTAAATAAATGAGGCTGAAGTGCTCTGAGAAAACATCGCACCGAGGGGAACTAACCTTTAACTACATGTAACAGCAAAACAGAAGTACAGTAGAAGGTCGACATTTATTTTACTAAAAAAACAACCTTTAACCATCATCTGCAGCTCACTGTTACAGTTCTATTCCAGTGTTAACGCTCGTGTATTTGACCTGGACTGTCCTGCTCATTTCCACAATTATATTTTTATTCTTGGACTCCACTAAAACACTTTTGCATAATTCACAGTTGAAAAATAATTATTCATAATCCTATGCTGGTCTTTTGTGCAGCCCCTGTGTTCATCCTCTGTTGTAAATAAGCTGTTTTAGCTCCAGTCTCTGTTGTTTGTTAGTTTGTAGTTAATATTAATATTTTTATTTGGTTTGGGATTAATAGCTTAAAATGGATACCAGTAGACCGGAACGTGAGCGAAATATTTTAAAATCCCAAATTAAAATCCCAACAGCTAACTACATGCTGAAGTAAGTCACTATAATTAAAGTTAATTTACTACCATTAAATTGCATTTTGCAATTGCACAACAATAGGATGTGCAAAACATCCTATTGTTGTGCAACTCTCCCAATTGTGTATATTTACTCTTGTGTTTGTTGTTTGTTATAAATATTGAGAGAGCTAGAACACAGAATTGTGAATACATAATGACAATAAAGAATCTTTAATCTTAAATCATCAACCAAAAAGTGTTCATAATGTACTTTAAGATCAAAGTTAGCTGGATTACCAAATATGAGTTATTTTTAAATTACATTCAAATATTCAAAAATTACATTATAAACGTTGTTAGCATCACATTAGCATTGTTAGCACAATGACATAGTCGCATTTGTTATTAACCTCATTGCTTTGTAAAAGCAACAACTGGTATATTAGCACTTGCTACTGACCAACGTCATATTATTTTAGTAACTCTTAGTTACATAGTAACTCTTAACAACTTTAATTTTAATTAGCATGATTACACAATAATAATTTTTTAAATAATTTTTTTGCTAATTGGAAACTAATTTTATGACCAAGACATAATATAATTTTTCGTTTACTTTAGTTTATTTGTATTTTGTCGTATTTGTACAGTAAGAGAGAATTTACTTTGTTAGCATGTTAGCATCTATTTGAAATGGAATGCATTCCACAAATATAAACGCTACTATACTACATTAATATACAGTTTTAACTATAATCTTCTCTTCTTGCAGTAATCAAATAAATCAAATTTATAAACACTGTCTTAAAGTCTGAACTCTTCATCACACTTTCTTTAATCACTTAGTTAGTGCTAGCAACACATCAAGATCACACACTGATATTGATAAACATCATTTCATTAACCAGCTGATACAGATGTTCAGTGTTAGAGCTTTCCTACAGTTATCATGACCGCCATTCACAAATAGAGGTTCATTACAGTGGGAACAAGAAAATCATAGCAGTCTACATGCAGCACCAGTTATCCCAGTACGCCTCCTGATCCCAGTTGTCCATCAGTCTGATCCAGTCTGCCTAAAGTCAGACTTTTCGGGTTATTTATGTGATCAGGCGGTAGCAGATTTATCTCTCACTTATCAGCTTGACAAATGTTTCTCTTTATATCCATTACTATTCCAAACAGGCTTCGCAGCTCGTACAACTGCTGAGGTATTTAATTAAGTGTCTGACTGCTGATGGCTGAATGTCCAGCTTTATTGAGCCAAAATTAAAGGAAAGGAAAGAAAAAATGTGGTCATTTGAATAAACGCCCGAGGCTTGCCTTCCAACCATTTCATTTCAATATCTCTTCATGCCACTTTAACCTTTCCAGCTGCTGCCTCGACTCAGAGAGTGAAGGGAAATAAAATGTTGTTATGTGTCACCTGAGCAGGTCCAGGAATCTAAAACACTCACTAATTACTAACACTGAGTACAAACTGTGTGTATTTATTTATTTATTTTAAATCTGAGTTCCAGCCATGTCTTCTCAAAGGTTTATATGTTTGAGCCAATTTAGTACAAATCATTTTCACTTCATCCCAGCTGAGCATCCATCAGATTCTCCTCTAATTTCCTCCGACACAGGCAGCCCGTATGGAGGCCGTTCAGTTCCAATATTTGTTAAATGTATTGTTTGTAAAACACTTCACATTTGTATTTATCTACATGACCTGAAAATGTAAACAGCATTTCTGCATGTTTATTAAAATCCAATAAAAAAAAAATCACTCATCAGAAAGAGTGAAATCAAAATAAAACATCAAAATTTTAGAATTTTGCCACATTTAGTTCAATCAATATTTATGTTTCTCATTATAAAACTATGTTTTTAAATATTTTTAGATGAAACATTTGCAAAAATAAAAATGCAACACTTATTTATAAAGTGACACATTTTTTTGTTTTTTTGTTTTTTAAATCTCCTCATCATTTATTAATGAAATGAATTAAATTGAATTGAATAAATGTACCTTATATTTAATCTCTTAAACAGAGCTTCACAACCTTCCTAAAGGTAATGTCCATCTAACAGTATAAAGTATTTGCACCTGCACTTGTTACCATAATGAAGTACTTTTAACTTTACTCATTTAGTCTGTGAAAGTACTGAAACAAAAGTCTAAAAACACATTTGTTACTTTTTTTTGGACAGCTTTGATCGCTTAAATCATTTTAGGTTTTTTAAATTTAAGGTTAAGGTTTACCATGTTTTTTAACTTCTTGATTAATATTTAACTTCCTTTTAAATATATTACTAGGGGTGATCATAACCTATTTAATTGGACTCCAGTTAACCCCCAACTCTAAAAGTTAGCTTTATTATTTCCACAGGCACCAAAAACCCACCCGGGCTTTCATGTGTGCTGATATATTTAATCAACCTTAAGAAAATTAGTTGGCAGTGACATGATTAGAGTTTTTTTTCAGTTTTCTATATTATTAATAAACTTCAGATCTTTAGAGCGAAACCCAATATCAGTATATGATAACATAGGCTCATTTTATTCACTGTCATGATGGTAAAAGTCACCAGTTTGGAGTCGTTGGGTCGTCTATGTTGGAGTAAGATGAACATAAATCACTCAGAACACAAGAAAGTGTGGAAATAATCTCTTTCCTGTTAATGAAATTATGTGGGCAGCAAAGACGTGCAGTAAACCTGGAGCCACGGGGGCTCTCGATGGCTGCAAACTGTAACTGGTGGTAATAATAATATCAGTATAAATATAGGGGAGTCCACACACACACATGCACACACATGCACAGGCTGATTGGTTGCTGATGAAGTGGAAGAATAATGATGCAAGCATTACAAAGTAAATGTAATTTATTCGGCTTTGAAGTCGGCATCGGCACTGAAACCACATTGGACAAATTAAACACACACTCACATCCAAAGTAACGAGTAAAGAAAAATTACACCTAATTGGCACAAACAGCTCTGAGAAAACATGTTTTTTTTTCTTCTTTCCTGCTGAATCTCCTCTGCAGATTTCAGGGTTTTTAAGCTCGCCGCTATTCTCCATCTGTTTGGCGGCGGCTCCACTCTGCTGCGCTGGGACCAGCGGTCAGCAGCAAGGTGAAGCCAGCCACACCATCTGGCCTGACCTTGGGCCGGACTCGGCCGATGGAGGCTGGAATATCTGAGGCGGCGTGGAGGGGACTGAAGTGTGTGTTTCAAAGGTGTTTTTAACCCACAGAGGAAAGCTTTTCCTTCTGCTTATCAGAAACATTTTAATTCTGCATCACAGAAGATAAACTGTTGTTGTTTGAAAACATGCGTAAATTAGCAGGTGAGGCCTCCTCTGAGCAATATGGCAGCTGCACTGACATCATTCCAAAGAAGAGTAGCAACATCTTTGTCTATAAATATCTGCGGTTCAAAGCACAGCGTGAAGTCTGTTTCTTCTCCTGACTGAAGCTTGTTGTAATCGCCGGGCGCCTCCATCCTATCTGCAGCATCTCCTGCCTGAACAAAGCCACAAGCTCCGCTGCTTAAATCTGACCTCATTCAAGCCACAACAGCACGTCAGGCGAACTGAATTTATATCACACTCAAAGTGTCCTGTTTCCACTTTCCCTGAGTGGCAGAGAGAGCGACACCTCGTCCACGTCCACCGCTTCATATTTGCTGCCTGCTGTAAGTGGATTACTGAGGGGAACGTTCCCAGTTAACGGCATCGCGACAGCACAGAGAGTGAAACATTCCTGCACGTCCTCCGCTCTGTTAAAGCCACACAGAAACACATCTCATCACCAGCAACAGGACACCAGATCCCAGGGTTTCACCCAAGAAATCAGCCCCTTTTCCCGGGAAAAATGGAGATACAGGAAGTCTGGATATCAGTGCTGAAGTGTTGGCGTGATTGAGCTACTTTGCACAGTAAAACATCTAATGTTCATCCACACACCAGGTCAACACACTGCTAATGGTTACATTTTAATTATGATATATTTCTAATTTGGGGAGAAAAAGCTAAATATTGGACTCGTCTGTGTCCATGATCTAGTAACAATTACACTTCTTCTTTCAGCTTCATGCTGTTTATTTATTCTTTACTTAAAAGAGAATCTAAATGGCTAAGGTCCAGTATGTCTGCTTCGAGCCGCCTCAAAGGTTATGCTGTAAAGTTCAGCTACAGGAGATAAAATCTGATTATTAAAAACAGACTGTTAGAAACACCTCATCCTGGTCCTGGAGGTGTAGCGGTGTGCAGTGTTACGACCCTCCACCTTCGTTCCTATTACTTCAGCCCCTGGTCTTTCTAACGACACCGGGCAGGTCACAAAAGCCAACACCTGGTCCTCCACCCTGGGTTTGAGTGAGGAGCCAACAACCCCACCCATTATGGAAACAATATTCTACGACCACAGAGCCTGTAGGATGAAAAACTTCAACAGGAAGTCAAAGGTATGAAATATCGTACCTCCAAAACATGAAAAACAGCACAGGTCATAGGTCAGACATCCTGAGGTCATGACCCCAGCTTTATGTTCCTCTAGAGATGAAGAGGATGAATTAATGTTCCAGCTCTTCAGTCTTTTAGCATCTCTTATACAGCTGAGCATCACCTCTCAACTCCTTTTATAAACAGCACAAGCAGGCTAAATGTGTGTGTGTGTGCATATTTAGGTTATGATTTAGAGTGACCCCCCTGAGGAGCATAAAGCTCTTTTCTAAATTCTCTCCCTCTGTTCGCCACCTTTGCTTTTAACCGTCAAACTTCAGGTGTGGAGGAGCAGGTAGACGTTTCCTGCTCTGCTGCGAGAAAGCGAGAGCAGCGCAGAGCTGCATTTCAATTCAGCTTGATTTATATATCAGCAGCGGCCTCAGGGCGCTTTATACTGCAAGGCACAGACTCCACAGCATTACAGAGAAAACTCCGGTAATTAAAGGATGAGCGCATGCATGACGGTCGGTCACTGTCAGTCAGTGAAGTGTTTCACAACTCTTCTTAAACAAAAGTTTCATCTTCTTTCGTCTTTTATTTCATGTTTCACGGCTTCTATTTTTCTGTTTTCTGATAGTATTTCTACCAGGAGCCAGGAAAACGATGGAAAACAGCTGAGCAAACAGGTACCAGTTACCTGTTCACCTTAATATGGCAATCAGAAATATCATTAGCTCGCATTGGTTTAACTTTGCGTCAGCTGGTCAAACTGGGGGCTTGTGATTGGCTGAATGTAAAGTCCAGAATAAAAATTTTCAAAGGTGAAAACAGAAATCAAAAAATGGAAAAATGAATCCAGGAACACGAACAGATGTTTCGATGAAGGCTGAGAGGCAGGCAGGACTGAATATCCACACTGATCAGACACAGGCGATAGTAATCCAACAAACAGGAGGTAAACACTAAAGAAAGGAACAAGAGAAAACAGGAAACCAGGATCAAAGCGCAGCAGGACACCAAAATAAAACTCAAAATCATCACATAACCCCCGGTTATGACATCATCACTAACGGTGATCTCACGTGATCTTGTCCGATATCAGAGGATCTTCAGGTGAGAACAGGAGAGTCTGTAACTAATTTTCTAACATCACTGCTTCAGCTGACTGTTCAGACAGGCTTGTAGCATGGACCTTTACCCTTCAAAATAAAAGCATCTCAGAAATTCTTAACCCAAGGCAGCTTGAATAAAAAGGACGAACCTGTGAGCTACAGGTGTGTGAGCAAACACACACATTACTCTGTAAATAAAGTTTTACTTTGCTATTGCTGAAAATGGAGACACATGCAGCTCCCAGCGATACAGGCCATAATAATCTGATCTCTGCAATACAAGCAAGCCTCAATCAGCGAGACTCACTTTATCACAAACATCATTCATGTTCATCAGGCAGATGAGGAGGAGGAGCTTCCCTTCAGCTGCAGGTAGGAACCATGTGATCATGTGACCTGAGACTGACCTGCAGAATAAACCTGAACATCTTCCAGCTTCCTGTAAAATGACCTGACAGACGGTGACCAGGTGAAAAAAATCCCAGGAACACTGTTCGCCATTTGTACTGCTGACACACACACAGGCACACACACTGCTGACATCACAGTGACCTCACCCATCACCTCTCCATAGATCCCTGGCCCCAACGCTCTCTGTCCCCTGATCACCTGATCCCAGATCTCTTTTCTCCTGCGATCCAGCGGTGCCTCTAAACGCCTCATCAACATGTTTAATCAAATTAGGCGGCAGCCAAAAATTGACGCTTTTCATTAATTATACAGGATAACTCTAATTGCAAATTCAAATGTATTCTCTCGGAACAGAAGGTGTTCAGTAATATTTCAGGGAATTTGCATATTAAATGGGGGTCGCGCTGCATTATGTATGCTAATGTATGCGCATTGTCTTTATTTTTAACTTGCGGGCCATATGCGCGGCTGCCTGCCTGAGCAGGTGAAAACAGTCCTGAGTGTTTAATTTTGCTGAACAAACGCCACGAGGAGGCTTGTCAAGTGCTGCACGGCCCGTGTCAATCTCTGCTTGCTTCTCTCTTTTCTGTTTCCTGCTCGGCGCCGGCCTCGGCTTTGATTCGGCGCAGGAAGTGAAATGTTGCCGCTGCGGCTTCCTGTTGCGGCTCGATTTTGTTGTTTTTTGGGTTGGTTTTTTTTTTTTTTCAGGTTGTTGTTTTCACGGCTCTTTTGGCTGCCAGCCGTCACTGATGACACTGCACCGTCAGCGCAAACAGAGGGCAGGAGTGTTACACAGCGTGAACCAAACGCACCTCGACCACCGCCACCTTCACGCCACCGCAGTCCCATCCACACAGAAAATACACACTGACAAACTGGGCACTATTTGAAATTTTGCAGCTATGCGTCTTTTGTTTTAGCTTTCAGGAAACCTGAGTTTCATGTTTCGTTTGCAGGAGAATCAGTCTAACCGGAAAACAATTTATAAGGAGCACAAATGATGTCCTGTCACTGAAAAACCAGGTTAACTGGGTTAAAACCACAGACTGTGTATATAAGTTGGACACAAGTGCTTTTGTGACAGTCTGAAGCCTCGGTATTCGCATTTCAGCTGCTGTCATGTTGGTTCATAAGAGCTCAATAACATTGAATTTCACCAAAACTGGAGCTCAGACTTTTTGACTGCTGAAAGCCCACAGCAGCCACATCATTGGTCAGATAATGTCATTAAAAATACTCCAAAATCCTACAATTAAAACAGGTGAGTTATAAATAAATTAAGTAGATTTAAGTTATTATGAATGTGGAAATCAGCTATAGAGACCCAAACTGTAACACTGTGAAGTAAAACACGTTCCTTCCCCTCTATTTTTGGCACAAATGAGTCTCCGTAGACAGCCAGGCGAGATGAACTGTGAAACAACTCAAAGCTTCTCACCTGAAAAGATTTCAACATGTCTGACGAGGAGGAGGAGGAGGAGGAAGGGGGAGGTGTACTGGAGGGGGAAACTACAAAGCAGATTTGTAGCCTTTGAGATAATAAGTGTCATTAAATTTGTAGGCAGTTTTTTTGTTTTTTTGACAGTGGAGTTGTTTAACATCGGAGGAGCTGCCCGGTCCTCCGCCTGGCAGAGTCCCAGCTCAGCTCTATCCTCCTGTTGGAGGAGATGAAAGCCAGACTGCAGCCTGGCTTTGGGGAGAAATTGAACATCATTTACACAGAATTACAGTTTCTGTTTGAAGGGCGGCTGAGACATTAGAGGGAATACTAAAACCTGCAGCCCCACAGGTGAAGAAAGCAACACTTCCCTCTTTAACTGCTGTCAGAACACACCTGAGGCTGGGACCCTGAACGCTTCAAAAACAGTGGAAAAGCTCCACGACAGCCGCGAAACTCTCATCAAATCAAATCTTTATCGAGACGCTTTTCACATCTGAAATTCAGCTCCACCACCCCCCGAAGCTTTGGCGGCGTTTTGCGAGGTGTTAACACGACTCAGCATCCGAGCGGGGAAAACTAAAGATTAATTAAAAAGCAGCTGAGTGTGAGCGAGCGCCGCGACACGTTCGAGGGCCGAGTCGCTTAATGAACTGAGATCACGGCTCCGCCTCCTCCTCAGAGACGCCGTTTATTAGGTTGACACGTGGACACACACACGCGCGTATATATGTTTAAAACACACTCACAGATTTACAGGTCACAGCTGAGCTTTAACTCTAGCTTTCCTTATATTTTTTATGAATGACTCATCGGTCGAAAGATGAGGGAAGAAATGAAGGAAAGCAGCCAGGACTGCAGTCTGACCTCATGAAACGATCCACAGGCAGAAACAGAAGACAAAGCGGAGGACTTGTGCAACGTGGGAAGTTAAGGTGTGCATGACCAGGAGGATCAAAATTATCTGAACTTTTTTTTGAAGTTCATGACAACCAGCAATCAATGCAGAGTTGCAGTTCCTCTAACGTCCACTAGAGGCTCCAGCAGTGAGTCAGTCCCCTTAGAGTCCCATGTTAAAAAGTCAAATTTTACACCAGAATTAAACATGTTTATATCCTAATATAAAAACAGTTTTGGTCTCTATAGATAATTTATCCCATTAATAAAACTGTACAGCCTTAAAATTACATTATTAGGGGCGTGGCCTCTTTGATTGACATGTAGCTGTTAATTAGAGTCCTTGAACTGGTCCTCTGGACTGTGTTTGGAGCATTTTTAATGACATCATCTGACCAATAACATGCCTGCTGTGGGCTTCATGGTGCTAAGAGACCGTCCAAGAAGTCTTATTGGAGTTTAATGCTGCACATGTAGCGTGTTGTTAGGTGCTGCAGTGAAAATAAAATAAAGCGTTTATTGTGTGGTACGGCGTTACTCTTCTCAGAGTCGGTTACATTGCTGCTGCTGCTGCTGTAAACCCGGCCTGATGTGCAGATACGTGAGCGGGAACCTGCAGCGTTTAACTCATCTGATGATGTGTAATTGATCCTCAGAGGATTGCAGCTTCCACCAACTTTATGATCCGTGATGAGCAGCTTCCGGCCGATCGAGCGACACATGTTCTCTATTTAAAGGATGGGGGGCTGAAGTGGGTGGAGGAGAAATAGGAAGTGGATGATGGGAGTTTCTCTTGGGAAACCTTGTTCCTTCCAGCTGTGGACAGATGTTGCACCGCCCCTCTGGCTCCTGACCTCTTCACCTTTATACAAACTGTCAGAAGCAGCAGCAGCAGAGACTCTGAGATTGTTTTAAATCAGTCCACTGTGAAGGTTTGGAACCCGAGTACTCACTTTCTGTTTTTACAACACATTTTTTACTTTAAACAGAAACAGGTGTAAAGGAAGCCGATCTTTACCGCATTCTGGGACTTTTCTAACAAAAATTTCTTTAGACTGGCAGCAGAATAAACACAAATATTTAGTCTTTTTCATGGGCCACATTATTGAGACTTGATTGCTGGTATTAACTCATCTAAAGGTTCAGTTCAACTCAGTTTTATTTATATAGCGTCATATCACAACAACAGTCACCTCAAGGAACTTTATATTGTAAGGTAAGAACCCTTCAATAATACAGAGAAACCACAACGATCAGATGGCCCTCGATGAGCAGCCACTTGGCGACAGTGGGAAGGAAGAGCTCCCATTAAACAGGAGGAAACCTCCAGCAGAAAAAGGTTCAGGGAGGGCAGCCATCTGAGAGACCAGTTGGGGACAAAAGACACTTCTACAGGACCTGGTGTCTTTTTGCAACCACAGCTATCGCCTCGCAGGTTTAAGGCACTTCATCCTTGGCTTCTCTTTTCAGACGTGGAAGCTCTGCCCTTCTTTCATACCGCCGGTAGCCCGGCCCAGTTCGTGACCAACAACACGTAACAGTGCCATGGCTAACTAACCTATAAACTGGCCAGACTGGGCCCAAACTGGGAGAAACCGTTCCAAACAGGAGCTGCAAGTCTGGAACAGGTTTTAAGCACCGCATTTATCACATTAACTGTGTTCAGAGTATTTTAACTCCTTCGGACTGTCAGACAGCTCTGCATGAACAGCAGCTCTTTTAAAAGCCACCAGACTCCTTCAAAAGGATTTTACGTCACCTTTAACCTCAGCTTTAGGTTTCAAAGGTGAGACGAACAAGTGTTACGTACAGAGAGATCATGACCACAATAAAAACACATTCTGTTTGTACTCAAACAGCTTAATGACACTTAAGCGGTGGCGTGTCTACATTTATTAATCTATGTAGCGATCATCCCGTGCAGACTGTGAGTATCCTGCAGTACTTTAAGTGAATATCTGTATCTGATATCTTCACATTTCCATTCATACCTCTGTGGGACTACCATGAAATCCTGAGTTTTAGTTATTAAGTAGGAAAACCTTGAAGCTGACAGCTGCCTGTAAAGAGTCCTCCAAATGTAATCACCTTTCCTCAAATTACGTCCTAATTAACCTGCAGAGAGCACCATCAGGATCAGCTGTGAGCCGTCTTTCTCTAATAGTTAGTAACATCACGACTAACTGGAAACTCAGAAGGAGAGCGTCGCCTCCAGAGTCGAAAAACTGTTGACTGTAAATCCATTTTTGTTTTTCTGGCCCTCATTAAAACCTGCTCGGCCTGTTGGATTTTCCTGCTCTTGTTTTTGCCTCTCGGTTTTGTTTTTGTTTCAGTCTCTGTGACTTTTGGTCTTTGCTCGGCCCAGGTTGGCTCAGGTCTGGTCCAGGAGAGCCGGTTTTGTCCTTGGTGTGCTCTCCTTTGGCCGGCCTCGGTTCTTCTCTGCGGGCCGACCCGACCCGCCTCGCCCGCCGGCTGCCAGGTCGACACTTTCCCACTGAGGGACGATCAGCGGTGCAGCTGGCTGCTCGCCCTCAGCCTCTCCGTTCAGGAGGGTTTAATCAGGCTGGATCAGACGTGAACCCGTGCACGGACTTCAGAGATTTGAAAGCTTTTTAATCTCTGCATAGAATCGCCATAAAAATAACAGAGAGGAGGATAAGACTGAGAAAACATTTACCTGTAAGTTTCAGCTCCTTGTAGCCTGATCATTAAACATGGCCTCAGTGTGTAAGAGCTTCATTAATTATTTAAATACATCCTATAAAAATATCCAAAAATAATCATTTGGCTTTTTTCCCCCTTTACAAAGTGGTGAAACATTTAAACTGTTTACTAATGAAAAATAATCCCACTTCCACCTAAAAGGACAGAAGCTTTACCATCAGAAATACTTAATAAGCGGCTTTCAGCTGCTCCCTGTTTCACAGCAGGAAGCTCTGCATGTTCAATTTTACTTTACTGATGCAACAGAGCTCAAACCGGCAAACCTGTAAACCACTGCTGTCAGGAAAAACCCTCATTATGCAGACTGTACATATGTAACTGGATCATAATAACTGATTAACATGCATATCACTAATGTTACAGCTGGTGGTGAGCTATTGTACTTGTACTTTAAGTACTTTCATGTTCTGCATCTTCTCTGTTGTATTTTGGATGCAAAGCTACTATTATACAATGGATAGAATATTAGTATAGTTACAGATAACGTTGCCCAGCAGGATGCATAATTATGCATAATTACAAGTATCACAGCTGTATTTCTGCACAAATTTTCCTTTGCTTTCATATTGCTGAACAGACTCTCTCATGTTTGTGTCCATCTACAAGAAAAAAAGCACATCTGCATCCAGATCCTCAGCTGAAGATTACTTTTTTGCAATTACTTTTATACTGCTACATGTAATAAATCTTATATTAGTATGTTTGAATTTTAAGCAAATAGAGCTATAAAAAATGAACAAAATGCAATATTTGCATCCAAAATATAATCGAGAGGAATCAGCAAGCAGCAGAAATACAGTAGAGTAAAAGTGTACTTGAGTAACGTTACATCCCACCACTTGTCCGTTCATGCTCTCTGTAACAGTAAGATGCTTCTGGCACACCTCTGTCTCTGTACGGTGTTTAAACGTTTCAGTGTTCGCTGTCAGATAAACACCGTCCACACTTCACTAACCACGAATGCTGGGAAAGTCCCTCACAAACAAACGAGTGTACTCACAGGAAGACCGCGTGACGGTTTAATGCGCTTGGCGGGACCTCGCCTCACAGATCGAATCGACATCTGCTTCTGATCAGTTTTATGATGTAATGTGGAGCTGAAGCATCGACGGCAGAAACAGAGTCTGAAACTTTAGCATCATTTAACGTAGTACAGAAAACGCATCATACGAGGTGAGGGGATGTCACCGTGGCAACCAGGAAAACACGAAGTGCCAACTGCTGCATTTAACCCAAACCACGAGCTTTTTCTAAACCTGAACCTAAAATAATAATAATAATATATTAATACCAAACATGAGTCTCAGGCGTGAGCAGTGGCATGACTGGCTGCATCCATACAATCCCTGCAGCCTCTAAATGTTCATTATTGTGTTTGAGGAAAACAAAAACAAAAAACCCCATTCTGTCCAGAATATGGAAACAGGACAAAAGGCACTCACTTTTATGAGTACAAAAGTGGGGAAAAGTGTGTTCAGATAGATGAATGAATGAATGAATGAATGAATGGGAAAATTTTCATGTGGGAAACTTTGTGTCCATAAAGATGAAAAAATGTAACAGATTGTGTCCAGAAAGATGTTAGGTCGGGTCACAGGTTGCTTTGCAGACGGACGCTCTGTCGTATGAACTGTGCGTCATGTATGTTGTACAGCAGCTCTGAGAGCAGCATGTTTGAAGCTGTCAGAGCGAAACAGATTCACAGGATCTGAGTCGGGGGGGGGGGGGGGGGGTCGCTGGACGGCGGAGGACAGATGTTGCACTTTACAGTAAATCTCACGTCGACAACGCTCTGCTCTCGGCTCTGCTTCGTGTCACAGACCAGCCCTGGACCCGAACTCCCCCCGAGACGCCCCAGATACCCCCCGTCCGGCCTCAGCAGGCTTCTCGCTCGGGGGGAAACCTGTTTCTGCTTCTCTTGGACACACAAATCATCACGAACATCTTTTCTTAATTCACCCAGATTCACGTGGAGAACAAATGGAGGGAAAAATAACCCGATGAAGCTCAATGAGACTCCATTAGGACGCCGCTGTGAAAGAACGACCCGCACTCTGTTTTTTGCCTTTGCTGCTCCAGTTACCAGCGGGGGGGACCCAGCCGCCCCCCAGCTGTTTCTCAGGGGAAGTTTGCAAGCGCCGCGCCGGTATGCAGATTAGCGCTGACCTCGGGCTGACCCGCTCCGGTTCTTTCCACCCGCCGTGTCACATCCAGGCTGCGACCTGCTGCCGGAACAGCTGGAGGTGACGGTGGTGGCGGGGATGACCAGCTGCAGGTTTTTACACACCTGCAAACACAAACTTCAGCCTCTGCTTTTACTTTTAATCAATAATATTCGCAGCATGTTGATCAGTTTGCATGTGAGGATTAATTTCTTTTGCTGGCTCTGCTTCTCACTCGTGTTTCTTACAAAGCCATTCAGACTTGGTTTAAATCAAACAGACTTCAGGATAGATGGACAACTTCAACCGCTGCACTTTAGGACTACAGAACAGTGAATTCTGGGTAAATTAAGACCGTTTTTAAAGAAAAAAAATGGCCAACCAAGAAACTGAAAATGTTTTTAACAGCTTTAAAAAATGTTTTACAGTGACTTGACTGAGAAGACACGTCTGTTAAATTAAGACTAACATCAGTTTATAAAATCTGATGTGAAAACAAATTTTTATAAATAAATAAATAATTTTACATCTAGGTTGTCAACTTCTCGTTTATGTCGCAGTGGAGTTTAATGGTTTGAGATGCTTTGGACCAAACGTCAGGAGGAAAACATAGCAGACGTTACTCGAACGGGACTCAAACATGTGGTGCGTTCACTTGCAGTCCAGACTGACAGTTAAAAATGAAACATTTGTGTTCGGAAACTAAAAAGAAAAGACTGAATCCAGCTTTCTGTTGAACTCATCCTCATCCTGTCGTCTGTTAGAGGCAGATATTTGTGGGTTCCAGTTGTGACGTATTCACAAGTAACTCAAGGTGAAAATCCACAGTTAGTGTGGATGCAAAGGCACCATTTTAATCTGTGACATGTTCAGTTGTGTCCTGAAGAGGAAGAGCTCAGGGTCTCTGATAGGTGAAACTCGCATCAGAGGTCAGCGTGCGATCAAACTATCATTTTTTGATTACATGTCGTCTAGTTTCACAGATTAGTTATCATATATTCATCATCTACTTTTTTTTTATCCATGTCAGATTCATGTTCAGATGAGTTGACCGAAGCTCCACGGCTCGTCTGACATGTCTGTATCCGCCTGAGGAGCTGCTTTGGTCGTAGCTTGAGAAGACTGAGGAAGACTCAGAGAGCCCTTCCTCGTTCCCATCCTTCCCACTTCTTATGTTGAACATCACTTGTTTTTCAGAGGTGCTTATATGACTTCTGGATGAGAGAGACTCAGGTAGGATTTACTTTAAATGGATTTATTACATGAAAAAAGCCCAACGAGCATCTTTAAACCTGTTTTGCTGCCAAGCTGGAGAGAAAACAGACCTTTGTCCTACATTTCAACAACCAAACTCCATTCAAATTTCTGCTGATTTAACAGGGAAAGTCCAATGGTGTGTTTTCTGATCACAAACCAGAGTAACTAATATGAATCCACGGTAGACTCCATTTAAAAAAGAGTTGATTTAACACACACCTAAAATAACTATGGAAACCTGCATTAAGCTAAAGGAACTTCTTTCTCTGAACCAGGAGGGGGGAGACTGACCCGGGTCACTCGTACACAAACATTAAACCCGGATCACAGTCGTTCAGCGGAGCAGTCGTCGGTCCCCATTCAGTCACTTCATTACCGTCAGCAGGCAGAAATCAAACACTCTGAGTGGCTATCACTCACGGCTCAGTGTGTGTGTGTGTGTGTGACTGACAGGTGGAGAGAGCTAACAGTGTGAGTGCATTAATTAATGACTGACGGCTAAACAGCCACAGCAGTAATAACAGTTAAGCCTGCCAGCACTCGGGGGCCACACCGACACCGATCGATGGATCAATGCTTGTACTCTCCCCCACACGCACGCACGCACGCGCACACACACACACACACACACACACACACACACACACACACACACACACACACACACACAGTCGAGTCTATTATCCTCACTTCCTACCTGCACAAACACACACACCTGCTATCAGAACTAGGTGCCCTGACGCCCCCGGCTCGACTTGATTTTAACGGACATCGAGCCTCCAGAGGGGCGGCGAGGAGACGAGCTCCAGCACTCACTTCGTCTTTGTCTCCTTTACTCACCCACCATTTATTCCCAGCATCCTCTAGCAAAGGCTGAGATGGGCTAATTAACGTGCGACCACAGCGGCGGCCGCGCAGATCTCGGGGGTCTTTGATCGGACGGTGAGGTTTGGTTTTGGCAGGTCGGATTAGTGAGGCACGATTAGGAAAAAGGTCCACATGAAACACGCTAAGCTTCACTTGATAGCTCAGAGAGGGAACGCTGTGCATGTTGGGAGAGAAAACAAGGGTGGACACCCCTGGTTACAAACATGGTCTGCTTAGCGGTCAGTCTGATCTAAATTCACCACCAGGATCTTTTAGCACTATATAAAAAAAGTATGAAATGTATTTAAAGCAAATATGTCCCATCCTGCTTCCCGTACGTCCAGCTGTAAAGCAGCCTTTAGTGTCCAGCTGCTGGACGTCTGCGGAGTTTATTGCCTGGAGAGGACGGGGAAATAACACCGCCACCGAGGTTAACGTACGGCAGAGTTTAAACAATAGAACGAGGGAGGAAAAGAAAGGAGAGGATGAAGGGATGAAGAGGAGGAGGAGGAAGGGAACGGGGGTTTATGGGGGAGAGGGGAGTTTTGGCAGAGCGAAGTCTTCGCTCGGCTGGCGGCGGCGTGAAGCGGACTCAGGGGCGTCCTTACTGAGCTGCCGTTAGGCGTTAAATGAACACCTGGCCACCAAGTCTCAGACCGGGATGCTGAGTAGTGATGAAGAGGAGGAGGAGGAGGAGGCTTAGGCTGCAGATGGGGAGGGATCAGCTACACAGGAGGCTCCTGATGGTCAATGAAGGAGTCTTAATAAAGCAGGTATGACCTCTTAAGTCCAGCGGCGGTGCTTAAATTCTCTCCAATAATACAGCCGTCTAATAATACTCCATTACAAGAGTTCAGAAGGTAAAAGTACACAAGTATTACCAGCTAATATGACGTATCACAGAATAAGTGACTTTATCCAGCTGACAGGGTTTTTGTTTCTGTGCCTGCTCGCATTTTTTGGCAGTTTAGTGTTTGTTAGTTTACTTGTTCCCAGTCGGGAGGATCAGGGCCTCTAAAGGGTCACAAGTTAAACCCTTGCTCTTACAAAAGATGTCAGAGAGAGGAAGAAAACATAAACAACTACTTCCCTGCTAGCTTGTTTGCATTTTGGCTGTTGTCATCTTTAGTTTTAGAGCTGGAAGCGAAAACATTCACCAACCACCTTCTAAATTCTGCATTTTGGAGTCACTGTGTTTGTGCTTTGTTGGAATTTTTGAAGCCAGAAGTCACAATTTCGGGATAAGACAGTGCAGTTCTTAATGGCATTTCAAAATAAAAGTCTTAAAAATACTCCAAAAGGCCCAACAGTGTTCACTTCAGTTAGCCGAGGTGAAGCCTAGCAGGCAGCTACAGCTACCTGTGTCACCATCCTCCTGTCACTCAAAGAGGCCACGCCCTAATAATTCATGGTACATGACGTGAGCACTGGCTGCACTGGAGTTTTAACTGTTCATTTTATTAGTCATTTTATCTCAGCTCAGCAGTGAGTGTTTAATAGACTCTTCATTCAGCAGAAAAACTAACAAAGAAAACACTCAGATTTGTAGTTACACTAAATCAAACCGATGTTTCCCCACGTGTGAGCCCTGATGCTCACACAGTGCTCAGGCGTGTGTGAGGTTTGCAGTAATCTGCATTAAATCTGGAGTAAATATATAAAGTAAAAACGTCTCTTTGTCTTCGTTAAAAAAATTATTCTAAAACACAAAAATGATTGTGGACGATCATCTCAACATCCTTTGACTCATCTGAGGAAACCCAAAGAGATGTGAAGTCTTCCTCCTAATTTAATTCACTTTTAAAGCTGGATGTTTTTTCTCTAATTTCATCTTTTTATCTTTTATTGTGAAACGTTTCTGTATTTAAACCTAAAATCTGAGACTTTGGAAGCATTTTAAACTTTTTATTTCTTCTTCGTTTGTTGCTGTTTTTGCCGTAACGTCGGTTTCACACGGCGTGATCCATTTTCTGCTTGGCTGCAGGTTTGTTGCTCCCGCAGCAGGTGAGGGGCTGTGTTGAGGTGCACGTCTGGCTTAGCATTAGCTAAAACTCTCCAGCAGCCTCCCCGAGTGTCATCCAGCATGCTTAAGTTAAGGTGCAGCGACTGGCGGTGATTTGCATAAGTAATTAGCTAATGTGCTGTTCAATTTCTCTCCCATCTGGCTCACTGAGCTACACCTCATTTCTCAAATTGACAGGCCGGTCACTATCGCTACCCACACTGCAACAAGGCGCCCACCAAATTAATTTGTCAACCTTCTCCTGTAATGGGACGTTCACCTTGAAAACTCAATTTACCTGAGGAGGTGAGAGTCCGCGAGCGAGCGAAGGAAGCGGCTGCAGGGAGACGCTGAAGATTTTTAAAAAAAAAAAAATTCTTTGAAGTGTAAAAAGCAGAAAGCAGGTGACAGCAGGTGAGATTGGACGGCGAGAATACGAAGGCGTTAGAGAAACAACGGCGAGATGTGTGAGAGCGTCGGGAAGGTCAGCAAAAACAAACCAGTGCAGAAATTAAACCTGTTTATGTTTCTATACTTACTTTATAAAGTCATCTCTACTTTTGAAGAAAGATCAGTAAACCTGCAGGCCGACAATCAGTAAACAGGCGTTTTCTCCCCACCCACCAAACTCTATTTTTCAACCTTTTAAGGCTTTTACTTTTTCCCTCTGTCGTCGAGCCGTTATGTTTTCTGCCTGAGAATACCGCCTCTCTAACACAGTCAACATGTTCAGTGTGTCACCTTAATCACTTTCCTCCCGTACAAAGTCCCGGAGTCGGAGTTCTTCCTGGATTCAAATCATTTTTCTTTTTTCGGTTATGTTCAAACTCAAAAATCAAAGAAATCCAGGGCGCTCTGTTTTAAATAACATTTTAAATGCCTTTATTCTCCAGGCATGGTCACGTTTAACCTAAAAAACTATTAAACATGCTTGTGCTGGAGAACAAAGGCCTTTAAAGTGTTATTTAAAACAGCACGCCCTGGATTTCTTTGATTTTTAATCCTGCATGTTTGAGCTGTTCTACTGCAGTAATTCTGCTGTATGGCTGATATATTTACATTCTACTGTTTTAAGTGTCTCATTACATAAAGTGTGAGCTTTATTTACTATGCAAAGCCTTGATTCACACTAACAAGGCAGAAATTTACAGCCTACATTCTGCAGTTTGAGTTTGAGTACTTCCCACATGGTGCACAAGTTTGGCTCTAATGTTTTGGCACCTTTGCTTCAGTTACAGCACTGATAAATGCTCTGTGACAGATGTGACCCAGTGGTCCCAACATCTGACCCTGTATAAAAAGGACTTCTTCCTGTCCTCGGGTTTCAGAATAAAAGCCCTTTACAGAAACAGATTAAGTAAATGTTTTATTTCCTTTTAAACTAATATTGTTTTTTATGTGCATAATGTTATATATGTTATACATAATGTAATATACAGCTCTAACAAGGATGTAAAATCACAGGTCTCTTTATTAAATAATTCAGTTTGGTAAAAAATTTCAGATTCAATAAAGCAAACACATTATTTGCTTTATTTAAATTTTTTCTTCAACAAATTCTGTAATTTGTTCATTTAAATATTAATTCACAAATTACAAACAGTGCAGTTCCAACTATTACAAACCTGTAATGCATATAGTGTAATATTTGTTATTGCTATTTATATTGGTGGTACTGAAAAACTCACACTAAACATATTTTTTCAGTACGAATGTCTAAAATAATAAAGTGCGGCTTTAATTCAAGCTTTTAGTTTCTATAACGCTGCTATCGAAGTCAACATGAGGTGATTTTCACACATGCATGTGGGAAATCTGGTTTCTTGTGTCAATCAGGCAGTGATAATACCCCTCTGCAGGCTTCCAGAAGTCAGACAATCAAAAGAAAGTTGGCTTAAAGTGGCTTGTTTCATACAGAGGACAGACTGTTGATGTTATGGCATCACACACACCTCTTCTCACTTAGGGATAATTCGGGGCTGCGTGTACGAATCGCCCCATCGGGGGACAGCACTTTGTGAGAGTTTAGAAGGATGACACAACCAACAGATTACAAATGTTGCCCACTTAATAAAAAGCAACCAACCAGTGAGGGGACATTTATTATTTAACCAGCCTTCAGGGTCACATGGTACATCTCTGGGTTTAAAAAAAAAAAATCCAGCTCCTTCCTCCTCCTCCTTGTTCCCTTCATCCCAGAGCTGAAATGGACAGAGTGTGTGTATGTGTGTGTGCGTGTGCTCGGGGACTGAACTCGGGGAAATGGGCCAAAAAGTGAATGTAATGAAACCCCCCAAATTAATTTTCAGTCTCATCTTCAGCTGCAGGCAGAGAGAGAGGAGAGGGAGGACGCCAAGGGACGAGAGACTCTGAGAGAAAGAGAGAAAAAGAGAGAGAGAGAGAGGCGCAGCACTGGAGACAAAGGGATGAACAGAAAGAAGAAAACGAAGAAAGAAGTTCATATCGTCCGCAGAGCGCCTGACATCACTGTTTGTTCAATCAATCAATCTTTATTTATACAGCGTGTTTGTAACAGCCGTTCAGAGCGACGGCTGACGAGACAGTAACAGGAAAATATAAAAGGTCAAACAATGTTTAGAGCAAAAACAGGAACAATAATAAAAAATTACAATTAACTAGAAATAAAAATCTTAAGAGTGAATAAATAAAATGAAAGGCGGTGAAATGAACAATGATGCGTTAAAGTCCACAAGTATGCGGACGCTTTGTTCAGTTAAATTTAGGTTTCATTTGGTGCAGTTACAGCTTATTTAGGCTGTAGCCTGTGAGCTTTAAAGTTCGAAGTTTTTTTATTTTTTCACTAAAATATACAAAATATACCATTATGTAAGAGAAGTGTCTACTTTCTCACTGTAGCGGTAATATTAAATAACAGAAAGTATCATTTTTTACTGTAAATGTATCAGAAAATTACTGAAACTTTCCTGGTTTTAATAGAAATGTACTGTTAAATAACAGAGAATGCACTTGTTTTACTAATTTTATTTAATTTTAATTGACCCTGTTTTTCATTTGATTATAAATATACCATTAAATTACAGAAAAAGCCCTTTTGTTGTTTGCTACTACACGTATATATGATGTTAGAGTTTTGCTCTCAGCTTTGATATTTTATGGCTGGAAATGCGTTTCCAAATTATTATTTCTGTGAATTACTGTAATGATTTTTCTTAATTATTATTAGTTTGCTTTGGTTTTTAGTTTGTGATGCCCACAGTTACGAGCTTCGGTCAAAGTATTTAAGGATTCACTTCTTCTCTTCCTTCTACTTTACCAAAACTTCTGTTCTTCATCTATGCAGGAACGCGCATCTAAAATCCTGGATTTACATCCTGTTGTGCATGTTCGTATGAAACATGCTCAAAGTTTCACATAATGAGGTCAACGCAGTTACAAGACAGACAGACAGACAGACGGGTCGGTGGTGCAGTGCGTCATATGTGGGGGGAAGACGTCCGTCTGTCCGCCTCTCTGTCTGTCTGTCTGTCTGTCTGCCTCATTCAGCTGTTCTCTTATTAAATTCCTTTGTACTGGGAGGCTTTTCACTCCACCAGCTGCCACCTCACTGTGAGACCGTGTGTGTGTGCGTGTGGTAAAACACACACACATAAAGTTTGTTTTGTATCAGCCTGAACTCCTGCATGTGTGTGTGTGTGTGTGTGTGTGTGTGTGTGTGTGTGTGTGTGTGTGTGTGTGTGTGTGTGCATTAAGCTAACATAGCTATTAGCTTTGATAGCAGTAGCCCTCCCATATGGCGAGCTAGCACTGCTCTTTAATGTAGCATAGCACGGCCCTGATGTTGCTATGGCTCCAGCGGCGCCTCCTCCCCTCCATCCTCCCTCCTCCTTACCCCCCCACCGTCCCCACTGCCATTTAGCTCTCCCTTCCACCGCGCCACATGCCGTCGCGACCTTGGCGTTTTCCAGCGGCACGCCCGCTGCCATCTGCAGGCGGCAAGCTTGGGCAGTAAAGCATCGCGACCCCGAGTTTTTTAGGCCCCGTTACGCCTCCGCCAGGGGCCCCGGCCAGATGGCACTACCCACTAAGAGGGGTTTTACTGCGGGGCTGAAGGAAGACGACTGCGGGCAGGCGGAGGATGAACTCCCCCCTCTCCCCCACGACTCCCTCCTCCCCCTCCTCCTGCATTGCGCTGCCAAATTTCAGTTCGCCTCCAAAACAACGCCGCTTCAATATTTCAGTCATGATTATCCTGCAGCAGATGATCAGCCAAAAGGGCAGAGCAGGAGGAATGGTGCCGGCGTGCACCAGCGGGTTTTATTCAGGCTTCATCTATTCAAAAACAAACTTTATCGACGTGGCAGGTGAACACGGGTCTCAGGCCAGGTGAGACAACAAACACTGCAGTATTAACAAGGTTTTCTCCAACTGTCTGATCCATCAATCAATCAATCAGCTGAGCAAGAAATGAAAGAATGAGAAGAAGTTTGAGTAAATTTATTGAACTCTGAACTCCGAGCTCCTAATCAGTTTTACAGAAAATCTCTTCATTACCTGATTAAACAGGAAGTGATGCTGCACCATATTTGGCCCTACGAGTGTAAGCCTAATTACATTAAGCAATGATTAAACTGAAAGTGAACAGAGGCTGCTAACGTCATGTTTATAAAGTGTTTCTGTTTCAGAAATCGTAACCCTCGTAGGAATTTCATGCATGAGCATCGTCATCTTTAGCTGTTCATGCATGCAGAGACCCCCTTTATTTCACCTCCTGCAGCACAGGAGTGCAAATTCCCCACAAAGTGAGCAGGAAAGGAAAGGAAAGGTGTTGTATTTTGAGATCTCAGCTCTGACAGTACCGACATCAGAAAACCTGCTGAAGGAGGAAAATCCAACAGAGGCTTTCAGCTCTGTAAGCTCACAGCCTGCAGAGGTAAGAAAGACAGAGTCGGACAAACAAGAGGCAACAGAATCAGTATCAACTCGCACGCCGACCTGCAGGGCTCCAGCTTTTATAGCACCACAGTTCAGACACCAACAAGAACAACAATAACATCTGATCAAGTTTACACTGAATTATCTGCAACTGGGTCCTTAATTGTAAGTTTGTGTATTAACATAAATTTACCAGGAAGATCAAAATTCTGACCTAAGATGCAGCGTACAAAACATGACAGACAAACCCCAACAATCAAACACTCAAATCAAACAACCTCCAACTACAGAAAATAACATATTTGTTGCAGACAAAGCGAACCAGCGTTTAATCTGGGCATGCACAGACGCTCAGTGAAATGATGCAGGCAAAGGACAACAACCCCTAACACTCTGAAAAGTCATACACGAAGAAACAGAAGACTAAAAAGTACAAAGAAAACATCAGAAACTCCAGAAATGAAGGTCCACAAGGAAACGGCTGGAAAAACTGACAGAGCAAGCTGGACTGACTGGACAATTCAACACAGGTGAGAATTACAAACGTGGGAACACTAAAAAAGACCGGAAGTAAAAGTGACAATGAAGATCAGCTGAGAACCCTTTACCAGTACAGCTTTCATTTATGGTGACCATCCCAGTAAAACATGCTTCAGCTTTGGACAACTACCTGCGACCTCTGCCAGGAAGGAAAAACAATGACCAACGTAAGAGCGGACGCCAACTCTGCGTGCTAACGTGGATTTAGGAGAAGCAGGGAGTGGATGAAAGAGGAAAGACGAGCACCACCACCACGCTGGCTCTGAAGCCTCAGTGTAAATGTCTGTGCAGCCATGCTGGCCTTCTGGAGCCAAGAGTAACCACATCTGGATGAGAAGGTGGAGTGATGAGGTATGGGTGCATCACACAGTGACAGATATCAGCTACTTAGTGCAACCTCACAGCAGCCGTATTATTATTGGTGAGATAAAAGTCTTTAAAAGGCTCCAACAGCACCAACGCGGCGCTGAGATCCAGTTTGAGTGAAGACTAGCAGACAGCTAGCAGCTACAGCCGCCTGTTAGTCAGATAACCACGCCTCTGCATGAAAACAGGTGTGTGAAAAAATTCGCCCCTGCTGGAGCCTCTAGTGGACATTAGAGGAACTGCAAGTTTTCACTGACGTCACTTTTAGCCATTCAGCCACCTTAAAGAAATAATTTATTCTGTTTACATTTCATTACTAAATGCTAAATAAGTAAAAACGCACTACACACAGATTAAAGGCGTTCTTCAGAGTCTCTGTCTCTCTCTTCTGTATGCATTACCAAAAAGCAGCCTTTGACTCCTTTTAAAACTCTGCTCCTTCATTCAGAGATCAATAAAGGTCATGTGACCCATGAGTTCAACTACATTATTTATTCATGTACATATTTATTTGGATATTTTGTTGTCTGTTTTCAATGTGTTCATTGTAAATAACATGTTACATGGTTACAAGTGGTTTTTTTAAGGCTTCCGATTGACTGGAGATGTTTTAAATGGATTCTGAGGAAAATCTTTGGTATCCTGCTTCAAACAGCTCGGCAAATCAACACACACACACACACACACACACACACACACACACACACACACACACACACACACACACACACACACACACACTGTTAGTGTGTGTCGTTAGTGTCTGTCTGCCAGCGGATCAGCTGAGAGAAAAATAAGAAAACTGTGCTGGTGGTCAGGAGGAAAATCAATACGTCCATCTTTACTGTATGGAGGGGGGAGGAGGGAGTGAGGGTAGAGGAGAGGAAGAGGAGGTGGAAGGAGAGGAAGAGAGGATTCTGGGTAAATCCTGTCTTCAAACTACCCTGAAAACAAACAACAGAAAATATCATTATAGCTTTGTTTGTGTGTGTGTGTGTGTGTGTGTGTGTGTGTGTGTGTGTGTGTGTGTGTGTGTGTGTGTGTGTGTGTGTGTGTGTGTGTGTACAAGTGATCATATGATGGAAATCTGTAAATAATCAATCAATTGATCAGTAAAATCAGTACAAAGGAGTGTGTGTGTGTGTGTATTTTGTGTTTGTGTGTGCATGTGCATCTTTCATGTTAACGAGTGAGTTTTTACAGATTTGCAGATTTTGGTCATAAAATCAATCAATCACTCAAATTGGATCAAACTGATCTTGATATATGCAGAGTGTGTGTGTTCACAATTTTGTGTCTTTCAAACACAGCCACACACACACACACACACACACACACACACACATAGATTTTGATGATTAATGTTCAACACGATGGCGTCTTTGTTCAGTCAGAGAAGAAATGTTCTCTTATCGAGTGTGTGTGTGTTCAGGTGTGTGTCTGTGTGTTACAGTGATGGTTAGGGGAGTGATGGGGTGTGGGGGGGTGGGGGACTATCAGCCACCATGTTATCTCCTGTTAGCTATCCAACTTGTAGGGAATAAATAAAGAAGACTTTATTCCTCAGAATCGCCCAAAAGGAATAAAATAGGGAGGAGGAGAGAGAGTGAAGGGGAGGCAGGAGTGGGGAGCGGGACGTTGCAATGAAGAAGAAGAAGAAAAAAAACGCAGAAGAAGAAAATCTCCAATTCATTGAGATCAAGTCAATAACACTGTAATATTTATGAAGGCTGGAAGCCAGGCTGCCCTAAAACCCAAACTCCAGCAATCCTGAATTATAAATTGGTATTGATTTGTGCTGTGGGTGAGTGAGCTGCACTGTGTGTGTGTGTGTGTGTGTGTGTGTGTGTGTGTGTGTGTGTGTGTGTGTGTGTGTGTGTGTGTGTGTGTGTGTGTGTGTGTGTGTAGCAGCAGGATGCAGCTCAGCTCAGCTGCTCGATTGTTTTCACGCTCTCACTGAAAAAAAAGGAAAAAGTGGAGCTGCTTGTTTGGCAACAGTTTGTAACAGCGAGAAAAGAGGAGCTGAAGATGTGTGTGTCTGTGTGTGTGTAACTGTGTGTGTGTCACAGTGTGTGTGTCACTGTGTTTGTGTGTTTACCTGAGTGCACGTGTGTGACTCAAGTTTTTGTTTAAATGCTTGAACGTCTTTGGAAACTTCACATTAACTACAAACTGTTACTGGACCCTGAAATGGATCATGTGACCTTCACATGACCTTTATTATTTGGCTTATCACATCCATCGAGCAGAAGAAGAAACTCTGTTTTCACTCCATGCAGAAGTCAGATTTTTCAGATTTCGTGCGTTTTTGCAGCTCTTTGCGTGTTTGCTAATCTGCGGTTTTCACGATTGTGTTGATCATATCGATCGGAGGTTTATATTGGAAACAGAAATCTGGTTTATTCCCTAAACAAGTGTTCAGAATGTGATCGTGTCACATTAATTCCACCTTAAACTTTCCTTTGATAGCTTCTTTGTTTTTGGATTAATCTCTGGATTATTTGCTGCTAGTGTTTTTGTTTGTTTTTCACTTAGATTATTGTTTACTTTTCCAGTAATGTCCATTTTGTTTTCAGATTAATTTTAAGGTTACTGTATTATTTCTGGTACATTTAGTGGTTAATTTCAAGATTCTTTTAGTTTTTTTAGGCATCTCTGTTAACTCTGGTTTGTTTTTGAATTATTTCTGGGTCTTTATTGTTAATTTTATTTTTTGTTATACTTCTGATAAACACTGTATTTGGATTGTTTCTGGATTTCTGCAGGTTTTTGCTTATTCACCAGATCATTTCTGCATAATTTATGAATTATTTGTTTCTGGAATATTAGTGGTTTATAATTTATTTGTTTTCTGGGTTTTTATTTATTATTATTTCTGTTATTTTTTTTCAATTATCATTATTTGTTAGTTTGTGGGGTTTATTACCTGGAATTTTTCCTATGCTATTTCTGGAATTATTTGTTATATTTAATGTTAAGTTTTGGATTATTTCTGATTAATATAAAAATAATTAAATATTTCTTATTCAGTTTTTTCCAAATTATTATCAAGATTTTTATTTTAAATAATTGAAAATTATTTTTCAGACATCAAAACTTTAACATTTTTAAAACCATTTAAAACATTATTGGGGGATTTTCATGCTTTTTAATGATATTTTATCTTATTGTTATTATTAATATTATGTTCCTGTTATTATTATCATCATTGTTACAGGTATTATTAATGTTGTCGTTTCATTGTGTGTTTGAGAGCTCTGGTGGACCTTGAGTTAAAAACGGGCACCGCACAGACAGACAGACGTTTGGGTCGTTATGTAACCCGAACCTTCGTCTCTCCTCCCCGGCAACCTCCTCTCCCCCTGCGACTCCCCCCTCTGACTCCCCCACCTCCCCCCATATCACATCCCTCCATCTTTATATAGAAATCAATACCCTCTTAATCTGCCCTCCTTCTCTTTCTCTTCCTCCGTCTCACCCACAACTGTCTCATTCTCACCCCTCCATCACCCCCACCCCTCCCCACCTGTCCATCTACACCTCCTCCCTCCCCCTTGTTTTCCTCACCCTCCCCTCCAGCTCTCTCTTCCTGCTGTCGTGTCTGGACTCGCCCGCCTCACATTTCACTCTTCACACACACACACACACATACACACACACACACACACACACACACACACACACACACACACACACACACACACACACACACACACACACACACAGCTTTATTTATTTATCTGCACACAGACGAGCTGTGTTTGTGCTTCAGGTTGTGTTTCTATGTTCCTGAGGTTAAATGTGCTCAAACTCTCAGAATAAAGATTTTTAGTGTTTTTTTTCTTCCTGTTTTCTAAAATTAAAGTTTCATCTAAAATGATTTCAAAATTAGATTTGAACCCCTTTTTAAGACCTAAACTATATTGTTTTAATTAATAAAGGTTTAATAAATGTCTCCTTGAAATGGGACGTCCTTCTAGAGGAGTAACGACGTAACGTAGCATATCTGTGCGTACCTCCATGAACTACCTTAATATTTAGGGGTTTTGTGACTGAAATGAGACTTTGGAAACTCTGGTTTGAGGCTGACTTTTCCTTCAGCGTGCACATTTGGCTGCAGGTGTGCATTGATCTTACACTTACTTCACTGATTAATCAAAGCCTTCAGCAAAGTTCCCCCGAGTCTTCTTCATTTTGAAACCCAGCAGACTCCTGGTGCCACAGCTACAGCATGCTAACGCTAAAGCAGGAGCAAACAAACAGTCTTCAGTAGACCAGGGCACGGTGAGTCCAAATCAGAGCAACAGCACCTTTGATTGTGTGCATTGTACATGAAATGTCGCATTAAGATGATGTGAATCATCTGAACAAATAAAGATGTCAGATCCATATATGAAGGCAGGAAGTTAGATCAGCTCAGCTGACCCAGAGTGGGAACTCCACCCTCCGCCACCTCCGAGCACCGTGACCTCAGACTTGGAGGTGGTGGAAGTCATTGCCAGATGAGCCATCAGAACCAGATCATCAGTTTATTCTGACTCCTCACTCAAGATCAACCTGAATATAATACCAACTAAGGCAAGCCTGCAGTATCAGGTAAGTCAGGCTTTCACATTTCCCTAAATGAAGCTTTACCAACAGGAAATAACGAACGATTTACGGAGCCTTTAGTTTCATTTCAAAGCTCGGAAATAAGAGGGAAGTGGAATATTATAGCCGTAACGTCGTGCCTGAAATATCAACTGTAAACTATGATATACTGGGATATAGTGGGATATACTGGGACCCCCTCCACTCCCTCCCCTCAGTTTCTACCTTCATGTTACAGAAATTACACCACCTGAAAAGTTCTCGACTGCTAACCAGTGATCACCCACACAAATGTAGGCTAACATGGCTGCCACTGGATAGAGAATACACACACACACAACACACTCCCCTCCCCCACATCTGCTGGCGAAGCAGAAGCCCACGGATGGTCGTCCTTAATTAGCCACACCGCGCTCATACTCCTGATTAAACTGGTGTGTGTGTGTGTGTGTGTGTGTGTGTGTGTGTGTGTGTGTGTGTGTGTGTGTGTGTGTGTGTGTGTGTGTGAGAGAGAGAGAGAGATGGAAGGTTATCAGTGCATTCTTAATTGGGAAAAACACTTGAGTGATTAACAGGAGGAAGAAGGGCGAGTCAGCTTGAGAGTGACTGGTACAGGGAGAGAGAGGAGCCGTTTCTAATCAGAGCGGGTTCTTGTGAATGCTAACAGCAGCCTGACGTGAAGAAGGACGCATCAGCCCTCCTTTAACCCCGCCGAGCGTCACACATGAAATAAAGTGAAGCTTTCGAGGTGCAGCATCCTGAGCTACGGTTTCCGTGTGTGTGTCACCCATAGATTAAGATTACTATGTCCTAATGTAATCACATTTCTGTGACTCATTATTCTCTATTATATTAAAAATTCTAGTGTGTCACAGCTATAAAACAAACATTGATGCTTATATAAGTTCTTTAAAGTCATCAAACATGCTGTTTTTCCCGCGTTTGCACCACAATCAGCTGATTTCACCTAATGTGGGGGGAGCAAAGCACGAGCTACAAACTTGGAGAGGTGGAGACACAAACTTTACTTTAATTTTTGTTGCACAAACCCAGATGTGTCGCACTTTAAGCAGTGCTCGCTCAAGCAGATGTTTCACAATAAGAGCAGTGTTATCAAATAGAGGATTTCTGTCCGCTCACACACTAATTTGAAATTTCTGATTTAAAACCTCCTCCAGGAAGTTCTAAAACTATAAATACTGTTTCCTCACTCAGAGGGGAAACAGCCACAGAGTGTCGTTCTGATGCGAGACAAGACGTCCAAACATCTTGGCCAAAAACTTTATCAAAAAATGGGTGTAACGCTGGGTGTACACCGACTCACAGCACATCCAAATCTTCAATCCGAAAAACAGGTGATGGTCAAACGCAGCGAACCGGGCGGTGAGAAGAACATAACAGAAGGTTGCACACGAGGACAGCACCAGAAAACGAGAGATAAGAGCCGGCGCACATGGGACAGTCAGGGCAGTGAGAGGACAATAACTGCAGATACACGGGAACAGGTAAGCCCAATCAGGGCGGGGCCTATAGATATCTCAGAGGGTAAAACTCTGTCAGTCAAACTGACAGGAAACACTAAGACCAATGTTAACAAAATAAAACAAGAAATGAACCAACAAACTTGATAAAACTTCACATCTGGCAGTGTGAGGCTGAGCTCAGTGTCACATCTGCTCTGAGAGTTCAACCCAAACACCAGAAGAAGAAGAAGTGGGATTGGTGCATTAATAGCACAGGCAAGGGAGGGGGGCTCATGTTTACACCAGCACAGCGCCGACCCCCCCGCTGCGAGAGCAGCAGCAGCTGGTGCTGATGCTGGATGTCAACATGAGGATCAGTGAACAGAGATCGATAACTTTTCTCTCACACTGAAACCTGAAGTGGGTGAGGGGTGGGGGGGTTCTGACATCACTCAGCGTGGACTGCACTTGTGTGTGTGTGTGTGTGTGTGTGTGTGTGTGTGTGTGTGTGTGTGTGTGTGTGTGTGTGTGTGTGTGTGTGTGTGTTACACATATCCATCCCTGCGTGCGGCCGTAAGCACGAACATCCTGAGTGTGTGCTGAGATTAACAAGGTGATTTGCCTTGAGGGGGTGAGGTGCATGCTGGGAGGAGGATTTGGCGTGGGGGGAAGCAAGGTGGGGTGTTGGTGGGTGGGGATGTCTCCCAAAGTTCCCATGGTCTCCTGGTGTGTGCCCCGCCCTGGGTAGTTGGAGGCATTTCCAACTGAGCACCGCTGGATGTTGACACTGAGGCGGCTAACGAACCCATAGGCGGTGATGTAATCACATTTGGCCTTAACTCCTCAATCCAATTAGGAGTCAACAGGAAGTGGGAACCAGTTGATGGCGGGCTGAAGGTCTGAATCGACTGGTGGGATGTGGAGATGGAGTCGGTGCTGCTTTCCTTTCACAGTGATGCGAATTTTCCTGTAAATTTTACCCACAGGCGGGTCATTCCCCCTCACTTACTCACATTTCCAAAAACATTCAGGTGAGAATTCCCACCTCAAAGAACTTCCAGGGGAACCATTTGCTTCTTAATGCCAAATTTCAGGACCCTGCTGTCGTGTTTGGGGGTTTTAGACATTTTTCGGGGGCCATCTTCAGCTAAGGAGTTAATCAAGCCTGCGTCCAGTGATGCTCCTGTCTTCTTGGCCAGACAAAAATACAAATATTAAACTAAAACATCCTGCTTTGCTTCTGAAACAATCTTTGCCTTCTCTAAAATTAAAAAAAAAAAATCATACTGGGGAAAGAGAATAGCATCACAAATTTTGGATATACCACGAACAGAACTTTGCTTTCTAAGATTCGGTCCATGGTGTCGTACCTGGGTTTGAATGAAGTTTTTTACCTATCAAAACTTAATGTTTGTGAAACCTCTCAGCTGATTTCTTTTAAAGAATATTCTGTAGTTTTTATACAAGAAGCTGGAAATCAGATATCGGTCCTCTACCTCCACCTCTGGCTCCAGGCCTCCAAACCTGCTGTCAGCGACCAGACATCCAACTGTTTCAGGGACAAACATTCATCATTTACCCAAAAACACATGACGGACTGAGCGCGAAGAGTTTTTTTGATGATGCTAGAAAAACAACCCTACGTTCATCTCTTAATGTTTTTTAAACTAATGACAGCAAAACCTGAAACTTCCATTAATTCCCATAACGTGGATCTTTCCCTCTGGAATTTATTCAATCAGGTCTGAGACGGTCGGGTGAAGGAACCAGATCGATGAACTGGAGCGACACCAGGTCCTCTGGTGTTCTGATCTGTGTTTCCGCCACCTCAGCTGCTTCTGGATCAGTTTCAGGAAATAAAGAAGCTTCATTTGCCTTTGAGCAGCACTGTAGAGGGTGAACGACAGCAGCTGTGCAGCGACATGGATGATAAAGCGATAAGGCGTAAAAACTCAAACAGACGAAACAAAAGTGAAATACTGAGTTTGAAGGCAGAATCTAGAAAAAAACACTTTACGAGCTACGTCATGAAAGCTGCTCCACATGTTTTACTGCTTAACTTCGGTGGAAACTCCACCATTCACCAGGAGACCTGACCTTCATACACCTCCACCCGCCCTCACCGCTCCCCTGTGGTAGATGAATGCGGTCGTCCTGGGCCACTGAACATTTCTGCCTGGATCACGTCAAACCTGCCCGAGCCCCGAGGGCCCCCCCAGGCCCCGCCAGGTCCCCGGGCTTAATGGAGACACCCCGTCAGGTGGAGGTGGGTGGGCTGGTGGGGGTTCTGAGGGACACAGGGGGGAGGGGGGGCATAAGGAAGACTTCCCATCCCCTCCCCTCCTCCTCCCTGCTCCCCTGAGGTTCAGACTGGGTCTCAGCTCCTCGGCTGTAAACAAGCGAGCGATGCCGTCGTGTTTGTGGAAACAGAGGCAGAGGTCACTCGTGAGATCCCATCACAGCGCTCAGAGTCATTCCAAATAAAGTAAACACAACGCTAAAAACAGGACTCATACTTGACCTCCGACCTCTTTCTCCATTTCTGTCCAAATTCAAAAAGTGGAACCCTGAAGATTCTGTGCACAAGTTTAAGCTCCAAGACAGCGATAAAAAAATACTCCGACAGACTTTAAAATCGCAGTAAAAGTACAGAAGATTAAAGTACTTCAAGTACTGAATTAAACTACTTAGTGCTGCCCCCTGTCTGTCAGTTTCTCAGTGTTAGTTTGTTGGGGCCATAAGGTTGGGTCCAATAGTTTCCAATCTATGGGTCAATCTGTGTTATCATGAGGGGAAATTAGCAACCAAAACAATGGAGTCTATGGGGCTGACTCACTGCTGGAGCCTCTACTGGACATTAGAGGAATTGCAGGTTGTGGGACTTTGAGGTAGCTGCCTGGTGTTTCGAAGCTCTTCTATTAAAAACGCGAGCTGAGGACAATGTAAGCAAACATAAACCAGTGTGTTGGGAATCTGATGGATTTTATCATTCCACGTTTGGTGTTTTAAACCTCGGGGAAAGATTTGCTCCTTGATGAAGAGTAAATGGCAGCTATGAAGCTTAAAGTCACGTCTCTGTGTGTGTGGTGAACCCAATGGAGGGTTAACTCCACGGGGGGGAGGGGGGTTGGGTCAGTTATCTGCCCCTCTGGACCCTTCCCAGCAATTGTAGTGCATTGATCGGGCGAGCGAGGCCCATCGGAGCCGGCCAGATTAGGAGTATAGATTTACAATAAAAGCAGGACATTACTGAGCAGGCGAGGCCAGAATTGAAAGCAGAGCGAGAGATGGAGGGAGGTATAGGGTGAGACAGAGGATGAGTCCGTGAAAGGGGGAGGAAGGCCCGGGGGTTGCTGCAGGGATTTCTGGGAAATAAGGGTCAGAGTGAGGGTGGATGCATACGGGTTTAAGGTGGTCACTGAGGGAGACCAATGGATGTTGTGTTAGACGACGTGTAGAGTTGAAATTATAGCATTTTATTTTGAAGGCTAACTCCTTCCTGTAGTTCTGAAATGACGGCTAATTACATTTCCTGAACTTCCAGGGTGTAAAAGAAAAAAACTGCACATCTCATAGTCTTCATGTTTGTTCGGCAGGCTACTCGATGTAAAAAGATGTGAGGTGGACTTTGCAGCATGTCCGAAACTGATAATGCCAAAGGTGCCTTATGGGAAATGTAGGTTTTGGCTCAAACCTCCCATCTGCATTTTGGAACCGAGGAAAAACATTATATATTAAATACCCCCAGTGAGGCTCAGTTCAGTTGTTTTAGGACTTGCTGGATTTCCAGGGCGGCACCTCAGTGGGGCTCGGCGTGGATTTGAGGGAAGTCTGTGTGTTTGCGGTTGACAAACCACAAAAATATAGGGTTGTAAAATATAGATGGTGGTCAGACGCTGCAGCAGGTGGCGAGATGTTCAGACTGAATTATTCACCAAAATGCACTCTTTGGTGTTTCCATCACTTCAGCGGACAGCACACCGACTGTCATCCTGAAGTTTGATGGTTTAGGTTATGAGACTTTGGTCTTTTTGGTCCCCACAAACTGACTGCGTGACTTGAAAATTTTGGGTTGGAGGAACTGAAACTTTGAGAACGTTCAGTGGTTTCATCTCAACTCATCATCATGTGGTGATGCCAACCAATAGGAGCAAAGAGATTGTAACCAAACTAAAGAACAGCAAACTGTCTTTATGTGTTCAGGAATTCAGCTCATGGCTCCTCCTCCTTCATCAATGACATCACAAGAGTGAGAAGATATGACTGCAAAACCATGTGATCCGACTCCGTGACCATGCAGCGTGATGTCACGTGAATAAAGAAAACAGTAAAAGCAGCACGAGTGGCCTCTTTTACAACGTCTGACTAATTCCTTTAGTTTCCTCCTGAAGCACCTCCTTAAATCAAGCCTTCCTCTCCTCACCGCAGCCTTGCTGGGATTTCAGCTCCCGTGAGACGAGAAAGCATCTTAACTGTGAGACAAAGATGCTGCGCAGGAGTTTCTTTGTGCAAATGATGATTAATTCTCAAAGCAGTCGGCACGCAGATGAAGTAAAACACTTTCCACAAAAAACTCCAAGCTTATTCTGAACCTTTTCACTCATTACTCTGGGTATTTCGGCAGATAGGCGAGGAGGAGGAAGGGGAGGAGGAGGAGTTTGTGCTCCTAAGAGTGCATCTGCACATCAGCTGAAGAAGACAAAGTCATGGAGCTGTAAAGAACACCTCTTCCTCTGTGGAGGTCAAAGGTCGCTCTCCATCACCCTAAACTCACCTCTCTACAGATGACATCAAAGCTGCAAATGGCTGTAGAGGAACAAGTGCAGATGAGGGGGGGGTCACGACCTCCATGTAAGGCCCGACCATTAACGGGGGAGGGCGATGGTCAAACGGTTGAAGAGGAGGGGGAGGACAGAGGCGCGGGCGGGTGAAGAGGTGCGCTCTGGGTAATTAGAGCCCGGCCTCCTCGTACATTTTGACACTCTACGGCAATTTATTGCCCCGCTCGGGCAACTTGGCCACCCATCTAATTGCAATATTAGCGTGTAATAGCAGCGGTGTTACGGCGATCCGTCAGCGCCGCTTTCTGCTGCCTCGGCAGGATTCACCCATTAACCGTAAACGAAGGAAACAAAGCGACCTCTGAGAGGCGCATCACCGCACATTTATATTCACTCACACACACACACACACAGCTGACACCGAGCTTCAGGTTCAGACCAGATTTAAGGAGCAGTCTACCGACTTTATTAGAATATATTTTTATGCATTTTTCACAAACTTGTCTTTTTAAACTTAGCAAATACGAACACAAAAACCTGCAGGCAGTGAAACGTTACAGTGACCCAGCAGCGAGGAGGTCCAGGCAGGAGGCGTTCGCCTGCTTTATTCACAGGTGATGGAGGCATGAAGGGAGACAAAAGGTCGAGAGAAAGGCGTGAAGACAAAGCAAACGAAGAAAAAAACATGAAAAGACACGTTTCCTCATAAAACAAGAAGAGTGGGAGCGTTTGATTTACTTCAGTGAGACGTGGATTCTGAGCATTAAACTGCTTTACTGTAGCTACATCATTTGCATGATGGGTCACTAAAAACACACTAAAGCACCATCACCACCACCCCAGTGAAAGGTGTGTGTGTGTGTGTGTTAGGGGGGGGGTCACAGTAATAAATCCCTGCATTTTTTAACAGGCGCTGAAATGCAGAGACAAACGAAGCTCCAGTAAATCACAGCAGACGACTGACAGTGTGTCTGCACACATATGTGTGTGTGTGTGTGCGTGCGTGTATTCCCTGGGTTAGTGGACTAGTATCAGTGTCCTGTCCTAATTAAAGCGGTCAGGCTGCAGAGAAACATCCAGGAAATAGAAAATAATTTTCCAGAGTTTGTCAGGATGTCACAGAACCAGGAGACGTCATGTGATTTAGAAATTATACGTCCATGTCTGTGTTTCGCAAAAGATAGCGTGTGTGTTTTACGTGAATCTACCAGCATCTGTGATCACCATGTCATCGTCCTTCGAGTTTTGGCTCTTCTAATGGAGTCACTCTTTCTAATAATAGATTTCCATGAACCTCAGGGATTTGCACCCAAAATGTTAAAACTATTACAGCCTCGGGAAAAAGGCAGAAGAAAACCAACATAAGAAATGAACAGACCAAAATCAGCGATGCCGATTCACACAGGACTGATATTTTCACAGGACTTCTGATCTGGGTGAAACAATCTCCTTTCACTGGATTTTTTAACTTTAAAAATAACAGATGTGACAGATTTGGGATCCTGTGATTACAGTATAAGTTTAGGATTTTGAGATCAGAGGAACCTGCGAGTGTCCAGTCACTTTTTCCACCTTTTTAATCTCCAAGTGACCTGAACTGGAAGACAATCAGTAATTCAAGGAATGGGAAGCTAACTTTCCAGCACATACTGATAGATACTAACATTCACTGGGAGAAATAAAGCTCAGATTCCACTGGTTAAATTCCTATTTGGTTCAAATAGGCTTTATTAGAAGAAATTGGAATTCTGGCTAATGTTGGCCGATAAGTTTATCAGCTAGCTGGCTAACATTAGCTTGATTCATCATAAAAGAAAATCACAGCAACAATCCACTGAAGCTCTTTTTTATTGTAAAGATCCTACAATAAAAGTGTTTTGTTACCCCGATTTGTTTGTGACCTCTGACCTTGAAGTTTAGGGTCTCTCCCCGTCCAAAGTAAGTGCCCAGAGGCTGAGTGTCAAAACTTGCTTCTAGAAGGGCTGCACTTAATGCTTCAGTGCGTCACCGCAGACCACTCTGAAACCCTACACTGTAATCTGACGTGCACTTCTCTGGAAATTCGCTGCAGTTTTTGAATTTATTAGTGACAGAATAAAAATCACCGCCTTGAAATGAGCAATGATAATCATAGCATCAATTTAAGGATTGTGCACAGGTACAATGCACAATCTGTACTTTTTCTGAATATTCTAAATATTCTTAATTATTTAAACATCTTCCAGTACCCTGCTCTGTCTGCACACTACAACCTGGGTTTCCCATTTTTATCTGTACTCTGTTTTCGTAACTATTGTCCATGATGTCTTTTTTTTTTTTTGCTGTTTCTGTTCTGTGTCCTGTTCTGTTTGTACATGTGCTTTTTTTCTGCTGTTACAACCAAATTTCCCCTGGTGGAACAATTAAAGGATTATTCTATTCTTCTAGGACTCACAGGTGGCAGCAAATTCCTGGAAGGAGGGTGATGAAGGTATCAGAATATACAAAGTGGAAAAACTTGGAGGAAAAATATCTTCTAAAGACCAGACCACAACATAGAGCAAAGATTTTATTTTGTTTGTATCGTGGTTGGCTCGAGATATAAAACAACGGGACATGACCACAAGACGAGTAACGCCACGCACGAGCAAGAACGCTGCCAATGGCGCCGGACATTTAGATATGTTACATCATCGGCTCTGCAAAGAGTCAATGCAGAAGTCTGAACCAGGACTTAGATTTCACCCTGAGGTTTGGGTGGACACATTTAGAGTCCTTCACATGTGTGACAAAACACACGGAGAGGTGACAAAGCCTTTAAACACACACACATACACACACAGAGTCTGAGGTGAGAGGACACAGCAGTGTGTGTGTGTGTGTCAGTGTCACTGTGGGTGTACTTGTGTGTTTTCTCTTATAAATGTGTGTCTCAGAGCTCACACACTATGGAAGTGTGTATCACCTGTATTTGTGTGTGTGTGCATGTGTGTGGCTGAGGTCCAAGGCCTCTCTAACGAGCCAACATGGACTTGGTCCTGGCCCCCCTCCCCCCCTCCGTCCTCCCCCCTGACCTCTTCTGAGGTCACTGGCTCCCACCACTGCGACCCGACCAATTGCAGCCAGGCGTTGTGACGGACAGCCGCCGACTCCAAGGACACCGAGGGCGGAGGGATTAGACGGTGAGGACGAGCGCCGGGTTAATAAAGGATTGTGATGCTGGCAGTTGTGAGCGCCTGATTGGATGTGGGGTTTGTTTTTTTTTAATGTGGCATTGGATGAAAAATAAATTAAGGAATCACGGCTGCTGTTTTAAAATCAGAAAAAAAAAAAAAAAAACGTATTTTTCCGAGGGCATGAATTTATTGACATGCACTGAATCACATTTTTGGGTCAGTGTTTCCCAGCTGTAAGTTTTCATGGATAAGAATAAAAGAAAAGGAGCGTTACCGGACCTCTTTAGGTCTTAAAGAGCTGCAGACGCCGCGAACCGAAGCCTGTGATCAGCCGCCAGTTCGCACTCGTACTGCAGCATGTAAATGTTATTTTGCTGTTGCTGGTGTTGATTAAACGATTCACACGGCGGCGTCTCGTGCCGGAAGCGAGAGGTGAGAAAGAAGTGAGACGCCAAAAAAACAGAAGAAGCAGGAAAGAAACAAAAGAAATCCGACTGATGCCAGCAACAGCTGCACAGAGAGCACAGCTGGATTGCATCAACATGTGCAAGAGGTTCATACATGCAAACATTTTATGTGATCTTAACCTTACCTCCCTGCAGGCTAATTTGCATAAAAATCGCCTCACAAAAAGTTTCACGTTATTCTTTTTAAAGCTTCTTTTTCTGCTGAACGTTCAGCTATCAGTTCTTAAACGTCGGTGTCCTTAAACGCACCACTACATGGGGTTTTCATTTGCCACTTTCACAATTTACTTTCTGAATAAAAATGTAAGATATTCTTTACTTAAGCAGAATCTGTAAAAACAGTAGAGAACTGACCATCTCATTTCTGCCATAAATTCTTTTTAATATGTGGTGAATGTTGTATTTTAAGGGACCTAACAGACATCTAACAAACCAAATTCCACCAAAAACAATTTTTTTCCAATCTGAAAACATAACAAGCTCCAAGTCTAGAAATACATACATCTATTTCTGGTTTTGAGGGACACAAACCCCAGTCTCCAGGGTGAAAGTCACATCTTTGATCCTTCCTCCACAGCAACATTTACGTCTTTAAGACTTTTTTTGCTCAAAAATTCTTCCACTGCAGGACAAGTTGTGCTTTAGAGATGCAAAGCATCACAATAATACGATGGGTCAGTTGCAAGGATTCTTGGTTGTCGAGCGAGATTAATATGAAATTTAAACAATATCAGATACATCGTTAAGAAAATTATGCTAGTTTTGTTTATTTAGAGGTAATTAGTCCATCGTTGTTAGCCACAGCTTTCTGGCACAGCGTCGTCCATGTTGGCTAGCTCACCTTTATCAAACAGTCGCCATGTTTCACAGCTCGCTGAGCTCAGCGCAGCGTTTTATCTGTAACTACTGTCCTCTGGCAGCATGTCTGAGCAGTGCACAATAATACAAGCACTAAATGTAGCATCCATCTATAACTTTAACCCTGTGAGGACTAATCCATCAGTGCTAGGTCTAACCCATTTTAGAAAGATGTGTCCCGTAGAAGTTTTTCTTCTCCCTTTACAAAAACAGAAAGATTGGTATTTTAACACCATAATCCCACCCAAGCCTCATTCGTACATTACCACATGATTTCCACACGAAAGGACCGAGACAAGTGGGCCGAGTTTAATATCCTGCATACACAAACAATTACAACAACAACTCAAACTTTTGCTGAAGGCGGAGAGATGCAGATTTCTGGGGAAAAAACGGGACTGAAGTTAGATTGACTCTCAAAAAATCAGCCTAACTGATGGCTGCTATTGATGAATGAGAAGTAAGACATTCACAGTGAGAAGCAAATAAACCAAAAGTGTATTTAATCCTGTTTGCTGGATAGGAGTAACCCTGACCTGCAGTTTGCACTGCGCTGCGTTCACTTGCAGCAACTAGAGATAATCAAACAACTGATTCCCTCCATTTATACTCGGCAACAGCCAGCTTTACGCCGACCGTGCAATTAGACGTCAAAGAAACGATTCGCGATCGCAAGCAGGAGGCTAAACCAATGTCCAATCATAAACGCCAGACTCCTCACTGTGCGATCACTCCTGATGTTCATGAGCATCACAAACTGAGCCAGAAACTTGAACCAGACACAGCAGCAGAAAGAAAATCAGAACAGTTCCTACCTGTCGATGATGACGGGGTCAGAGGGCGTCTCATTGCGATTTCCACAGCTCTTCTTGTCACAACACCGGCTGTGAAAGGAAAGGACACACTGAGTTAACACGACTTGAAAAAGCAACAGATTTAAACATTACCCAAAACAGGTGCAGGTCAATGAGCCTCTCTAACCTTTAAAAATTTGTAAAACCATCAGTGATCTTCACATTCACAGCTCGCTGAGCTCAGCTCACCAGTAGTGTTAAAAAAATGCAAATTCAGTTTCAGGTTTTTCACAAATTGCTGAACATGAGTCACAAAAGAGAGAACAGGGAAATAAAATAATTCAAACCATATTCAAGAATGAAGCTTAATTGCAGGGGATGTTGAGAAAATAAGTTGTCTTTAAATTAACTAAAGTGACTTCTAACTTTATCTGTAGTTTCAACCAAATTTGTGAAAAAATATAGATTTTTAAAAATATATATATATTATTAGTTAATAATCTGCTTCTAAAATAAATCCACCCAGCTATCCGGAAAAAACTTTTATTTTGAAAAGCAAGTTGGTGTCAGATACACACACACACAGACAGACACACAGCTGAGTCCAGCTGGGTGGGGTCCAAGCCAAGGTCACTAACAGTTGGATGATACCCAGCAATGGAAGCACCCCCACCCTCCCCGGTGCCATCGCCCTGACTACCAGCCAGCCAACCGAAGGGCGCCTCGCCAAACAGCCGTCCAGGTAGCCAGAGGGCGAAGCGGCCGGTGTTTCATCCAAGCGGCCGCAGACTCCAAAATTAAACGAGCCAGTAGCCCGTCCAGAGTCTGTGCAGGCATCCGGAGGGAGCGCTGGATTTCTACTTCAGCTCTGCAGGGTGGGGAGCGGGTGGAGCTAAATGAGGCTTTTGGTGTGGTGGGTCAGTGTGGCATGTAGAACAGCAGTCGGCTGAGCCCGGCACATTAATATCCATCAGATGGATGGACGGATGAGACGCCGCTGCAGACGTTTACACACTGAAACTGCAGGAAACTGTCTGAATGACGAAGCGTCCAAATGTCCTGACGGCTGGAGGCCATCAGTGAATGCATCATGAGGTGTGCAGTCAGGTGGGGGATGTAACAAAGTACATCAGTACTGACTGATCTGAATATTGATATCCAATCAAATTTATTTATAATGTGATGCAGATGTTATGGGACGGACAAGATCAAAGAATCAGGCCAAAAACCACCATCAGGTTTAAATATTAAAATAATTCTATAAGAAAAAAGACAAAACAGGGTAAAAATACAATACAGTGACTACGCTTTGGAAAGATTGTGGTTAAATCTGTTCACCCTCACGTGTCACTCCGTCTATATGGCCACAGGGACGACGGCCAGGTTTGCACATGTGCAAAGCCACGCCCCTGGGACGAGGACAGGCTGAATGACATCGTTACGTGGTGAAAGGTTGTAATTGGATATCCCGGCATCCTGACGCTTCACACCGTGTTCGTAACCATGGCACTAAGGGCCGCGCTATGTGACGGCCTGGGGATGAGGACAGGGTGGTGTCGCCATCCTGTCTCTTTAATATTTAAACATTTCACAAAAGCCAAGAGTGTAGCTCTCAAAGCACTGTGTGCTGCTCTTCTGGAGGCTTCCAGAACTTGGCCAATCAGAGCGAGGTGAGTTTTTTTTAGAGAGTCTTAAAGTCTTAAAGTGAGAGGCAAAGCTGCCCTATTAGGGTTAGGGTTAGGAGCGAGAAATGAGAAGAAGGACGCTTCAGTGACCTCTCATGCAGCCTTCAACGGGGTGAAGCTGCTTGGGCTGGAAGCTGATCAGCTGCAAATACAAACTGCAGGAGAGTTGCTGCAGAGCTGATTGGGTTTACAAAACTTTAATGTGCCATTTATAGTATTATTTTTTCAGAGGGATGTGTTGTTGTTTTCATTTGTAGTTGGTATTAATTACTACAAAAGGTGGACAAAGTCGATTTAGGACTCAGAGTTCAAACTAAACCAGCAAAATAAGTTTTTAATAAACAGTCAGTAAATCAACAGAAATAATGAATAACATTTGTGGCGTTCACTCATGTGTCTTTTTTTTGAGGATATTGACTGTGAATATTTATATTTTTCATGAAAACATGCAGAGGACGTTAAAGTGTTTTTAGTGCCCTGAGCAGTGCCTGCAGGCGTTCCTCTCAGGCTTCATGTTCAACCTCTACCAATCAGAGGGGAGGCCGAGCAAGGCCAGTTTATTTGTAGAGCACCTTTCAACAACAAGGCGACACAAAGTGTTTTACATGCAACAACGACTACACAGTATGAATAAATACTTTCATATTTAATTAATTAAAAGAGCCGAGAGGCAGATGGAACCGCGGCACACGTTTAAAAATCAAACTGAAGTATTTCTGAGATCTGAAGACAACAACAAATGTGGAGTCCGATCTTTGAATTTCACAACAGGGATGAATTTACGTGTTCTTACTAACACATTGCATGTTGATAAACATGTAAAAACTTTTTGCTTCCACTTGGGTTGAGGGGCCAATCTTCCTCATACTGTCTTGGAAAGAGTCAGTCATGCTTTTGATTTGGGAAGACAAAACCCCACTGCTCGACGTTTAGCTCAGATGAGATGATGCATCTGAGATGAGAACGTGTTACTCCGGTTTTAGCTTCACCTTGTTGGCTTATTGATTATTTTTAAGAGAGTAAATGGGTTACCATTTAGCTGACTGATCTTTTGCGCCAAGTCTCTGGAATACTGGAATTATATATTAGAACCGCCCCAAATGTTTCTGCATGTAAATGTTTATTGAAGACTGATTTCTGCTGTCTTTAATTCAAGGCAAACCTCAGCATCTTGTAATTGTTTCAGTTTTCAGGTTTTTTTTCTCTTTTTTCCTGCCTGTGAAGCACTTTGGCTTTGGTTCTTTTAAATGTACTATAGAAATAAACGTGACCTTGACCATTTCATGTAAAAATAAACACAAATCATCTGCTAGAACAGCAAACCCCAACCCCCAGGCCATGGACCAGTACTGGCCCGTGAGTCGTTTGGCTGCGAGAGTTGAGGCTCGGGTGTGAAATTTATGATTTCAGGGTTTTTAGCGTTATTTTTTTAATCATTTTTATCGTTAACTCGGTTTCCCTGGGTCTTTTCCCGTGTGTTATGAATAATATTCCTTTTTTTGATACTGTTACTGGTTTTATTTTGTTGTATTTATCCGCGACACCTTAAAGGCCAGTCCGCGAAAATATTGTGGAACATAAACCGATCCGTAGCACAAAAAAGGTTGGGGACCGCTGTGTTAGGACATAATGACATGAGGAATGTGAACAATGATGTTTATCGGACAACAGACCATCAAACAGACCATTCCTGTCATTATCAGCAACAGAAGCTATAAAAATTATGAAAATACAGTTAAACGTCTAAAATAATTCTCCTTCAGATCTTTGCATTTTTCAAAGCCGTCCAGTGGACCAAATTGGAGTGTTGTGCAGGCCAATTCTGGGCCCCGGGCCTTATTTTTGAGATCCCTGTTGTAATCACTCAGTTTATGTTTGCATAACTTATATTCCAGTGGACTGAAACTTTAACATAAGCTTCACATTCAGTACAAAAACATTTAAATGCTGCACTTTTTGTTACATTTAAGCTCAGCGTACTTTTAAGCTGCAGCTCGGTATCACTCCCAGTTTCTCTGCCTCAGAGGACATTTTTCAGTCAACAATGAGACAGAAACGTTCAGATATTTGTCAAAATTAATTTACAATGGCGAGCTCGAGCTTTCTGAAATGCAAATATAAAAAAATCTGACACAAGCGATCCATCTATCATTAAAATAACAACACGATCCCGACACAAGATCTAATTTTCTTCCTTCTGACAAGCTGCTCTGCACAATGCTTTTCTCTTATCGCTGCGAGGGTCATTAACATATCTTCCGGTAATTCTTAAAAATTAATCATATTGCATATGACCCGTGACGTCCTGCGTTCGCCCCATGCTGTCCTGAATCAAATTGCCATTTGACAAACAAGCGTCAAATCGAGGCTGCGAATGCCAAATGAGTCGCTTTATGAATCATTTATCACACCGTTTGATCTCTAAGTACAGAAAAATCATAAACCGAGTGCCGTGTTTGTGTCTCTGTATGGACGTGTGACTGTTGCCATAGAACGCGCCACAATAATTTATTCCCCCAGCTACTTGGAGCCATTAGTGAAAGTTCCAGGAGACCAATTAGCATTGGAAACCCACTGGTGCTGCTGTGGTGACAACCTCCTCCAAACTGCCAAAGAAGTGTTATAAACAAACTGGACCCCAGGAGCACTGCCGGGGCCCCTCCAGGGACCTGGGGCCCCTTTCCAAAGACGAAAACAAACCTTGGCTGAGCGTCCACAATATCGCCCTAATGACGTTTCCCCCCGGGCCGCAAACAGGCTAACACCACGGCCGGCTAATGACTGCGAGGAACAACACACACAGACCTGAGAGGGGATGAGTGTGTGTGTGTGTGGCTAAAATAAAACAAACAGTGTGTGTGGTGTTGCTGCTGTCACTCATTTGGCGGCGAGAGCTCGTCCCTGCTGCAGAGAGAGACTGGTCGTACACGTACACACACACACTCTCTCTCTCAGGTCACCAAAAACATTGGAGCCACAGGAGCCAGTTTGGCCGGCGAGCCTCAGACAGGCCACACAAGCATCATTACCGCTGGCTGCTCCTCCTCGCCACTTCAGACGTCACCACAAGTGGAATCTACTTAAGCCACAAAGAGAAGGTTTGTCCAGGCATGTCGGTGCTGCTATCTCTCTCTCACACACACACACACAGAAAGAAAATAAACAGCGATTCCCACTGCGTCACTAGGATCACAGCATCCAGATAACACAGAGTGGGACGGGCTGGGGATGCAGGGCTCGCTTTCAAAGGGCAAGTGTTGTAATTACCCAAAGGCTTGGAAAACCACAGCAGCCGCCAGGCCCGCTGATTCGCTCCAGCCCGGCCTGGACGCCACCTTCCTCTGTGAGCGCGGCAGCAGGTTTTCCTCAGCATCGCCCGAAGCCTGGCAGCCAACGAGGCGAGGCGAGCCGAGGCGAGGCGAGCGGCCCGGAGCTGGCGAGCCTCTGGGAGCCTGCTGGCAATGCCGCAGTGCCAACCTGGCTGCCGCCGCTGCAGCGCCTGCTTCTCACTGCTTCTCGCTGCTTTGTGATGGCAGAGATCAGTTTAAGAAGGGCTAATGTGAATCGGTAATATGATGGCGAGGTCAGAGCTCAAACACACAGTGAAGGAACCTGACAGTGTCCCAGAGCGGCTTCCAGAAAAACAGATACCACCAAACCCAGTTCCAACTCAGTAACTGAATAAAAATCCAGAATTTAATCTGCGATAATCCAGGAACAAACCAAATCACACCACAGATAATCCAGAAATGTGTTTCACAAACACTCAGATGGAAATCTGCACCACTGCAAACCCAAAAGCTCAAAACTTTTGAGAGTTTGTGATGTTTTCTCTGTAACTAGTAACTTAAACTGTTCAGACTGAGGGTCCCTCATTTTAACATTTACATGTACTTTCTTCAAATTAGTGCATCCGCTGCACATGTGCTGTATTTTGCACTGATGCTGTAGCATCCTGGCTGGATGTTCTCCAGGTTTACAGGATGAAGGGACTAAAACATTCAGTTACTTAGGCTGGGATTTGTTTTCATGCTTGAATAACAAAGCTGTGACGCCATTAGTGTAGCGCGTAACTGGACAGAGTGATGCTCTGTCACTGTCACTATCTCAGTGACAATTTCTGAGTTCGGTGGTTCTTGTATGATTAAAGTGCATGAAAAAGTTTTTTTTCTACATGACTGTTAAATGTATATAAAATATAAATCTGTTAGTAACCAACAACTCAAGCAGTGAGAGCATAATGTTTCTTTTTCAGAGTTTTAGGCAGGTTTAAAACCTAAACATAGGCTCAAATCAGATCTAATACCAGTTTCATCAACATACTGACCAACATGAGAAGGATATCAGCAAAAAGTAGGATGATGAGGCCTAGAATTCACTACCAAGGGCATTCATTTCTTTCATTTTTGCTGCATTCTTCAAGATTTATGAGGGGGGGGGGAAAAGAATGACTAGATATCAGACTTTTAAGGTCTAAAACAAGCTCAGTTTAATGTAAATACTGACATGTCTTTTCAGGTTTTCAGGTTTTCCTAGAAAACCTAACTACTTTAAGACCCGAAGAAACCCAGAGAATGTCTCTATTAAAAAAAACATTAGAGGGTAACATCCTGCAGCAGGTGCTACACCCAAAGGTGCAGCATCCAGGTAGACAAACCAATGGGGACGCCCATAAAGACGACCTCACCTGGGGCCATGGAGGCAGAGAAACACGGAGCGCGTGTTAGAAACAGCGAGGCAGTCTCTGATGCCTCACTCATTAGTGAATGGAAACACAACATCCATCAGGGGGAAAGCTGGTTAATAATCGCACTCAATCACATAATGACTGAAGCTCAGAGATGCCGACAGCCAGCCGTCGTTATGGAAATGAAGCTCGTATCGACGGAATCTCGCAGGGGGAAGTGAGCTCGATAAAAAGTGAGAGCAAAAGGGAAGTTCACAGATACTCAAGTCTGGCTGAAAAAGCGGGAGAGATAAACGGCAGAGCAGGAGGCGGATGCAAGGTCGAAAATGTCAGACCTGTTCTTGTTTTAACTGCTTCAAGTTCAACTGAATGGTACAAACTGAGTTTTCTGCTCACTGTGTAAACCAATCCAACAAACATTTAAACCTGTTTATTCCATTTTTAACTTTTTAATAACATCTTAACAGTTTGAAAATCAGTCTACTAAACATTTAAACAAGTTCCACTCTGAGCTGTTGCTGGTTTTGCCCAGTTTACTCTAAAGATGACCCAGTTTACTCTAAAGATGACCCAGATTACTATACACACTCTATCAGGTTAACATTGTCAATTTTATTTTCAGATTTGCACCAACTCACCACACATGTGTACACTTTACATTAAGGTTTACACCATTTTTTACCTATTTTTTAAACATCTTAACAGTGTGCACCCAATTTAACCCAATTTACCACATATTTAAACAGATTTTAAAGTTATCAGTTTCTCAAACCACTTCTAGATAAACTTTTTGCACATTTGGCTCTTTTTATTTTATAGATAACTCAGTTTAATGTCCACCTCCAAAACTGCACACCTAGGTAGCTAGGCCCGTCTTTTCCAGATTTACACCAACTATTTTACTCCAAATATGCACCAATTTATTCAAATGTTATGATGGCTAAAATTTTATGCAAACATGAACTGAGTGATTACTTAATTTAAAAATTTTGAAAAAAACTGTTCAGGTTCATACAAAGTTGTTACTATGTAAACTGACTCGCTGTACATTTGGTCCAGTTTACTGAGCAGATTACAACGTTACTGGACTATTACTGTATACTGCAGCAAACTCATAATCTCAGTCACCAAGGTCTGTAGCCTGATTGGTGACACCCTGGCAACCAAGTGATAGGAAAAATGTGCATTCCCGGCTGGCAAGTGGTGACTGGAGGTTGCTGGCAGTCAGTCGCTAAGAGGGTCCTGCACCAAAAACCTCGCTTTGGTTGCCAGCAGAAAGCTGCAGTCATCCATAGTTTGCATGGAAGACACAAACTTCTCTGCAGACATTCACAAAATACTCACCAAGCTGGTGAAGCTGTGAAAAGTGGAAACAGAAAGAGTTTCCCTTCAAGGTTTTTTCCCTAAAGATGTAACAATCATTAACCCCAGCAACCGCTCTCCAGCCATTTAGGCAAGTTTTACCTATCAGTGACTGGTCTCCAGGTCCTTGGCACTAAGGCCTAAGTCAGTTAATACAGCCAGATTTATACAAAATTATACACTGACAATCCAGTTAACTCCAAATATACTGCATGTACTAATTCAATAAAACAATGAATCCAATCTATTCCCTTTATTGTTTTAATGTAAACCAGCTTGTGGAACACATTTGGCTCAGTTTATCCCAGATGAGCCAGTTTATTGTAGTGCACCTAAACCAGTTAACTCTACAAACAGACTAGTTAACATGTAAACTAATTTCTTCATTCATTCACCAATTCACTGCCCCTAAAAAGTTATAAAAGGATATAATGTCCACATTAACCAGTTTATTCACACTGGGAAACAAACAGATGAGCGATAAATAAATATAAACCATCAAAAATGATGTTTTTTTTCCTACATATGGAGAAACAGGCTGCTGGAGCTCCAACTGACACTTCAGATTCAGTTGTATTTATATATTTGTGTGTTTGTGTGTCCTATTTTCACCATGCTACACACACACACTATGGTTGTTCTTCACTCCTTCACTCCTCGGTCTGAACCAGTAAAACCATTAACTCACAGACGACAGCAGAGACACGCAGGGCAGGAAACGTGTTGATTGGTGTGATGAACAACAACCCAACAGCTGCTCTTTTTTCCTCTCACAAAAACACACACAGAGCGTTCAGGCCAACAAATGTACACACACACTTTATCAATACAACCTCGAATAACGAAAAGCCGTACAGGAGTACCTTTAAAGTTACAAAATACCTCAAAAAGGGAAGAAATGAAAATATATTCAGGCACAAAGCTGCCACTAGAATGAAAGCAGAAACTAGAAAACACAACGGAAACCAAATCCATACACAAAATTTAAGATTTACAATTCAGGTACAGATTAAAATGTGAAGATAATTAAGAATTCAAATAAAAATGTAAAAGTGAAACTAAATTCTGATGTAAAACCATCATCAAATCTACATCTTGTAAAACATTTTTAAATGCCCTCACTGTGTAAAAGTAACATGAATTTCACAACGTCCAAGAAAACGACACCCAAACAAATACAAATTTTATTATAGACCTGTATTATATACAGGGCTCACACAGGAGCTTGAAATCATTGAAAATGGTTGAATTTTAATGCTGTTTTTCGAGGTTAGACAGGTGATTGGATTTTGGGCATAGTGCATTTTTATCTAACAGAGGTTTATTTATTAGATGGAGAAACAAATTAAGTCAGAAAGCTTCTGTGCCACCTCCGCCAGTCTGTTTCAGTGGGTGACGCCCCCCCATGGACAGTGGGACTCAGAGGTGAGTGCACAGACATGTACAAATACATATTATCAATAACACAAGCAACTCTCCTGCAACTCAAACATTAGCCTAGCACAACTAGCCAACTTACAGCTAACCGAGTAACGGTCACACAATAAGAAAGTTGTCACCGACCAAAGACAAACATCTGATCATTAGGCCATGTTTTCATGCGCTTTGCAATCTGCAGCATTTCTCAAGTGTTAAATTCGTTTTTTTTGTTTTTGTTTTGATGCCTGACACTGAACCGACTAAGCTCATTTTGAAAAACAGCTCAACTTTTGTGAATCACCTGTAAAATTAACAACACTATTTCGGGATTGTGTTCAAATCTTGCCGCATTTTTTTAAAACCAGGCCCTAAGGCTGCATGTTTAAATAAAGGCAGATAAATAATGTGTTCTAAATGTAAATAACAATATATCATTTTTAATGACAGATTCACATTGAGAGACAAATTTTCTAATATTTTTAGTAACGAATTTATTTATAGAATTTTAAGCGAAGATGAAATTGCCAGAAAACTGCTTGGACCCTGGAAAAGGTGTCTGGACATTTTTATAGCAAAATTAGTCTTTTCTGATTAACTTAATGAACTGACTAACGTGTTCACAAAATCTGAAGATGATATTTGTCCTAGAAGAAGCACATACACCGCTCAAACTCTGGGCTTGGAGAGGCCTCCAAAAGATTAACGCTTAACATTCCCAAAGTTGAGTGTTTTCATTTCCCCTGAAGAATTTAATCTAACATATAACAAAAAATGAATACATCATTCCATAGAAATTATACCCAAAACTAATCGACAATAATAATGACTTCCAGCTTTTTATTTTCCTTCTTGGACTCTTTTAGAGCAGCTTTGCATGATTCACATTTCAAAAATAATCCTTATTTATATTCTACTGTACTCTCTTTACACCCCCACCCTCTCTGAAACAAGACTGTTTAGCTCCCGTCTCATTAAGCCTGCTTATTTGTGATTGGCCGGCTTCTATCGGTTTCTTTGTTTTTGGACACACCTACAAAATTCTGTTATTCAGTTGTTTAAATTTGATCAGTTATTTACATTTTAAACACCTTCTTCTCTCAGAGACAAAAACTCTTCTTCACATCTAAACTTCTCCATTATCCAATCATCTTTTGGTTTAAATATCACAATCTAACAACCACGCACTTCCTCTGCAAGCATAATTAACACTCCACACACACACACACTGCAGGGAGATAATTACACTGCACTGTTATTAAACCATGCTTCAGCCTGAACAAAAACACAAATTAAAAAGTCACAGGTTTGACAGAAACTGCCGCCTGCTCTCCTGCCAAAGTGCCGCTGAGCCAAGCGCTGAATCGGTGAACAGACAGCACATCTGTTTTTTTATCTTACCTGCACATGATCTCGTGGGTGAGGAGGACGCGACACATCTCCGGGTTCTTGTCCTGTCCTTCATACAGGATGGGCTGATGGGACAGAAGCAAACAGCTGATTACGACAGAGAACTCATCTCCTTAAAACTCATCACATGAAATCGTACGGCCTACAATCTCATTTATTTTTCCTCCCACAGAGTACAAATCTGCAAATGGGTAAACAACTGTTAAACAAAACAAGACAAATCAGCTCATTGTGATTGATGCATTTTAGCTGAATATGTTAAACGAGTTAAACTAGTTAAAAGAACCAAACTCTGTCAAAATATATCTGCTTATGAGGTAACCAGTTTTCACATTCAAAAGTTAAAACTGGGCTTAAGATTTAACCGCAGCATCATCCAGACTCTGAACTGAATAAAACCAGCTGGGAACCAGTTTTAGCAACTGGGGATCAGACCTTGAAGGACCCCACTGGGTGGTGGTCAGAGGTGAACTGGGCACCCTACCCTGGAGCCTACTGTGGGAGAGTTCAAGTACCTCAGAGTCTTATTCACGAGCGAGGGAAGGCGGGAGATTGTCACAGCATCTGCAGTGATGGGAACGAATTACTGGGCCTTTGTGGTAAATGATAAATGAACTAGTTCTAATAAAGCACTTCTCGACTCTATTGGAGAACTCAAAGTACTATAAACAACACGTCGCATTCACACAAGCACTTTCTACTTAAAATTCACATACAGTCACACTCCAATGGACGCATCAGAGAGCAACGTTGGGTAGTATCTTGCCCAAAAGGTATTTGGCATGCAGACTGGAGCAGCCAGGGATCGAATCACCAGCTCTGCCTCCTGAGACCTGTGGTGAAGAGAGAGCTGGTCGAACTAGTCGAACTACCTCTAAGGCTAGAAGCAGTGGGCAGGAACCTAAAAGTTAAACTGCAGATATCAGTGGTTGAAATGAGCTTCCTCCGAAGCCTCAGACACCGAGTGAGGAGCTCAGTCATTTGTCAGGGACTCCAAAAAGGAGGCAGTTGAGGTGCTTCAGTATCTACCCAAGACTCCTCTTTGAGACCTCGTCAGTGAGGTGTTTCAGGCATGTCCTACAGGGAGAAGACCTCAGGACATGAAGGAGAGATCACATCTCTCGGCTGGTCTGGGAATGTCTCCATGTTTCTCCAGAAGAGCTGGAGAAGGCGGCCGGGCATCTCTGCTGCCCCCGTGAGCCGAACCGATATAGGTGGCAGCAAATGCAAAAGCAACCCCCCCCCCAACCATTTAAACTAGTTTAGTCTGTATACTAGCATTCATCGCTTTCCTGCCGTACATCCGGTTCAGCTTCAATCTGATCACCTGATATTTAGATGTGTCCAGGTGTTCCTTTTATTTTGTCACCCCCCTCTGCCTATCCACAGTCTGCACCAGTAATAAAGTCAAACATGGCCTCCAACCATTCACACCTCCCACCACCTCCCCTTTTGGTGGTCTCAGCCTCCTCTGGCCTTCCCAGAATTCCCTGCCAGATGGCGGGTGGCGCCCCAGGATGAAGCCCCCCTCCTCATCCTCCACTCTCCCTCCTCCTCGCCCCCGCAGAGCTGTCGTGTCAGAGTCTGGATGACGGATGACCGCTGTGAGTAGGGCTAGGTGTGCGATTGTACTCGTATATGGGTGTTTGTGGGGACCCACGTCCTTATGGGGACGTTTTTGGAAGGAGAGGGCATCAGTGCGGGTTTGAGGGCTCGGGTTTGACTCTGCCTGATTTTCACCGTGATGGGACTCCTTTATTTCAAAGAGGGCCCTCACAGAGACAGAAGCAGAAATGTGTGTGTGGTTTTTGTAATACCCTGGTTGTTGTAAATGAACTCCACTAAAAGCACACGGGTGTGTGTCCTCACCCCTCCTCCTCCTCTTTTCTTTTTTCCTGCGATGACCTACTGCTACCTCATCCACCTTTATAGTCAAAACAGACCTCCACCCTGCACACACACACACACACACACACACACACACACACCCTGGGGGACCATACTTTTAGGATAACGACCACTTCTGCATTATTGATCCCGATCCTGGCTCTGTTCCTCTGGATTAAAACGCTCCAGTTTGACCAGGAGGGATGTGGATTGCATCAGGGACACACACACACACACACACACACACACACACACACACACACACACACACACACACACACACACACACACACAGAGAACTGGTGGTCGATATTTATACATCATCATTCCTGATGCATGAGTCCTGTGAGTGCGTGACTGCATGTCCACTTTCATGCTTATTTGCAGGTTAATGTCCCCTTTCTGCGGGGACACACCTCAGACATTTTCAGACGTTCACATGTTTAAAAAGTGAGGACGAGGCCGTTTTGGAAAAAATAATGTTGTTTATTAGAAAGTGAATATTTGGAAAAGGCGAGATGTTTTGGGCAGGACTGAGTATCTTTATTAAAATTTTGTTCTGAGTAAATATTTCACAAAAAAACTTTGAGAACAAAAACAACTGTTTTTCAGATTAAAGTTCAGCAGCCTTCAGAGTGTGTGTGTGTTTGCAGTGACACTAAAAACGCTGTTTACATGTCACTTTAAAGTGTTTCTCATTTGTCATTCAAGCACTGATGCATGTTTTGTAAAGGGAGCATGTCGGAAAGTTACAAATTTGTTTGTCAGCGAACGTTTTAAAACGTGGGGTTTCCAAAGATATAAAAAGCTTAAGGAGAAAATCATGAACCTGGGGTGTGAACGATTTGGAGCACATTAAGACTTGTTTTAGAAGAGGAGGCTGATTTTTACAAAAGGTTAAAAACAGGAAGACGAGGCCTACATTGAGGAAGTCTTCACAACAGTTCGCTTAAGACGACGTGAGAAACGTGTGCTGAACATTTCTTAACCCTTTCGAGGCAGGCGTTGCCGATTTGCAACAGTTAAAAACTAACAACCTGATTACCCCACATACATATTTTATGAGGGTTTTTTTACTCAGGAGTACCACTGCAGGACTTGGTTGTGCATTAGCAACAAAAAGTTTAATTTGAGCCTGAGAGGGTTAAATATGAGTTATTTGAGCTCAGAAATATTTTCCAAAAGGAGCACAAACACCTCCCGCGGGGGTCTCCCGGTGTGTGAGCCCCTCGGCCTTGTTGCATGATGTGACTCACTGTGCAGAAGTTACTGTGCCAGCTGCATCGCTGCACGGTCCAATCTGCATTAATGCAGCTCCTCCTCGCTCTGACAAACCCGTGGACGCGGGGCTCCTAACAGCTCCTCGACGGGGATTTATCGATCCATGGGGACTCCAGCCGACCTGTCTGTCAGGCCTGCCTCTCCACCAATGGGGTGTCGTGTACTGGGAGGTGAAGGTGTGTGTGTGTCATGGAGGAGGTGTCAGGATTATTGTCTCCAGTGTGCCGCCGCTGCGCCACATTAGGGCCTATTGATCGGTTTGGCTGACGCTTTGTCGGGGAGCCGCTTGGTACATCGATCGGTGACATGCCGACAGGGCCGCGGCAGCCGGGAGGGTTGTGATATGACGGGGGATAAATAAGCTGAAGCTGGGAGGAGAAGCGAGCACATTTGGATGTCTTTTAATATTTACAGTGACAAACATCTGAGGTAGAGCGCTCGACGAGAGGAACAGGAGGATCTGGAGGAACGAGGAGGGAGGTCAGCCGGCAGCGCTGACAGGAATGTGGAAACATTTGGAGGTTTTTGTTGGCAGCGAGGTCGTTCACAGGTTCAAATCCCACACGGGGGTTTCTGAGTGAGTGAAAACCGGAAAGATGGGAGGACGTGGAGTCAGCTGAAGCCCGAGCTACATCGAGTGGAAAGGAAAACACATCAGTGCTGCTCGAGTTTAAGAAAGTAAGGAGGAGGCGGAGGAGGACAGGAAAGTTTAGTTTTAACTTTAGGGGAACGCTTTAAGATTACAGTAGGTTTGAACTATGTGCCTGAAACCGGCAGAGAAGTCTTGTTTGTTACGCGTTCGGGGACACTATCAGGCAGACACAACACATGAATAATCCTTAGTACAAATCTATAGGAGATGCCTGCATAGCCAAAGATGGCGTCCCGCCCCCGTCCACAAAAGAACCAAAGAGCAACCGCACCGGAAACAAAAGAGCCAATCATGTTGTTGTGCTGATTGCTCCGATGGTTCTGGATGATTTCCATTAACAGTAACTCAGCGACATATCAGAACAATCGTGTTCCACACTGAAAGAACAGATTTGATTTGATCTTGACAGTCGGCATTCGACTGATCCATGGAACATTCAACGATCCAACGCATTCGTCTGACCTACTCCAGTATTCTTACTCTGACAACTCAACTTTGTTCTTTGCCCACTAATTCTTTTTTCATTTGATGTATGTTTTCACCCTTTTTTTTTTTTTACCACCTCTGACAATATTATCTGATTTATTTAGTTTGTCTATTTTTGACCGAGATTGGTCATAAAGTTTGGGAAGGACTTGCAAGAAAATGGCACAGTTTAAGGTATTCAGTATTGGAGTCGATCCAGGAATCCCTCAAAGGGTTTTACCTCTATAAGATCTGCATCATAGCTTCAAAAATACAACTCAAACTGTATTTGGGATGAATTTCAAAGCCAGAAATGAGACACCAGTACAAAAATCTACAGATATTAATAACCTTGTGTCACCCTCGGGATTCCCATATTCTTGTCTGCCATTCACCTAGGGACCATTTTTGAACCGAGGACAACACAAGGGTTACCAACCTTCTATAGGTAATATTTAGAAACAGCCAGAAGACAGGCTCTGATTGGTTAAGATGGTTTCCCGAAAAATATCAAACGACTCTGAAAAATTGTATTTTGAGTCGTGTTCACGAGACGTTTCTTCTGCTCACCGTAAACTACCTTGAAATAGAGCGACTCTAAAACTCCAATGCAACTGTTTGCTTGATGTTTGTAAGACTATTCAAGCCCACTAAAATATTTCCCAGTTGTGATTTATTTCAGTCAAACTAATCTAGGCTTTGGGGCTCGATCCAGGCAGTCTCCAGGCTGCACGTCGTTGTGCAGAAACACGCTGTGTGACATTTAAAACACGCCGCTGTGACATGTGCAGGTGTGTAAAACAAACTCACTCTGATGTAAACACTATGAGTGAATCAGAGCTCAGGTGTGCGTGCGCTATCTCACCTGTTTGGTCATGGAGTCTATGAGCCGGACGTAGAGATCCTGTTCTGTCCTGATGCCTGAAAAACACACAGAGAGAAGCATGAGCATACACACACACACACACACACACAGTTCAGATATAAATTACTGTCATCAACATGCCCGCGTTTGCCTCTTATGCTAATCCGCCCCCAACAAAGGATCTGATTCCTGATAACGTGCTGTAAATGAATTCTGTTCCGATTCATGTCCTGGTTGTGTATTTGTGTTTTCTAGCGCTCTTGTCGTCTCGCCCCGGCGTCGCTCACACCCCTCAGCAAAAACAAACAGCGGCGCTGCTCCAGAGCTGTTTATTATTTATGGGCCAGGCCGCCTTCTCCGGCCCCCCCGCCGCCTTTTTCCTCAAGGATAACAAGGAATCCTCATTCTCCGACAAATTAAATATCAATCAGAGCTGCTTGTCTTTTATTAGCCATGCATCCGGGCGTAAATGTGACACAAACACGACATGGGGTGGAGGAAGTAAATTGCAGGGAACACCTGTTAGCGGCGGAGCAGCTCTAATTGTATTGTGCGTTTGAGCTTTTTTTCCCTCTACTTCTTGCTTTGCGGGCCGTTTGCTCGCAGCTTCCTCTGCTTTCTAATTGACATGATTCACTCCTCGCTCTGCGGCTGAGCGCTGAGCAGTCTGCAGCCTAAATGGCGGCTATCCGTCCCGCTTGCAGATGAGGTCAATTACCTCTGTAAGATGCTAATCCGACGACGCCGACTCATATTAGAGTGATTTATCCCCCTTTGGAAGAAAACGCTCTTTTATGTCCCACTTTATCTGGCGTTTCTGCGGGGGTCTGAGAGCATTACGGCCGCCCTCCTCCTGCAGCTCTGGACTCGTGCCAGCACAAAGGCGAGCTGTGTGTTTTGAATCAGCAAAAGATCCCTCCACTTCCCCCACACCACACCACACCACACCACCACCACCACCAACCGATGGACAAAACAGAGCTCAGATATTCCAGATGTCCGCCGCTCCGCGTGCTGATAATGAAAAAGTTTTTCCAGCCTCGCAGTCTTAAAAGTGCACAGCTGAGTTAAACTCTAACTCCGGTGAGGTGACCTTTAATATAAATTCCATCTCCGCTAATTCTAAACTCTAAATCATCCAGGAAAAGTTCAACCGCAAACCAACACAGACAGTTTCACCTGTGGGAAAGAGCGATCATTAACTCGACTTCATCAATCAATACTGCAAATCTAAAATGCAGCCTGAACAAAGACTCGGCTGACCTGCAGCAGCAGCAGCATTTAAAAATGGTTCACTTCGGCTTTAATTTCATGCTGTCAGTCATTCTTTAAGAGCACAGCACATGCAAATGTGTCTCCAGTGTAAGGAACATATTATTGATGGGTTTTTGGACTTGGACCTAAACAACCTGCAGCATGCTGGCAGAGCGGGCTGCTTCACATCTGCCTTCATTACTCATCACGAACATTGAGAATTAGCAGAAATATTGGCATTATTTCCATTATGCTTTGACCTCAGCTTGCATCATCAGTGCTTTCGTTGTAGCTTTTTTACATGCTGCGAAAGGCAGACGCTTCTTTCTGCAACATGATTGTCTTACTTGCACTAGATCTACTGAATTTCGTCGCCGTCACACAAAAACAGGAAAATCTTCTTCAGGGTTCAGTTAACAGGAGGAGGCAACGGAAAAACTCTGACAGTAAATATGTGAGGAAAAAGTTGTAATTTTTTTCTTTTTCTACCTTCAAAAATGACTCGCTAGCAGGATGTTTACAGCTTACAGAAAGCATTTTCAACCCTTTTTCTTTATACAGACTTCCACCTCTGATTCCAGATCAGTGGCATATTCACACACTCGGCTCACCATTGCTGTAGAGGAGCTGTAGCCTGTAGTGGATTCCATTGTTGGTCTTCTCGCCGTTGTACTCCTGTCACAAAAACACAAAGTACACGTTAAACAACGACATCCTGACTGTGCATTTGACATGTAAGAAAGTATTACAGAAAGGTTATTTAGAAATCCTAAGAAAAGCAGATGATGATTGATGATGTGTTGAAGTAAAAGCCACTAAAAGGACGCCTCTGCTGAGCTCACCGAGCTGTGAAATATGACAAGTTGTCAACAAAAGCTGGTCCAGAGGACCCATGGTCCTTTTCCCAAATATTAGAGCTGTTAGGTATCATATTAGCCTGCTATTCATGTTTTCTGCTCCTGTCAAAGAGTAAGGAAGAGCAATGTAAAAGCTAAAAAAAAAAAAAAAAGAGTCTGCACCGCCACCAAACCACAGTCTAACCAGAATCTCTCAGTTAAAGGTGTTTACACACTTGGTCAAGTGCAACACACCAAATACTAAAAGCAAAAGACTCCAAGCAAATCAAAACCAAACAACACACAAAAAACAATAAGCTGAAATTAATTTAAGCTAGCAGCTGAATGACACTCCCTGTAACCTTTGACCTCTCTGATCCCTATGCTCCTCTGAAACGAACACAAAGCTCCAATAAAGTCAGATTAGAAGACGTTCATGCTCTGTGTTATCAGGACACGTCCCAGAATGCATTTCACACCCATCATTTGCATCCAAGCATCACTGTTTTATGAGGAAAATAACAGATTTGAGTTTAAGCTTTTATTTTGAAATTTACTCTGAAATGTTTTTGGAGGTCTCGTCGACAGGACAGGTGATGCCATACCTGACCTCCGCAGCTCTCTGATCACTTTCTTACCTGTGTGAAGGAAAAGTTTAGGGTTTTATTTCTAATTACGCCTAAACATGCATTTAACTGTCAGGTAATCTGTGCCTCAGACTCTGTAGTTAAAAACATCCTTTATTCTCCATCCATCCGCCTCTTTTCTCCTTTTCTTTCTGTCTTGACCTTTCCTCCTATCTTTTTCTTCTCTTCTCTCTTTCAACCTTTACTCCCCTTTTTTATCATGCCTCCCCTCCTCGCTCTCCCTCCTTTCAGCCTGCGTTGGTCGGCCACTCGGTGCCAACTGTGCCCGGGAGTGTTGGCTCAGTCCCAGTGTGTTTGTGTTGGGGGGGGGTATCAGGGCGAGAGACTCGAGGTCAAAGCAGAGGTGAGGTGAGCGAGTGGGTAGAGAGGAGAATATGGTGCCAGCTGGCAGCCGATCAAAGAACAAACACCCACAAACCTGTCGGGATGTTATTATGATTATCACCAGTGTTATTAGCAGCGGAAGCGATTCTCATGTACTTTCTGTATATTGTCAACAACAGATCCAAACTTGTGTATTTTTGGATATTTACACTTCATTTTAACTGCCAAAACATTCTCTTTCAACATGGGACCCGTCTTACAGATGAAGTTCCACATAACCAGGATTTCATTGTTGTTACTGGGGCTCATTAAACCCAACAGTCACATTAAAACTGAGGTTTTCTGTATCCAGCTGACAGGGCAGCATGAGATCAGAAAACACAGACATCACAGATTTGGATCACCAGCTCAATGGGTGTAATTTAAATGTTAAAAATCAAAAAATAAAACTAATGAAAATGTCAAAAGATGCAGTTCCCCTAGTGTCCTCTAGAGGCTTCCGCAGAAGGCCAGTCTCCACGGACTCGCATGTTAAAATGTCGAACTTTAAATGATGCTGTGCGTTTAATTGTACTAACAGACTGTCCAAGAAGTCTGAGTTCCAGTTTTAGAGAAATTGTAAGATTTTATCTGGATGATACTGATTAGCAGGTATCTGTTTCTGAGTGTGAAGCTATGAATGAAGCTTGCTAACTAAGCTAGCTAGCCTTAGCTGCTAACTTAGCTCTACCCTCTCGTCCAAACATGGTCACTTCTGACTACAAAAAAGTACCATGGCAGTTTTCAGAGTTAAACCTTCAAAATAAAACATAAAACAATACCCGATTCAAAATTCAAAAAACCTCTGGACCGCTTTCTGTGTTACTTTAAAATCGTTCCCTGTAAGTCTTGCTCTGACCACATGCACTGGGCTCTTGTTATTTACTGTTAATCATTAACATGTTTCCTGCTTTATTTTGTAGTCCTGTTAGATTTCTTTTCATCCTTTGTTCTCTTCCTTCGTTTTTTCTCCATAAGAGCTTTGCTTAAGATTAAGAATTAAGGGGACATTACCTGACATGGGCCTCTGATGTATGAAAGGTAGGAACATTTACTACAAATTAGATCTTTTCCTGGTATTTTAGAATTTTAAGCCTAAAAACCTGACCTCTTCTTTTCCTGTCAAAGATGTAAATTAAAAAAAAAAAAAAAAACACCTAAAATCTGAAGAAGATTCTTGAAGAAATAAAAAATCTTTTCACCTTGTCTTTTTCCACAAAGTCCACGTAGGAAGTCCTCTCGATCTCCACCGGCTGACCCTGACGGTCGTACAGCGCCAGCACGAAGTGGAAGAAGTTGGACTTCCTCAAGTTGGATGGAGGCTGTTTCTCAAAGTGAGCTCGGGCTAAACCAACCCCACTGAAACAGAGAAAGAAAACGTTACCTTCCAACTCAACAGGATCACACACACTAATCTGGACAGCACAGTGAATTGATTCATATTGATTTATAGGCCCGTGTTGCTGTGGTGGGCACCTTAAAAGTGGGATGATCATTTTCGACTTGGAGTTAATAAAAGCTCAACAACAGAAGAATTAAATGAAATGAATTCCAAATCTTCAGAGTGGACATAATCATGTGTGAACATTGGGCAAGTGGCTTCAGTTACTGAAAACAACCTTAATGGTTTACAACTGGTTCTTTCTTCTGTAATCAGAATGACTAAGGTGCTTCCCTTTGAAGGTGGCGGTTTGTCACTAGTGGACAATCCAAGATCCGGATGTCAAGGTAACCGGTTTCATGTGTTTACTACCATGTCCTATATGTCAACTTAGCAGTTGGAGGTTAGTAAGCAGTTAGCTAGCTAGCTTCCATGTATGACGATATACCGTAATCTGTCCAAAGTATTTCTAAAGAACTAAAATGTACAGCAGTGATGGTTAATGGTGAGAAACATGGTGGCTAGCTACAGAGCTATAGTTAGTGTAATATGAACACATTAGCACAGTGAAGACGGAGGATGACGGTTAAACTATTGGTCAGGGACAAACGCCATCATATGACAGGAAGAAGATGCCAAAAATGGATCAAACTAAAGCCAAGAAAACACGAGACATGATCAGCGTGAGGTTAGTCATTAATGTGCTGCTGCGTGGTTTAGATTAGTCGCTGTGAAAGACAGCGAGAACGATCACTCAGGAGTTTTTGGGGGAAAACAAAAAACATTAATCCAACGCAGGAGACGCTTTGACTGGGAACGACACGCCTGATACGACATCAGCGACCATGTCTTTGTGCTGATCATCACACAGTGTCATACACGCAACGTTACCACAAAGCGGACCAATCACAGACGCTGTGGTATGCGTTGCCATTTTATTATTTAGATTTAGAAGGTTTTACAAATAAACCCGGACACATAAATAAATAAAAAATAGGGTGATGTGAGTTTTCTGGCCTTCACAAGGTTATAATTAATCTTTGCTTTTACAGATATTGGGATGTGGCGTCTCCTCTGCTTTCATTAACATTAAATAAAGAGATGCAAAGTCACATGATAAACTGTTGCTGCAGGAAGAGGTTAAATAAATGAGTTTAAAGGCAGCAAATTAAACTCTAAAGAACAAAAGAACAAACAAATTTTTATGTTAAATTATTTTTTTGTTACATTTCAATAAAAAGGGAGGCAGAAATGAAATCATTACCGAGAGTATTGCTTCTAATGCTGATTATCATAATGTAAACAACCACCGGCTGGGGGTCAGAGGTCACCCTGCTTTTGATTTCCAACCTCCAGAATCTGAGGAAGCCTTTAACTGAGTGTGAAAGCTGCAAAAACATCAACAGTGTCAGCGGCTGATTTTATTTTGGTATGGAAAAAAAATCCTTGTTGATCCTGAAATAAAATCAATGCTCCAGCAGGAACAGACCTCTGCTCTCAGCCCACAGAAGCACGATGTGTCCGAGGGGGAGACGCTCCAAACAGCAGCTGAATATTTTTACATCAATCTCATTTTCCTGCTCGTTTTGTTTCCTAAAACGCTTTATGATCAATATGATCGCCGGGGCACAGATAAATATTTATTCATGCTCAGGGTTTGTTTTTGGAAGCTCGCCCGTGCTCTCTCTCAGTCTCCGAGCTTCCCGGCTCACGGGTGTATTCCCCAGACGGCAGATTAATACAGCCGTGACCTTTCTGCACCCCCATTACCAATGCTTAATGCCTCATTGGTAGGCCAGTTTGTTGAAAGCTAATTCCTCCAACTCGCAGCGTTTGGCCGAGTGAAGAGTCTGCAGAGAAACTCCAGGAGGAGGAGGAGCAGCTCAGGTGTGTGTCGGTCAGGTTTTAAGGGGGGCTCGGTGGGAATAAGAGCAGCTGAGTGTCAGAAAACACAACAGTGTTAAAGTAAAAATAACACCGAGAGGAATCACAGCGAGCAAGTCTTCAACACGTTCACCGACAGATATTTTCAATGAGATCCCGAGAGAAGGAAAAAACTCCACAAGCATCTGTTTTTATCCATGTTTCTATTTTCATACACCTGACAGGAGCTACGCTGGAAACACAGCGAAAAAATAAATCCTTCAACAATAAAACAGCATCGAAAGCCCACAAACAGGCTCCGTGTTTGATACGAGTCAGTAAACAAAACCGATTATCTGTCAGTTTTCACATGAAGATGGAGAAAACTGAGTCTGATTTACTTTCCTGGACCCCAAGTTCCTGATAATAGTACCAATTGCTTGTATTTCAGTGGACATTCACTTGTGAAGTCTGGTCTCCAGGTCATGGAGGCAGAAGCCAAAGCACAAATACCCAAACCCTCTTTCCCCAGCAGGCTTTCCCAGCCAGGAGAGAATAAATTAAATCCACTTCAATTTTATTTATAAGGCACCGAATCACCATAACAGTCACCTCAAAGCGCTTTGTATTATAAGGTAAAGACCCCAAATATCAAACGACCCACTTTGAGTAGCACTTGGCGACAGTGGGAAGTAAAAACTTCCTATTAACAGGAAGAAAACTCTAACAAAACCAGGCACAGGAGGGGCAGCGATCTGTTGGTACCGGATGGGGATGAGGGGGAAATGAAATGATCTCTCCAGCGAGTCTTGGGTCTGTCCCAGGGCCTCCTTCCCTAACTACTTCCGCTATCTCCTTTCAGCATGGAGAAGCAGCTCAGCTCAGCTCCTCACCTTGTCCTCTAAGGTGGTGCCCGGCACCATTTCAGAGGAAGCTCATTTTTAGGAAGCTAAAAATCCTTCATATCATCAGCAAAAACACCATTCGACCGGTGACCATCCACTTTTTCTACGCCTAGAGATTCTGTCTGTAGACGTTACGAATAGCATGGATGACAAAAGACGACTGTCAAAATCCAACTCCGACCCTTCGAAAAATTCCTGGAGATAAATCCAGATCAGCTCAAAGTTATTCCTTTCCAAGTCATTCCCATGCAAACCTGTCCAAAGCTTTTAGAGTAATCGTGCTCACAAACACTCAAACTGCAACAATCACTGAGGGACAGAGTCTCCAACAGGCCAGCAGCCAACAAGGCAAAGGGCCGAATTCAAAGGTTTGTTAAACTCTCAGTAAAAGCGCCTTTGAAGCCTTTGGTGTTAATGGGTTTAATGTCAATAGTTCATTTTTCTGTCTCCTGGTTGCTGTGATCTCTGAAAACCTGATAGAATAAGGGTAGAGAGTTCCTCCACTCTTGGATCTGGATCAGTTTGTGATATTTTATGGAGTTACATCTGAAACGTTTGCCCCTCTCACAGCAACACGTTCCTTGATCTGGACCTGGATGAACTCCAGAAGTTCATCAGTGATGGAAAGTGATGGTCTACGGACAGGTTACCTCTGACTTCAAATGACAGGGTAAATTAAACATACACTGATGAGCCACAACATTAAAACGGAGCCTGGTATCGAGTCCGTTTCTGAACACAGGCGTCCTGTGCGATCACGCACCAAGATGAGGCCTGAATCAGCCACGCTGAGTCTAATCTGATTTTCAAAGTGTGCAAAGACACTGCAGAGCAGGAGGGCATCGGTTTGGGATGTCTGAATCCCTGTCACACTTCAGTCGTTGGGGCGTTTGCACACTTTTCTCAGATATAACTTAAATAAAAGCACATTTTTGGAGTCATAAAACCCAAAGCCTGCAGACCTGCTGGTGTTTAATATCGCTGTGAAGCTGACATAAATGTGGATTTTAAAGCAAACAAACACCGAGACAAGCGGCTCGGTGAATTTGGCACCTGTTTCATCCCGAACGCCATCAAAAGCATCGTTTCCCCCACTAAACCAGCCCATTATCCCAATTACACACAATGATCTGCAGCGGCCCGTCCACGCAGCCGATCGCCACCCTCTCGTCTCTGCTCTGCCTCCACTCAGAAGGCTCGTTAGCATTATTATTTCAATTATGCTAATTGCGGCTGCATCCACTCGTCAGCGCCGCCCGTATCCGGCTGTTAGCACTTGGCACAAGGTGTAATAAAAACAGTATCGATGGCACACGGCTCGCTCGAACATGCCCGGAGTGTAAATCACACGCCAACAGGCAGAAAGGAGAAAAATAAATAAATAAACACACACACACAGACACAGAGAACAAACACGACGAGGCAAATGAGGGCCGCCGATCTGCACGTTTCCACTGCAAAGTCTGAAATTAAAGGTCAGCAGGAGTCGTGTTGAGCGCTGTGCAAACAATTACTGAGCAAGACAGCCGGTGCAGGGAGCAGTCAGTTCATATCCACGCTCACGGTGGCTGAGTTAAACCTCCGTCTTTCCTTCTCTGGGATTCAAGCACCGCCGAAACTCGCCTCTCATCCAAACTTCTGCAAATCTGCGCAACTTCCTTTCAAATTCAGTCGCCTCCTTTCATTTACAGGTAATTATGTTAAATACCGAACTGTCCTTATTAATCTTATATTTGACTCTAATGCAGAATTTATATAAAAGCTCGACCTGTGACCCAACTGACTAGTTTCATTTTAAAGCCACAGAGCTAAAGTTTGAGCTGCCACCATGAAGTTATAACTTTTCCACAGATGATATGGGAGATTCACAGACTCAGATACCTGCTAATCGCCCTTTTAGTACAGTAGCCTTACAGCAGCCATAGTATTGGTCAGATGCAGTAAGAGCCCGGTCCAGTTCAGGTGAAGCTAGCAGACAGCTAGCAGCTACAGCTACCTGTGTCACTATCCACCTGTCAGTCAAAGAGGCCATGCTCTTAATAACGCACATTTTAAGCCATCATACCATTTAAACAGGTGAGTTTAAATTCTCACTGTAGAGACCAGACAGTTTGTGTATCAGGCTGTAAACATGTTTATCTCCGCTGTAAAACTTTAACATGGGAGTCTGTGGGGACTGACTCACTGCTGGAGCCTCTGGTGGATGTTAGAGGAACTGCAGGTTTTGGCACTTGTGCCATTGATCATTTTTTTAGCTCCTCATAAACACAAGATTTGAAGATCAGGTAGGCAGGGCATCTGTGCCTGAGATGACCATATTAGAGATGGGATGTTTAGTCTGACCGCTCTATGACTTCTGAATCTGTCACCATGTAATCTGAACATCCACCCTGGAACTGGAGATTACGACATATATGTAAAGAAGGAAAAGCAGAATAAATCAACCTTAAAGTGAGCAGGAGACACAAACTGTGCTGCCACCATGAGGCACATTTACACCTGACATGCAGCCATCACACACACCCTGGCTGTAGGTGTGTGTGTCCTTCAGTAATTTTATATCTGCTTCTTTTTATTTTGCACATTTTGTACAGGTTTTCTTTCTCTTTACACACAATTTGTGTCCTTCTGTTTGTTTTGTCTTCATGAGTGTTTTGTGTATTTGTTTAAACATAGCTCTGGATGCAGGACCACCAGGCCCCTCAGAGCCACGCTTTCATGATCAGACCGGGTACTGCGAATCCTCCACAAGCTGGAAAATAAATCTCACACACACACACACACACACACACACACACACACACACACACACCATGACATTAATCAAACAGGAGATGGAGTGTGACCGCTGTTTGAGTCTTTAACCAGTGTGGCCTGCTGCCTCACACACTTACATATAAATACACACACACACATCACACAGGCCTAATGAGCCGTACAGCGCGCACGCACACATGCACACAGTCTGTCTGGCTGCCAGCATGTTAATCAAATAAACGGTGGATGTTTAAATCTGATTCAGTTGGAAACAAACTCACAGCAAACACACCCTGACAGGACACACACACACACACTGAACGGTAATCTCATCACAGCAGGAGTAGCAGTAACTTCTGTCAGCTCTGAATCCAAACTGCGACCCGGCTCCTACTTCCTGTTTAGCACATTAGCTGATCACAGGTAAAAACGCAGAGCAGCCGAGGCTGATGGGAACCCGAGGACGCGCTCATCAGTAACATGTAGAGGGGAGCTGTTACAGGTAGCATCGACAGCAGCTAGCTGAATCATCATTCAGGTAATCTCACTACACAAATCTACACTTATCACAGACACATCATTTTATCCTGATGAGCTCGTTTTCAATTCAAGGGTTCTGCTTTCACCAGGAGCACGGTCTGCTGTCAAACAGCAGGCAGGGACGCAAACACACACCCCCACACGCGCACGTGAAGTTTTAACAACGACGCGGCGTCGGCCTCCTCAAACGGGCAGGTGAGGTGCATCTTCAGAGGTGTGAGGTCAGAAAACAGATTGTTTGGTTACCTTCTTCTTTCAGCACGTTACTGTTGAACATACAGAAATCTCATCCTGTGCAGCCGCCCAGAATGAATGTAATTAGCAGAAACACACACACACACACACACACACACACACACACACACACGCAGCAGCTCCTCTCTAATTGCTGTGGATATTGAGTTCGGCTTGTTAAAATATGCACATATTGTTCCTGTGCACTGCTCTGTGTGTGTGCGCGTGTGTGTGTGTGCTGATTTATGCAGGTTGCACAATTACCCATGAATACATTTACCCAATCAGACGTGTGTGTTTTGTTTCTCTCACACACACGCAGACACACACACCTGTTCGGTTAGCTCTTATTAGCCGTGTAATATGAACTAATGAGTCGAGGCTGAAAAGCGGCGAGGAGATGGCCAGCAGGTCGTCCGAGCGCGAACGCACGTGTCCGTCTTCGTGTGGACAAAAATTCCGTTTGAAAGCATCAGAGCAAAGCGAGCTCTGCGCTGAGAGCATATCTTCAAACGCCGCCTCCCCTCCCGATCCTCAGGTTTAATTATTCTGAGTAAACACAGGTATGTATGGAAAGCAAACAGTGTCAAAACACTCAGATCAGTACGACACTTCAAATGATATATTGTGGACGTACAGTGACCACACAGTCCCGTGCATGTAGATATTAAATATTTTAACTTTAGATTTTATAACTAAGTTTACATTTCTCGTTTATCGGAGCAGCTATGTTACGTCTCAGCACCAAGAGGAAATTCATCGTTTCACACATCTGAAGCTGCGATTCATAAAACAGAAATCTGCAGACCTGCCAGCACTCCCATACTTCCTGTGTTTCTCCTGTATTTTAAAACCATCTCCGGGCCGCCTCCTGTTTTGCCGTTTATCCCAGAAAATTCCCATAATCTGCACGACTGAATAATTGGAATACATGCATGTGCAAGTTTTGTGTTGCTCTAATGTTACCTAAGTTGTTAGACTGTCTATAAAATGCAGTCTGCACACGCTAAATACAGTTTCAGCCCATCTGCTGGAGCAAAGCTCTGAAGGAGCACACGGAGTCAATGAGCTGCTGTCCTCGCTGTGGAGCGTCGCTGTGGAGCGTACGATGAGGGTAGAGCAAAGAGCGAGAATTTAACAACACACTAAAATAAATCACTGTGAGTTGAGCCACCCGTGCAACTCTGTGAGTTTGTGTAACTTTGACAAAGCTGGACAGATATTCATCGATCTCAGCTCCACCACCAAACTCCATGGTAAAAACCACCTATTTTACATCAATTGTGCAACTTGTTTTTTTATACTTTGCACAGAGTAATGATAATTTAAAAGTAATCAGATTACATGAACGTGTGCTCTATGCTGTATTCCTGGAGGAACTCCACCTACTCTTCCTCTCAGTTTAAGAATGATGACGCCGTGAGAAATGCACTGTGGGTGGTTTCTGGTGGAGCGACGGTCTGCTGTGGGTTCAACGGCGGTGGCGGGCGCCGTCAGGGAGGAAACGCCCGCTGACTGATTTCCATTTATGCACCTTAATAGTGTGTGTCATTCCTAATTAGGGCGACTGGCTCGGGGAAACGGTGGCTCGATGCTGGAATGGCTGCTCCTGTCATGCTGCAATTACCAACAAATTAGTCTTTAAGCTGAGGGGCTTCTGCACACACACTTCTGACCAAGTGTGTGTGTGTGTGAGAGGAGTACGCGTGCTAATTAGTGCATTCTGTGAGGTGTTCAATGTGTGAAAATGCATCTAAGTGTAAAAGCAGACGAGATTTCACGGACGTCAAAATCCGACCTGCAGCTGTTTGTTCTGCAGTTTCACCTTCGATTAGCACGAATAAAAAGAAAAAACACAAACAGGATTAAAATCACCAACCGGTCGACAACCAAATCATTAACATTTACCTTCCAACGTCAAACCAACACACACACACGCACTGAGAGTGTTACACGAAAAGTTAAACAGCTCTTTTTTTAAATGGAGTTTGGTGGATAAAAGCATCATCTGTTAATCCAGTTGGTGCTGCGCATTCAAGGTTAAGAATTTCTAAGTATTCCTGGTTGACCAAGGTAATCTGATTACCAGGAGCTCCTCTGTTTATCATTTTAAGGCAATTCACAAATGACAACAAAAGCATATTTGTGTGCATACAGTATGAAACAGGTTCTTTTAGAAGAGATTTGTTAAACAAACTGCTTAAAAACTTTGTCTGAACTTTGGTGTAATTATTCCAGTTTAATTCACGTATGTATGGAAAACTAACAGAAAGAAAAAACAGATAAACTTGAAATTTTGAACCCCGAAAGTAATCGATTTAAACAAAACTTTTCATGTTTGTCCTCACTGGTGCGTTCAGGGTTCCAGTTTTTAAATAAGAAAAATGCAAAACTGTTGATTTCCGAGTTATCAGACAATTTACATTTTGGCCGTTTGGATCTTTCAGAGAGTAAAACTTAATTTTATAACCTGGAAGTGCGCGGGTTCGTACAAAGCCGAGCACCAGTCGGGTTACGAGACCCGCTCGGCTCCAAATACAGTGAAGTATGAGATGTGCAGATATTTCATCATTTCAGGTTCTTTGGTCTGAAAATCAGAACTTTTAGGTCCACATGTAGATTTAACTGCTCTCTGGACCACGTCATGCGTGCTGCGTTCAGGTGCATTCCTCCAGTTCCTCTGGGGGAAAGAAACGGTTCATTTGCGCGGTGCCTTCGGGGCTCTGTAAATCTGAGCTTTTGTGGTCAAGAAGCCGCTTCCAAGAGTTCAGTTTGGCTTTGGGTTTATGAAGAGAGACGTCTTCTTGTGATGCTTTAATATTTTACCTCCCCTGCTGAGGATGGATGAGAGCTGAGCTAACACAGCTGCACGTTTCCTGAAGTCAGCTGTTTCCTCCCAAACACATCCTTTACCCTGTCACACACACACACAGGCCGAGCCCATTAGCGTGGTCACCTGCTCCTCTCGGGTTAATTGTTTGCAGCTTTTTTTCCTGTCTTTCTCGCCTCCCGTGATTAGCCGAGCTGCCCGTGGCGGCTGACATTCAGCAGAGTGTCGGCGTTTGTTTCTACCACTGCACTTCCAGGAGGACGGTGTGCTGGGCAGGATTTACAGACAGCGGCGGCTGTTTTTTAAGGTGTTCAGAGTTTAACTTAAGTGAGGAGAAGGAGGAGGAAATGCATTTTTCCTCGCCAGACTCAGAGAGTAAAGCCTTACAGAGAAAAAGGTGTGCGGGCGCAGGCCTCGGCTGACCTCTTCATCATCTGCGGCCACCGCTGAGAGTTACGACTCTGATAAAAGAGTCTCTCAGCGCGAGAATCCATCACTGCCAGACGCCACAGCCCGTCTCCGAGTACCAATCCGCCCACCACGGGGGACCGCCGAGCAGAACGCCAAACGCTCCATGATTGAACTGATGACGGATGACGCCAAAGAGGGAAATCCCCATGTCGACGTTTATTCACCCGCCACCCGCCTCCCCCTCCACTCGCCCTGATCACCCCAGAGGACGAAGACGGGGCGTGGAGGACCGGATCGCTCACTCTGCTCGCTCCTTTTTCTTCCCGTTTCCTCCTCTCAGGGAGGGTCGAGGGAAATCTGTTCACCTGAAGCTCCAACACACACACATTATAAACACACACCTGCCAACAGCGTGAGAAAAATCTCCCCCTCATCGTTACAGCTTCTACAGAGTTTCTAGAAATGACCGTTTAAAAGTCGTCGCTCATTAGAAACTTCCCAAAGTTTGTTTAAGAAACAGCGGATCTGACAAATAACTGAGGTTAAGGTTTGGACGAGACTCAAAGACCTGGGTCGAGTTTTTCAGTCTTTCCTGTGATAACCGTCCCACCACACTGTGAAATCATAACATTAAAAAAAAATCATCGTAGCATAACGATGATTTTTTTTGCACATTCTTCCTTGTTATTTATTGTCAGGTACGCTCAAACCTAAACTTATGAGTCGCCCTTGATGGAAACCTCCTTAAAAAATGGTTTTCCTCCAAGACTTAAAGTTTAAAGCTCAGATGTGTTGAACTGTGACGGTGATCCTGCATCAGACGCAGACGGAATAAGACTGAAACAACACGGGGTTCAGTCTGTGGGAGGTTTACTACAGACAGTACACATCCCAAAAACACTTCTACACTTTATAAAAATCAGTGTCTGGTGCTAAAATAAGCCTGAAATATGCAGATTTGTTTGCTTTAAAAGCAGAAAATATGAATTTCCTGGTGTACCTGAACGTAAATCAGCCCTGTGATAAATCAGACCTGTCCGGAGCGTGCCCCATCTTTGGGACAATCTCCTGAGCTGGATGATGGAGCACGAAAGTGGATGGTTAGAAATGACGGACTGCTGTGAGACTGTGGTCAGGAGTTCATCTGTGAACACTTCTGTCATATACACACACACACACACACACACACACACACACACACACACACACACACACACACACACACACACACACACACACACACTCACTCACACACTCACTGTTTCATCACCTGCTCACCAGGCGTGTTTCTAAGATGATGGCAAAGGAGGTCTGATTAGAAGTAAATATAGTGTGAAAACAGGAAGGCGTCTATTCTGAAACACGATAAAATCTCTCCAGATGAGCCCATACAACAGTCGGGCTCTTCTTCACTGTTTGTTCCTCCTCCTCTTCAGCAGGAGGCCAGCTCCCTCCCTCCCTCCCTCCCTCCCTCCCTGCTCCCGCTCGTACAGCAGGAGCCAAACATCATGTGAACGTGTGCTTCCTTCCTCTAAAAAGGTGTAAAAGCTGGAAACAGAATTTCAAAATAAAAGCATGAACTCCTGTCTCCTGCATGAACAGCTCGTGACCTTCCCTTGTGGCTGCCGCAGATCAGCAGGTATTGATTAGACATCTAAATACACAAATACACTGCAGGATGAAACGTGTGATTGCTTTCTGCCTTTTAATCAATAGAGAGCACCGTAAACCTTTTTTTCTAATGCACGGCATCAAACACCTTACAGCTGTTCAGTGATCAGATCAGGAGCTGATCGACTCACTGATTCAGATTTGCAGCTCCACACTTTCAAAACTCTCGGCGCTTCTAAACGTCTTCTTACAAAAACAACAAAACACTGCAGACTACCTCGAACGAAGAGCTTTTTTAGTTTCCAGTCATGTGAAAGTTTCTCTCACTGATCTGAGAACAATAACATTTTAGGATTTATGCTGAAAGCAAAAGAAGAAAAAGATTAAACATCAGAACGCATCCCCTAAACCTTTCAAACTGAAGTTGAGATCGTGTCACTGAAAGGTTAAATCAATCAGCCCGGTAAGCAGGACGTTTGAAAAGTTAGAGATCAGCTGTTGAATCAGAGAAAGACCTGATTTCAGCCCGATCAGGTCCCAATAAGCGATCAATAACAGGACTGCATGTGGACGCAGTGACATCATGTGTCTGTGCTTCACGCGTCCAATCACATCCCTGCACGATAAGCCTGACCACATCAGCTCACAGGACGCATCCTCACATAAAGAAAACTTTGGGCTGGCTTCAAAATAAAACATGAATTCGGAGCTTTATTCTGAAGCTCTGGCATGATGGTTGATATTATTCTTATTATATTATTTTCCATCGTTAAAAATCTCCAAACATTTTGGACGTTCAGTAGCGAGAAAATAAAATCTGTCTGCCGCGTTTCAGTTTTTTAAAAATCAAACCAGAGGAACGCGGATGCTCGCTGGTCACACTTGTGCGTTTGTGATAGAAAAAACACTTTTTATGAGTTTACAGCGTTAAAGTTGCCTCATTTTAAAGAACTAATGAAAGCAAATGTAATCTAATTACACTGTTTGTAACCCTCACTGCATGCGATCCATACACTTTGTGTTTTTCGTGCTTTGCTTTCAGTGAATTTAAACTAAAACGGTGTTCACTGAACTTCTAATGGAACAGCTCATCGATAAAGTTTTTGTGTTTTCTTGTGTGAAACAAAGTTTATTCTCTTTGTCTCGTCGGTGCTGCCGCCATGATGACATGCGCCTCTAACTCACTGCATTCTTGGGTTTTTGGGAAACAGCGCTGGTGTATTTTTATCTACAAAACGATGCTGGGTAAACTTCCAGCTGACCTCTGACCCCTCTCAGATCACTTCCAGCTAAGCTGCATCACTTCAGCTGAATATTTCAGAGAAAGCTCCAAACATGAGTTTATCGTGCTGTTTGTAAGTTTGCATTGTGAGGCGGTGGGACTGCAAGGTTTTGTTGTGTATTTAATCACCTCCTTTGCAGATTTTTCACCCCGCCTTCTACACACAAGCTTATTTTCATGCCTGCATTTTTTTCTTCTGTCTTTAAACCTGACTTTTTATTTTATTTCTGCAGAACTTTGAATATTTTTATCTGCTTGAACAAAGGTGAGATTAGAACAGTAGTTTGATAAATGCCTCACATTGTAACTCTCATCATTACATAAACGACTGGCTGCTGTGTAAAGGGTTAACTGCTTTACATATAATAACACCGTCTTGTCCTTATGGATGAAAACATGTCTGTTTAATGCACACGTGTCCAGGTTTCAGTCTGGGAAAATTAAAACATCTCATTCGTGAGTCGAGCAGCTCATTTCTGCGTGTCACACTTTTTCCACAGGAGGTTTAAACCCACAGAAACCTCAGTGAGATTTCAGCGTGTGTGGATGCACAGCAGAGGAAACGAGGAGTTAAAGAAATAAATAAATAGACTCGGTCTGAGATATACAGCTAAGCTGAACCACTTCTCTTTTCTATCCAGTAAAGACGACGTTCTTTCTTCCAGTCGAACGTAAGCTGCTTGTTTTCTATTTGACCTTTATGAATAACGTTCACATCAACATAAATACAACATAAACACGAGTTACTGAGAGTCCACAGAGTGAAACTGATGTAAACTTGACGTCCAGCAGTCTATTTAAGTCCAGTTTTTAACTTTAAACCAGCTCCAGATACACTCACATTTAAATGCAGCGAGTCGTCTTTGATTTACTTTACAAATAATCACGTTAAACGGCTCCTCGCCGGGTTCGTTCCCTCTGAGGTGCTGCTGTTGAACCTTAACACGAGGTACTTATTTGTCCCCTTGAGGTTTGTACTTAACGGAGATCAGCTTTGAACCTGTGCTGATGATTTAGTTTCCTAATGTAAAAGCAGAAAAAAGGCTTCATCCCCCTCACATCTGCACGTCTTTGCACTAATAAAAAAACCCAACGTCTGCAGCGCCATCGAGCAACTTTGCTTTTATTAAAACAACACACATGAAAACACAAGTCGACCCGAAGCGCTTTCTGCTCTCTCTTTTTGAATACACAAAAATATAAATGTGCCGAGAAACCGTTGAAACGCGAGCGTAAAATTAAAGTTTGACCTCATTTGTTTTCAGCTGAACTCGCACTGCATCACTCTGCTGTTACTGCTGGGATCACACACGTCTCCTTTTGCCTCAAATGAAAGTTCACGTGCAGCCACTGTGGCTCTGATAACGAGCCTGGAGGCCGTGCAGGTGAAACCTTCACTGGTGTGTTTTCATGTTTTTCTTCACATTAGAACTTCATCTGCTGCGCATTATTATTTCACCAACACTCATCGTCCTTCTGACATTTCTTCGTGATCTGTTTTTTCTTTTTTTTGTCTGATAACCCTCCTTTCAGTGATTTATGATTATCATAAATGTCTAAATATAATTTAAAGCTTTTTATCGGCGTTGGAAGTTTCCCTAGGAACGCTCAGAAAACAATTTCTGACCCAAAATTTAACAAACTCCGTGTGAGATTTCACAGAAATCTGAGGGCTTTGAGACGGACGAGTGTTTTTGACGTATTTACACCCCAAACCTGCTGTTTGTTTCTTCAGGTTTGACATCTGACACGCGATGATCAAATAAAGAATCAGATTTTATAGATGTAATCGTTACGATAAAGGTCTAAATCTAAATGCATAAAATGTTTGCTCAGGAGAATATTCGTCGTTGAAGGTTAGACGATGCTGAGAGGACTGTGTTTGACATTTACAGTCAGGTTTGGACTGTTTTAATGATTTTAACGCAGACGTGCAGTTTAGCTCGTCTGCGTTTGTGTTTTTTATCCATGTCTTATACAGAAACCTCTCTCGATGTGATCAGATTATCACGTGTGGATAAAAATCCTCCCGTCAAGCGTCTAAAGCTGATTTCTGTCGGGAGTAAAGATGCAGCTGTTTGAGCTTTGACTGGCTCCTCGTGTTTAAGTCTTGGTGTGGTCGTGTGTCTCTGAGCTTCAGCGGCGCTGTTTCCTGTCACGTTAGAAAACATCTCAGACCCGCTAAGCTCAGCCACATTTCTTTCCCGTGTCCTTTGAGCACGTGCAGCTTTAGCTACGCTTGCACGGGTGATGGACAATTAGTGAGGTTTTTATTGGGGAAAATTACCCTCAGATCATCATTTTTTATTGTTTTATTGCTGACTGCTTTCCACTGTGAGAGGCTGAAGGAGCTGGAGTGCCTGCCATCACTCGTCCTGTTCCTGACATTTAAAAATCCCTCAAACTGCAGTGAATTTAACCTCCCTCATCAGAATTAAACAAACCCTCGTTCATGTTAGATTATCTGAATCATCTCAGGTGTGACGTGCTTTATTCCGCTCTGCCTCTTCTTTCTGAAACTCGACTCTTTGTCCATCTGTCTGCGCTGCACACACAGCATCTCCTGCACATCTGTCCGTCCTGGAAGAGGATCCCTCTGAGGTTTCTCCCTCTTTTCTTTCCTCCTCATCGTTCCGGCTTTTGTCACTTTCAAGCTTTTGCTGAATGACGTTTAAATATTATCCACAAAAAGAAAGCAGTGATTAACGTGTGCACAATAAGTGTGGGAACTTTCCCACGCTGTACACATCTGAGTCCATTTGCTTCCACTTCTAAATGCTGCTTTAAGATTACAAATGTGCAGCTTCAGTCATTCCAGATTTTCTTTAAAGCAGCAGAAACAGTCTGCGACCTCTCCTCTGTGTGATTGAGAGTTTCTACATTTAAAGCCGAGACAATGGCAGTAAAAGCTTAAACTGATCAGCTGGCGGGATGTTTAGAAAGTTAAAGGACGTGAGCAGAGAGAAGCAACTCGGTGTAATGAGCTCAGATCCACCTGCTCGGGAAACGGCGAGGCTACAAAAACACTGAATCCAGTTATTAAAGCAACGTGCGGATGAAGGACGGACGCTCGGGATCAGCGTTAATGTGCAGGAGAGTTTAAGTATCCGTGAGGAGCGTTTGCCTCAAAGTCCTCAGAGTGTAAAATTCAAAACACAAAGAGTTGCTCTTTGTTTAAATTCAGCCAGAAACAGGAATAAAATTCAGCTTTTCTCCAGCAATATTGATTTTATTTTAAAAATCTGCAGTTTGGAGTTTTGTGTGCAGCAATACTTCTTTTTTTTAATCTGATGTCTCTGGATGCATTAAGTGCAGAGATCTCCCTCCTCTGCAGCTTAGGGCAAATTATTTTATTTTATACATATTTTTTTATCTGTATTTTGGTCTGAAAAAAATCTGTCATAAATATCTGCTTAGCTCTTCACTTTGTGCAAAATTAGGTATGCAAAATGTATTTATTGTGCAGGTTTCACACACTTTAGTCTTCAGATCTCATTCTTCCTTATTTTAAAGCTAAAAATGGTATTTTATTAATAAATCTAAAATTAAACTGAAGATTTTGGATTTATAAACTACAAATATGCTTCAGCCCATGTGTTTATGTTTTTACTGACGCGTTTTGATGAGCTGAGAAAATAATGTTAGTGATTATGTGTGCAGGTGAGGAGCTCGGACGGATTTAAACCACAGAACAAATTCAGGAGGAGATGTTTTAAAGTTTACAGGGAGTCAGAGGCCATCCCACGCCGTGGACGGATGCGGTTTCTGTGGAGCTTCTTCAGACTGCTGATGGATTTTTTTTCCTCTCTTCGTGTTCAGGTGATTTAAACCTGAAGCAGAAAAGCGCGCATTGATTTATCTGAGTGAGGCGGTCAGATTTCAGCCGGAGATGCTTTAAGCAGTTTAAACTCTCAGATTCTGCGTCGCGTTTTAATCAGTAGAAAAAAAATAAAAATGTGGAGTTTCTAGTGAAAAAATCTAAATGTAAAAACTGTCAGTATAAAAAATGTAAGAGCGAGATTTTAATTAAAAGCTGAATGAGTGTTTTTGTTGTTAAATTAAAGCTGCAGTTTGAAATTAATTTAACCTGAAAATAAAAAATAGTAAAAACACAAAAATCGTTTCAAAGTGATTTTAAATGAAGACTTTCTGCTTTCGGCTTCCTTTAACCTGTGACCCACTTTCACGCGGGGTTATTTTCCTTCACGCGGGGTTAACTTTCTGTAATTCGGGATTATTAATAAATTAATTCTGGGTTTTAATGGTTTGCTGTGATCGTGAGAATTATTCTCTGAGCTGTTCTCAGGGCAGCGGCTTCGAGCCTCCTCGCGCTCTGTGTGCGCACCGTGTCTTCTGGTCCGCGGGGTGGGAGCCGTGGACGGTATTTCACGCTGAGGTTTGTGGAGCGCAGGCGGCGGGCAGCCGCTGGAGCCGACCCCGGCAGAGAGGAGCTGCGCCCGGGCGCTTAGCGCCTCGCGCTCCCACAGGTTTGATTATTTTGGAGGCTTCCGCCTTTGATCATTTTTATTCTCCGAGCCTCTCGGACTCACTCTGAACCTCACACTGAACCTCAAAGTCAAACTTTACAAACCGGATTTTTATCGTTCTGAAGCTTTAGAGGAGCGGAGCGCGTGGGAATCGTCCTCGCGCTGGTTTAACTTTGCCTTTTTCTTTTTGCCCCCCGCGCGCGACACTTTTCAGATCCTGCAAGATGCAAACTGCCACCTTCACCTGGACTGTCACGCTCACTCACTCACTGGCACACTCACGAAAAGTCGCCCGCGTGCTTTTGTGGGATTTTTACCTCTGTGCCGCTGTGTTGGCGTCCAAAATCCCCGCGCCCTGCATCCACGAGCGGACCGGGGTCATGCCGGTGGGGAGCGGCTCCTCCTTCATGGTTAGGGCCCCCCGGGGGAGGCTGTCCTGGATGGAGAACATCAAAGTGTCCTTCTGGGAGCTTTGTCTTCACCAGAAACACGAAAGAAGAAGAAGAAGAATAATCCTCCCTGTACCAGCCACTCAAAAAGCCAAAGGACCAACCTGGATTAAGGTGGAGAAAAGAGGAGGAAGGAGGGGAGGAGGAGGGGTGGGGTGGGGGGGGCACACGAGCGAGCGAGCTTCCCCAAAGTACCGGGTCCTGATCCAGAGAAGAGCCCCGGATCCCTGTGGGTGTCTCCGGGGTTGTTTTAGATCCCAGCCCCGGCTCGCAGCAGTCCGGGCTTTAAAGCTGCGCCCGTGTGAAGTTAAAGGCGGTCGGAGAGAGGAGCGGAGAGCGGGGAGAGCATCTCAGAGGAGGCGGCGGAGAATCAGCCTGACGCCGCGAGAACGGAGCGGCAGAGCCGGGATCAGAGGGAGGCGAGCAGCCGCGGATTGTGGAAAAATGAAAAGTGGGATAAAAAAACAGGCGAGCGCTTCAAAAAGGAGTAAAATGAAATGATTAGCAAACAAGAGGGAGGGCCGGGCCGAGGAAGGCTGCTGCTCCCGGGGGAGCAGGGGGATTGGGCAGCGAGGAATCTCATCCCCTCCCTCCCCGGCTCTTTATGGCTCCTCCGTCCCGGCGGAGAGCTCCTTCTCCCGGGGTCCGGGGCTCCGGAGCTCCCGGGGGACCGACGCGAAGCTGGGGGGGCGGGGCAGACACCAAATATGGGCCGCTCGTTTGAATACTGGTCGCGCCTCTGGCTGCTCATTGGCTGAAAGCTCGCGTTGCGTCATTGTTTTGCAAACCGCGCGCCAAATAAGGGTTTCCGCGTGTTGGGCCGCGCGCGCTGTGAAAAATGAAGTTTGAAGAAGTAAAAGAATCAAAGCAACACCAGCGCGAGACCAGAGCGGGCCACGCAGGTACACCGGTACCTGACACTCGTCTCACACTTGCTGCCGTCACTTCCGGCCCTCGCACCCTCGCTTCATCCGAACCTTCCGGGCCCGCGCGCGCTCCGCGTTTCACCCCGAACCTGATAACAAGCCGCCAACCCGCGGGATTAACGGGCCCCACGCGGAGTAATCTCCTCTGTCATCCCGCGTGCAGCCTCACCGACACGGCGGCACGCAAATACCACAACAGAGTGCGCTTTTTACGCACGGACATATGGCGCTCAAAAACACACACGCACTCTTTCTCTCTTTCTCTCTCTCTCTTTCTTTCTATCTCTCACACACACACATACACACTCTTTCTCTCTCTTTCTCTTTCTCTCTCACACACACATACACACACACCCGGAGGGAAACCGCTAATAAGCTGTTTTATTTCACACCGCTTTAAAATGTGTGTTTGATTTCAAAGTCAAAGCGAGAAGCACCTCCAAGACCTGTCACGCCTCCTCCGGCGACAGTGATAATAATAATGATAATAATAACAGTGATAATAATGATAACGGTACCGTAATAACCGTTTTCAGCTCGTCTCTCGCTGTTTTGCCTGATCTGACGTCTGCAGCAGTCATCTCTGTTGGTTTTCGTGGCAGGAGCAGAATTCCTCTAATTAAGCAAAAACTCCAGAGCAGCGCTGATTAAATATTTATCCTCCTTTAGCCCGCTGCCTCCCTCCAGGGAAACAGAAACGTCTGGAAAGCCTGGAAAAATACTTCTGTGTAGGGAGAGAAAAAGTCAATGAGACGCTGCAAACATGTTGGCGATGAAGAGGAGGGTGATGAAGACGGGCCGGATTAGAAACCAGACGGCAACAGACTCGCGAAAATATTCATTATAAAAATTATTTTACAGCTTTAATATGTAGCCTGTAATTATGTGCCTTACGTGGTGACCTTATGTTAAATAAAATTTCAGGTTTATTAATGAAATTGGCGCTATAATAAATGTAATTTATTTTTTTCCACCCTGAGAATCATTTTTACAGGTTGTGGGGGATGAAAGCTGTTTTTTAATTTTCAGTATTAATTTCATTTAATGTAAATTTGTTTTATTTTGATGGTGCTTTTGATTCTTTAATATTACTTGAAGGTAATGAAGCCTGCTGCCAAATAAAACAGCCCCTCAAATCTGAAGTCTTTTCAAGGAATCCTTGAAATCCTTAAATATGATGCTGAAACCCCCACGACCCTTAGGAAACCTTTAAAAGTCAACTGACATCCCTTAAAATCCAAACAAGGATCTAAAACTGCACCAGGAGCTGCTTCAGGTGCACCTCGCCCACCTGTAGTTGCAGCATATGCTAAAGAAACCTTCCTGGAAAACCTGAAACATTCCAGGGACTCATAAAGGCCGATTAACTACAGATCAAGAACCGCCAGCCTCTAAGAAAAAGCACCAGACGACAAGGACCTCCCTTAAATACTCCTGTAGTTAAACTCCTCTCTCCCACACAGAAATCCCCAAATCTTTAAAAATCACCTAAATGTCCCTCGTAGAACTGCCTGAAAAAAATCCAGTGAGCTGACCCTGAATTCCAGCATATCCTGGAATATGAAAACAAAATTTCTCAATATCTTCTATAATTATTTTTTTAAACACAATGAAAACTCTTCAAAGCCCTCACATCTGATAAACTGTCATCTACACCACCTGAGAAACTTTAATAACCACCCAAACATCCTCAAACCATCACAATTGTCAAAACACTCCAATAAACTGCTTCACGTGAACCTGGACCTGCCTGGAATTTCAGAACATCTTCAAGAAAACATCCTGGAAAACGCACGTGGTAGAATTTCTTCCAACTTCATCTAACAACTCCAAGAGCACCAATGGAAGGAGGTCATTACCTCCTTCCATTGGTGTCTTCTCAGAAGCAGGACTGTTTGCTGGAACCTTTGAAAATGACCTGAACTTTAATTATAACAATCTTCATTAGAAAAACCTGACGGCTCTGGAATCCAGCCTGCACGTCAGGCAGCTCATTGAACCTCCCTTTAGATGCACCTTGCTTATTCCCACACCCTCCCAGGAACTTCTCCAAATGCCCTGGCACTCACTTAAAAACACCCGAGGCCTCCACCATGGACCCCCTGGAACTGCTTCCAAGTAACCGTGGAACTCCAGAGTCCCTCATCGAGTACCCTTCATCTGTCTTCAAACCATCCTGGAGCTGGCTTAAGAGCCGCTGCCAGGCCTGTTCTCCGAGGCAGACCTACGAGAACAATGATTGGACGAGCGGGATGCGACCACACGAGCACTAAACGCACATTTAGACATACGCTGCACAGACACATGCGCATTTAAATCTCCTTTTAACCTTTAAGACGGATCTCCAACATTCAAAGATAAACACACCTTTACCTGCGTTTTATTTTTTCACTTTAATGACTTTATTAATTCTTCATAATAAACAGGATAATCTGTCGTGCATGAAACACAGATGTTGCTTTGTTCTGTAACACTGCTGCTAAAAACATAAATTCACAAGTGACTTCAAGCAGCAGCTGCAGTCAGGAGGGCTCAGTCTACAGACACAGGGCGCCACACAGTGGGCAAAGACCAGTACTGCGAGCCTGATCAGCACGCTGCGGCTCATCAGAAATAATCGTCGGTATCAGTGATGTGTCCAGCCGTGAGGAAAAATCAAACTATTCCGAGCAGTGAGATTAAAGTTTGAAACTGAAGCCACCGTAACCTGAGTGTACTTTATCTACCAGAGTGAAAGAAACAGACATTTAGAATTACAAGTCTTTGATATGAACGGCACGTTTAGTCACCCACTGATTGCAGAGATCTTCTCTCTGACCGGACTGAAAACAGAATAACAACATGAGCGTAAATCCTGACTCAGGCCCCGTTTCCCTGACTCTTTTAGGCCCCTGAAACATATTTGGGGAAATCCTGGAACTGGAGAAATTTGGCATAAAACACAACATTGTCCTTCTTTTAGTCATGATGAGTCAAAGCACATGTTAGTAGGTCACTGCGTTGTTCTGTTCTCCTGTTTAACAGATATCAAATCATAAATGTTCAGTTTAAAATGTTAAAAAAGGCTCAAACATCCTAAAAAAAATGCGATTATCACATTTATTTATATCCAATTGTTTCATTTTTTTTCTCTGCTGATTTGATTTCATTCTCTCAGCCACAGAAAATTTATGTTTAAATTCTTTCACAGCTCTGCCCCCACAGTGCCGGTGCCCACCCCGGGCAAATTAGGTAGAATGAATGAGATTTCCGTACCGGATCAGTCGGGGCATGAGTTAACAACGGCCGCCACTGGTGCTGCTGACCAGCAGGGCACCGGCGGAAGACAGAAGAGGAGGAGAAGGAGGAGGCAGAGAGAGAGAAGGAAAGGCTGGAGCGTGGAGGTGAGAGCAGGGACTCTAAATGTAGGAACTATGGCTGGCAAAGGGAAAGCCGATAGGAAAGAATGATGACGATGGAGCGAGCAGGAGGAAGAAAGGAAGAGCACAGAGGAGGTTCATGGATGTAGTGAAGGAGGACGTGCAGAGGGTTGGTGTGACCGCAGAGGAGGCTGGGATAGGAGGAGATGGTGATCCCTGAAGGGGACCGAACCCAGGAAGAAGTGTTTACTAAGTTCTCTCATTACAAGAGAATGTTTCTATACAACTTTCCACCTTAAATCCACTTCAGCTTCATCATTTCAGCTCACTGTTTGGTGCTGTGGTGACGTTTCGGCTGTGAGTGCATCAGAATAAACTGCTGCGTGTGTCTTTGGACAGAATAAAATAAATCAGACTTTAATGTTGAAAACATGACACACACTGAGGACTTTTATCCAAACTCGCTGTCTGCCTGCTGATGTTTAACATCAGGATGTTACAGTAAGTTTGACTGGTTAGTCTGAGTGAGCCGCTGAGCTTTCGTTACTGCAGCACTTACTTTTCTCAAACTTCTGATTATTCATTCATTTTCTCTCTGACCAAGTTAAAAACTGACCCACAGTCAGTGTGTGCGTGAAATTCAGGGTTCAAACATTCACAATCATGTTGAGTGGGTAAATAAGCCAACCAGTGTTACACATTAAGGTGGATTTACATTAAAGACCCATTGGATCATTTCCATCTCCATAATTTTCCGCTTTAACTCCACCAGGAGAGCTTTGCATGATTCTCCGTTCAAGCTAATCTTTCTTTATCTTATCCTGGGTCCCTCAGCTCATCATCTGTCTGAAACAAGCTGTCTTAGCCCCTCCCCCTTTTAAAGGTAAACGTTCTTCTGATTGGGCATGCTTTGCAAATAGATGATCAATATGGTTACTGTGCCTGAGGTGCCCGTCCTCCTCATGACATCATGCAGATCCAAAAATGGCAACAAAAAAAAAAAGATTTTGTCTTTATGATTGGCAGTCTGAGTTTTTAGCTCACAGGGTTTACTGTATGTTCACTGACGTTGTTATTTATTCATGGTTAATATCAGCATGCACCACCGGAACAGGATATAAGAACCAGGAAGTAAAGAAAACCAAAAGAACTCTCCTTCAAACACACGACTGCGGTGGTTCCAAAGAATCGGACGGCGTTAATGTCTTTGTCAGCCGCCATACAGAAACAGCTCTCATGGAGTTCTGATTTTCCAGAGGTGTAAAATTATTTCTTTAATAAGGTAAATGTGTCGAATTTGAACAAAGCAAAAGCTTGAAAAGAGAAAGAGACTGTCACAGAAAACAACTAGTTTAATTCAAAAACTTAAAACCAAGACTGGGTTAAAACACGTCTGTTTAATCTGACTGTAAACCAGCACTGAGGGATTCCTTCTGTTCATGTTTAAATAAAGACGCAAGGAGGGCTGGAAGGAGTGGCATCATCCAAGAGCGCACACACACACACACGCATGGACACACACATGCACACTCAGAATGGGAAAATCCAAACAAATCCTTCTTTTCATCCTCTGAAGTGGGATCGAGGCTCGGTGGATCAGAGGATCCTGGAGCCTGCAGACCTCCTGCTGGGAGGGGTCATGACACCACTTCAACCATCTGAGGGGCATTTAACCTCAGAGGTGCCCCCAAACCCTCCTAAATATCCTGCAACACACTCGGTGCTAACCCGCCGCCTGCTGCTGATACCAGAACTCGGTACGCTCACGGCAAACTTCAGGATTTCACCTCAGAGAGTGTTTGATCCACTTTACACGAGAACTTCCCCACACTGCAAAAAGAAAAGTGCACTTTCTCTGCACGTTTATTTGATATTTTCAAATTATATTTCAAATGTCTGAGTGGCGTCATTTATAATCCTCACTGCATACTGTGCTGTGATGTTTTTAATCCTAAAAATGGGAATTTGTCAAAGGGGAGTGTGAGGAATGGAAAGCTGTGTGCTTTTTAACATTACTGAATGTTATTGAATCATTTTCAAAGATTTCAATAATGTAAATATTTTGAGTGTTTCTGAACAAAATAGTTAAATTATTCCAGGTCTGCAATCCAGATGTTTTGGGGGTTTCGTGTTTGTTTGTTTTTTCAGACTTAGGCTGAAACAGAAGCATGGAAATAAAAGAAGATGAAAAAACATCCCGACTATGATGACGTCACTGTAATGTTGTAGCAGTGTAACGAGTTTGTGAGAACGCAACAGATGAGGATTTGCATATAATTGATATTTTTTTGCTCAGTTTTACATAAAAATTATTGAAAAACAAAACGAATCCCTACAGAACACTATCATGTCTTTCAGAGAAAAAGAAACTCAAACAGAGACATGAAATAGTCACTTAGTTTCGTGAAGTTTGACATCACAGCTGTTCACAATGCCTTCATTTAATTGGTCTGAAAGGTGACTTTACTGCAGCACCTGGTCTGGGCTCAGTCCATAGGCTCTCTGGCCAATCACAGGCCTCCTCAGAGTCGCAGTGTTTGGCTGGTTTGTGCAGACTGAGCTGACAGCAGCCTCTCCGTGGCTTTAATAGTTCCTGCTAACCTCAACCAAAACTCAAAGGCAGACCTGTAATTATATCTGCCAGCAGCTTATCATTTATTCCTTTGATTGTATTTTTGATCCAAGAGTGTGACCACGGCAACAATAACATGAAAGAAAACCGATGCACTTGAGAACTGTGCATGAACTGTAAAACTCACTGTATCAGTAATCTAAAGTGCATTTTTCCACCTCTGATTGTTGCAGCGATACTTTATACTTCCTCATCTCGTAGACTTCAGCTGGAAAATCAGCAGCAGATTTGAGATTTCCTGCAAAGTTTGTCTGCAGCTTACTGAATTCTGAGGCTCGAATAAACGAGGTAAACATGAGCAGCCTGAGACCGCATGCCTCCCTCCACGTCGTGCATGGACCGAGAACCTGGATCCAGAAAGAGAATACTTCCTTGGGAACATCATAACGTTCACTCCCAGTTTTTCTTATTCCAGTTTGATGTTTTTGTGAGGATATCACACCAAATATCCACTTTCCCCCCCTAAACTCCTGCATCCTGATTATTTTAGGAGCAGGGTTTGTAGGGTTTTCCAGCAGGACTACGCATGTCAGCACAATCCGTCAGCCTACACCGAAGCTAGTGAGTGTGTTACCTTATTTGACAGAAAGCTGCGGATGTTCCTGTTACTTCTCACCTCTTCCATCCTTCATCCGGGGCCTCTGTGTCTCAGGAAGCAGGAGAAGCTCAGCGGTTCCATCCTCTGATTTCTGGGAAAGACGGTGAACCACAAATCGCTCCTGTTGCATACCTGTGAGGGTGTGTTAGATACACAGTGCAGAATAAAGAGCTGCATGAATGTGTGATTGATTGGGTGAATCCATGTAAAAGGACTCTATGTAAAAACCAGTGCACTCAAATCCAAACCCACAGAAAATCCAGCTAACCGCCAATTAACCAATTAAGAGTTACACATAATGGCCATTTATAGGTTTATTGAGTGTGAACTGGATCAGTTTTATCTACAAATAATACAGAGACACATTCATGTCTGCTAATTTTTCTTGATACCAAACGTCAAAGGTAAAGAATCCTCCCAAAAACTCCTGGACTGCAAAATGAATCATTTCTAATCCACCCAGAACTATCCATCGTGATCCTGTTAAACAAACAAATAAACAGAGGAATAAATAATAAATACACACTGCATGCTAAATGAGGGACATTTTAGTGCAAAGCTGCAATCACATTGTTATTATTCATATTCTGTTTAGTCTCTTTGTTTTTACTCTCATGTTTCATAATGTTGGTTTCTCTCTTATAGGTTTTATTGTCCAGTTTCAGTAGATTTTCTTCCTTGTATCTGTGATAGTTTCACAGCTTGTACAGTATGTGAGTCGTCCTCTCAGCTTTCTGAACTGCACTGATCTGGATCAGAGCTGCTTATGAGCAAAACTTTAATATTTGGATGCTGCATGTTTGTTCAGGTTCCCTAATAAAAGATGTTTTCACCGTAATCTCTTTTATTTCTGAGGCATTTGGCCTCCATCACGCGGCCTTCCTCACCAACTGAAGGCAGGGAGCGCCATCTGTTGGACAGAAGGGTGGATTACACTGCCGCTCAAACACCAACCACCTGCTTCATTAATAACATCAGTGCTAAATCATCACGGTGTATTTAGATAAAGCAGAGTTCAAAGACACGTGTGTGATTATTCTGTGTGCCTGTAAATGAGACTCAGACGATGAATTTATCACGCTCAGCATACCCATGACAGGGGTCTGCTTATTTCAGTGGACTCAAATATTTATTTCAAATAAAAACTCATTTCAAATATTTCAAACAAAATTTATCCTGGGTAAAAAAGTGAATGAAGCTTTTGATGAGCATTAACATCCTCACATCGACCCGTACATGTTTCAGTGTAAACTCTCAACAGCAAACTTTCTGGCACTTTTTAGATCAGTTAGACTCAGTTACACATTTATGCAGTGGCTCCACAGTTTAGCGCTTTAAACATTCCACGAACAAGCGAATGATCTCAGGTTCAATCCTGAGAGAAGACTGAGGGGTTCCTTCTGCTTTGATTCTGCCACATCAGACACGCAGAGCTACTGGCTGGTTCTCCCAGCACCACAGTACAGACATTCTGTCCTTAAGTAGAAGTACAAATACTACTGTAAAAATAAACTGCAGTGAATGTTGAAGTACTGATTCAACTTCTTTACTCAAGTAAAAAATGGTAAATGGCCTGTATTTATATAGCGCTTTACTAGTCCCTAAGGACCCCAAAGCGCTTTACACATCCAGTCATCCACACATTCACACACTGGTGATGGCAAGCTACATTGTAGCCACAGCCACCCTGGGGCGCACTGACAGAGGCGAGGCTGCCGGACACTGGCGCCACCGGGCCCTCTGACCACCACCAGTAGGCAACGGGTGAAGTGTCGTGCCCAAGGACACAACGACCGAGACTGTCCGAGCCGGGGCTCGAACCGGCAACCTTCCGATTACAAGGCGAACTCCCAACTCTTGAGCCACGATTGCCCCAAAAAGTACAGGCTCTTAAATGTACCCAAAGTAATAAAGTAAAAGTAGCTCTTTGGAGGTTTTTTCTATTTTGTGCAAAGCTAACTGAACCTTGCTCTATATTAACATAATGATAAATTAATATTGGTAAATACAGACTTTAGTCTAATGTTTTTATTATAATTATACTCAGCTTCAATCTGAAAAAAAGAAGAAAAGTAAAAGTAACTCTATCTCCTGTTGCCTCCATTGTAGAGGGCCATTTTACCTCTAAACAGGAAAATGTGTGTAGTCAGGGGTTAAAGTGGATTCAGCAGGTGGGAGAACACTAAACTGGTTGTAATGGTTCAGTGTGGGAAAAATAATCATAACTCACAATAACTTCTACTGAGAGCTCCAGTAGATTTTCTTAGTGTGCAGGCTGTGATCAGCTGACCTGCTGCTCTTTGTGGATGTACACAAATGAATTCAAGCCTTTAAATAACACAGTTAGTCTCCCTCAGTTTGATTTCTAGTACGTTTCACAATATGAAACAACATAATCTCACATGTACAGACGCAATATGTGATTTAACAACATGAGGGCTTACATGTGAGCTTTAAATGAGCGGTCCTTCACTTTAAATCTAACCTCTTTTCTTCCTCTCCTGTCTTTCTTATCTTTCTCCATCTCTGACTAAAGTTAGCTCTTTCTTTTCTCTACCTGTGAAATACAGTAGCTGGGTCTTTAGTAGTGATGGGATTTCCGGCTCTTTTTAGAGATCTTTTGGCTCGGATCACTAAAAAGAGCCGGCTCTTTCGGCTCCCAACCAACTCTTCAGGTTGTTTTGTTGCTTTCATTAATTTATTATTAACAATAATATAAAATTATACACAAAAGGAATTACTAATGTAAAAGAAAGTGGTTTTATTTATATATGTTTATATATAAATATATGCGGTGGCCCCTAGAGACAAAGCATGTACAAACTCCAAAACACATTTCTAGCATGAACTGAACTTCCAAAGCAGAGCTACTAGATCACTTAAATTACACAATTGAAAGCATGTGTGTATTGTTTGTGTATTTATACACAGGCACTCATATATATTCAAATAATTAAAAAAAATGTTCATTTACCTGTTACTACCACACACCAAATCCGGTCATTGGTAATTCCTGGCTTGTGTAGCCTCTAGGTAACAAAGCTCAACACTGCCCCTAGCATCCTGGAGCACTTCTGTTGTGTTTTGTACGTGTTTTGAAGTTTGTACTGTTTTGGAGCTTGTATGTGCTTTGTCTCTAGGGGCCACCGTAAATATACCTTTATTTATTCACTCCACATAAAATGTAATAAATAAATCATATAATACAAAAACCAACAATTCACATTTCAACTTTTAACTATTTAAATTTTCAGCTTTTTCCTTTTAAACAAATTTAAAGTGAAACAACACAAAACACTGCAAACCACAACACAATTAAATATAAACTAAAATATGAAAACAAAAAGAACATGCATATTCTCTGTCATATGAACCTGCATGAATAAACTTTCTGAATCCTTTATCATCTGCAACTGAAAATAGTTGTGGACAGGGCTGGACTGGGACAAAAAATCGGCCCGGGCATTTTGACTAGAGACCGGCCCACCAAAAATGTGACGTCATTCAGAGGTAACTTGTGGCAAGAGGTACTAGCCCATGCAGGCTTTCAATTGAACTCAGTTACACAGCGATAAAAAGAAACACAAAAAATAGCAGGTGTTGTGCCAAAAAGTGATTTCCGGTATTTGCCAAAAACTGATTGCTCGTATTTAAATTGCTATAAGTAACTTGTTGGGCTATAATATGTGAAACATATGTCAAATGCATCCCTCATGGATGACAGGAAGTCATCTCTCCATCTCTCTCTGCTGCTCTTCTGTCTCCTCTGTCACAGACTTCTCCACTTTTGATGATAAATCAGCCTGGTGCAACATGTAAGGATTGGCACAATTTGTTAAGATTTTGAGGAGTTTGAGAAACTAACCTTAAGCATAAAATAAAATTTACTATCAGTAACTTCATAGCACCCGCCCAGCAGTATATAAACTCCGTCATGCTAGCTAGTACGCAGTACCAGTTATTCTAAGCGACTGTAAAAAGTCAGCACAACGAAAACAAACTACAACTAAACTTGGTTTATATCTGACACAGATAGACAGCAGGTCATAACTTCTTACCTGAAGTTCAGTTCCTCTGCCACTATGACCAGCGGCCGCCTCGGGTCTCTCCTCCTCTTGCCTCCCCTTTCCCTTATCCACCTGCTGGCCTCCACCACTTGCTGATGTTGCTAAATCTGTGGAAGCTATGCCATAGCTACCGCCAAACAATTCAGTTATTTTTACACATTTGGCAGCGTCTGCCTGAAGGGCTTGTTTCTTTTTGGCCCTAATTTTTTCTGCACCTCCTTTCCTTTTTTTGTTCTCCATTTTCTTTAGTTCGTCTATAACAGGGGTGGCCAACCCGCGGCTCTCGAGCCGCATGCAGCTCTTTGCCTGGTTTCATGCGGCTCTTACGTTCATATCAAAGTTTATGTTTGTGTTTTGATTTTTTTTATGTTGTTGTTTTAAAATGTGCGCGTTCGCTTCGCTTGAGTTCAATACGGTATTTTTCATCAAATGCGCATGTGTGTGAGATGAAAATACCGCAAAGTTTCCCAGTAGGAGCAAGTTCGCCCTTAAAATGGCAGGAAAAAAATGCACAGCAAAAAGAAAATATGAAGATGAACACAGGACGTTTTTAACAGAGTGGGAGAGTTTATATTTTTTTGTTGAACGCAATGGTAAGCCATTCTGCCTTATATGTCAGACGTCATTAGCGCATTTCAAAGCTTCAAATCTTCAGCGCCACTTCAGCTCACTCCATGCTAACATCGACCAGGAATTTCCAAAAGGGACTGAACTTCGCAAGCACGAGTTGGCCACTTTGAAAAGTCAGGCAGAAAAGCAGATACAGTTTTTCCAAAAATTTACGAAGCGGTCAGAGACCATAACGCTCGCATCCTATCAGCTGGCTTGGAACATTGCACGGGCTAAAAAGCCATACAATGAAGGGGAGTTCGTTAAAAAATGCCTCAGTGATGTTGTTGGAATCTTGTCTCCTGAAAACGACAAATTAAAACGCATGGTATCAGACGTCCAACTGTCCCGCCACACTGTTGAACACAGAATATCGGACATTAACACGGCTATTGAATCACAGTTGCACTCTGACCTTCAAGCATGTGAGTATTTTAGTGTCGCATTGGATGAGAGTTGTGATATACAAGACAAGCCTCAGTTGGCAATATTTGCACGGTCTGTTTCAAACGTGTGTGTGTGTGAGACAGTGCACACAATGTTCATTGTTGAAAATGACTGGCCTGTGGTTTTAGTACTGTAGGAGTCCATTTCTGTCATTATCATGTTGGTGTGTGACATTTACAATAAATCTGGCTGAGCAGAGGTGTGTGTGTGTGTGTGTGTGTGTGTGTGTGTGTGTGTGTGAGTGTGAGAGAGAGAGAGAGAGGGAGGAAAGGATGGGTGATGTTCATGTGTGCCCATGCGTATGATGTGGCTCTTTGCGGTAACACAGTAAAAAAAAAGTGGCTCTTGGTCTCTGACTGGTTGGCCACCCCTGGTCTATAAGATTGCTAAACAAGGGGGAGGGTGCATCCGACCTCCTCGGCTGTAATTGGTCCAGCCCAGAGTCGATCATGACCAATTGGCCAATCCAACACCTTTCATTATTTATACCCTTCCAAAAAAAAAAAAAAAATGATCGGCCCATAAAAACAAAAAATCGCCAGGCGCTGGCCAGTCCAGCTATGGTTGTGGATGATTACTAGTGATGGGATTTCCGGCTCTTTTTAGAGACCCGGCTCTTTCGGTTCGGCTCACTAAAAAGAGCCGGCTCTTTCGGCCCCGAACCGGCTCTTCAGGTTGTTTTGTTGCTTTCATTAATTTATTATTAACAATAATATAAAATTATGCACAAAAGGAATTACTAACATAAAAACAAGTGGTTTTATTTATATATGTTTATATATAAATATATGCGGTGGCCCCTAGAGACAAAACACGTACAAACTCCAAAACACATTTCTAGCATGAACTGAACTTCCAAAGCAGAGCTACTAGATCACTTAAATTACACAATTGAAAGCATGTGTGTATTGTTTGTGTATTTATACACAGGCACTCATATATATATTCAAATAATTTAAAAAAAAGTTCATTTACCTGTTATTACCACACACCAAATCCGGTCGTTGGTACTTGCTGGCTTGTGTAGCCACAAGATAACAAAGGCTCAACACTGCGCCCAGCATCCTGGAGCACTTCTGTTGTCTTTTGTACGTGTTTTGAGTTTTTATGTGCTTCTGAGTTTTTATATGCTTCTGAGTTTTTACGTGCTTCGGAGTTTGTACGTGTTTTTACGTGTTTTGGAGTTTTTACGTGTTTTGGAGTTTGTACGTGTTTTTACGTGTTTTGGAGTTTGTACATGCTTCAGAGTTCGTACGTGATTTGAAGTTTGTATGTGCTTTGTCTCTAGGGGCCACCGTAAATATACTTTTATTTATTCACTCCACATAAAATGTAATACATAAATCATATAATACAAAAATCAACTATTCACATTTCAAGTTTTAACTATTTAAATTTTCAGCTTTTTCCTTTCACAAATTTAAAATGAAAAGAACACAAAACACTGCAAACCACAACACAATTAAATATAAATTATAATATGAAAACTAAAAGAACATGCATATTCTCTGTCATATGGACCTGCATGAATAAACTTTCTCAATCCTTTATCATCTGCAACCGAAAATAGTTGTGGATGATTACTATACCTTTCTAATGTTGTTGTCCCTGCCTCTCTTTCTCTCTCTCTGGCTCTGTTCCTGTGCTACTGAGTGTAACTACCGCCCCTCCCCCCTCTGCCCAGCGTAAAGCACAAGGCTCCCGTGCAGAGTGAAGCGGGAAAAAAGTGCGAGAGAGAGGCTGAGAGAAAGAAAAAGAAAAAAAAAACCCACGTGACGGCTCGCGATAAGGAGCCGGCTCGCGTCGTTCACGTCAAAGAGCCGGCTCTAAGAGCCATTTCGTTCGCGAACGACCCATCACTAATGATTACTAGACCAGTGGTTCTTAACCTTGTTGGAGGTACCGAACCCCACCAGTTTCATATGCGCAGTCGCTGAACCCCTCTTTAGTGAAAAATAAAATATGATATTTTCAAATTCAAGACATAGATATGTTTTTACTGGTGCACAAAATTAGCCGTGCATGTCACGGTGGAGGCTCTGCCGAACCCCTGAGACCGACTCGCCGAACCCCAAGGGTTCGATCGAACCCAGATTAAGAACCACTGTACTAGACCTTTCTAATGTGACGTTGCTGTCCCTGGCTCTCTTTCTCTCTCTCTCCCTCCTGCTCTGTTCCTGTGCTACTGGTGTGTAACTACCGCCCCGCCCCCCTCTGCCCGGTAAAGCACAAGGCTCACGTGCAGAGTGAAGCGAAAAAAAAGCGCGAGAGAGAGTGAGAGAAAGAAATAAAACCCACGGCTCTCGATAAGGAGCAGGCTCGCTTCATTCACGTCATAGAGTCGGCTCTAAGAGCCATTTCATTCAGGACTGACACATCACTACTCAGTGATTAAACTGCCAATAACCATCTGGAACAATAGTGATCAATAGATGTAACAGAATACTCAACTCCCCAAAAAATTAAAGTCAAGTGGAGATAGAAGCAAGGAATTTTTAATACTTCCACTTCCTTTTATAACTTATATTATAACTTATTTTATTTGTTCTGTTAATTTGAATGAACGGGCTTTTTTCCCCCTCAGACTTCAATGAAATAAATGTTTTTAAAAACAGCAGAAAATATGATTGTTGTTAACTGCTGTGAAAATATTTGAAATGTTGTTTATTTTCCATATAAAACCTTTTTCTCTGTGTGAATGAGCAGATCATACTTAAATAAAGACATTTATTTTAACAAAAATACAGTAATAATTAACAATTTCTGTAGTGTTAGGTTGCAACCAGCAGTTATCATTATTACCAATAAAATAAGCCAACTAATAAATATATGTTTCCTTTAAAACAAAGTAAATAAAATAATCCCCATTTTCAAACAATCTTTTCTTGAATATTAGTAAACGCAAATGAAACTGCCTTTGTTGGCATGTGTGGATGACCCCCTTAGCGACTTTTTTTCTAAAAAGCGACTAGCGACTTTTTCTGGTGTTATTGGAGACTTATTTATGACGACTTTTTGACGTGAAAGCACATATTGCTCTTACTCTCAACAAGCAGCGGGTGCTGCCGTGGGCACCTCGCCGGTGCCAAGGCGCTCACGGGCGGAGGATAGTCCTCCCCCAGCTGCTATCAGGGCAGGAGATGTTCACATCTATGCGCCCCAACTGCAAATGAATCGCGCATGAGCGAAGCCGCTGCTCCAGCGCTGACTGTAGCAGTCAGTTCTTATTTTACTGTTATGTTGTTTTGTGGATCACAAGGTTTAAAACTACTTATAAACACACACACAAAGTAACTCAACCAGAGTGCCTATTTCAGGTCACCTACTACTACTCACCACAGGAGTTGCGTTGGAATTGTGACATTAGACATACAATAATTGCTAAAAGAAATTTTATTTGTAGTTCTAAATAAATTCTAAATGCATTTAGGACGTTTTTACTCACTTTATGTCTCTTCCACGATGTTATTTTTCCTCTCCTACAATGTAGGTTACAATTACATTAGCATGACCAATTATGCAAATTAGGTGATGACGTCATTTGAATGGTAAATGGCCTGTATTTGTATAGCGCTTTTCTAGTCCCTAAGGACCCTAAAGCGCTTTACACAACCTGTCATCCACCCATTCACACACACATTCACACACATTTAGCGACTTCTAGCAACTTTTAGGACAGCCAATAGCGATTTTCCTTACTGAGGAGTTGGCAACACTGCCTCAGACCTCTGTAGCAGGTGGCTTCGGCCCTGCTGATGCCAGTAGGTCTTCTGGATAATAAACAGGGTCGGAGTGAGACCTCCACCCTATCGGTGGTTCTTATTTGGTGTCCGGAAACAAGGTCGGAGTGAGACCTCCTGTTCCCGGTTGTCTGACAGCTGCTCGGTGTGTAACGGAAGACATTTTGAGCTTTCGGTGGTCCCGGGGCCGTTATCGGAGTGTCAGCCTGAAGTCGGGGCTGATGTGCTGGACTCTGCGACGTGAAAAAGTCGAGCTTTAACGGAACATCGCTGCAGTTTGTGTAGCCAAGCTAGCTTAGCTCACAGCCGCACAGCTAGCACACTCCTAGATGCTAGTTAGCTAGCGACACCTAGCTGGCCTCCTCCTCCTCCTGCACCTCCTCCTCGACAACCGGTCCCTTCTCCGCAGACATAATGGCTTTAAAACGAATTTCTAAGGTAACACACCGCCCTCTGTTTCACGTTTATTTAACATCGTGTGTGGCGTTTGTGTGCTGGGAGCTAGCCTGCCCTCGGCACTGCAGCTGCAGCATTTCGCATTAAACCAGGTGAAATGCAGCTCCGTGCAGCCGCACAGTGAGTCGTGTTTTATGTGCTGGAATCAGCCGCACTCGGGGGCAGGTTTGAGCCGAGAATCAGCCTCAGTGCGGGTCTTTCGGGGTTCAGACCTAACGATGGTCCAGGCCTGAAGCTGCTCTGCTCTTTGGTTCCTTTTAAAATAAACTTGGTTTCTTCTCCGTGATTCCTGCTCGGTTCCGCTGAGCTCATTAGCTGTCAGAGTTTATTACGTTATTACAATTACTAACCCTTCTTTTTTAGTCTCTCCGTCACATTTACATATACACATTTTTATTCCTTTGCATTTCTCCGGCAGCTGTGATTACAGTTGATGGTTTTCACCCACAGACACGAAGAGTTTGTAAATGTGTGTTTGTGTTCACATTAAAGTGCATCCCTGCAGGTCTGTCCGTCAGGGCCGAGGGACCCTGCTGTGTTTGGACAGGTGAGAGCAGCTGACGCTAACCTCCAGGTTGCTGCTTTCAGTCCAGATGCTGACAGATGTCTTTCTACCCCTCATCCTGAATACCTTCATCTCCACAAAGTGCTCACAGTGTGACGGTGTTGCCAATTTCCAATGTTGGTAAATAGACGTTAGTGAGCAGGATTTACAAAGGGGTTATAGATAAAAGAAAGAAATTATCTGCAAGAATCTTAACAACTGTGTTATTTTACCTACATTATAACCAGTCCATGATTTTTGGTCAATTATAACATCTTTATAGATCTATTTTTATACTTGTTGCCAGATCTCTTTTTAAAAAAATATATTTTTAATGTAAATGAGACCTTTGAAGTCGATAAATGATATATAAAAGTCACTTATTGTGGCTTCTACCTTGTGACAGGAATGTTGTTTGTAGCTCAAGAAATATTGACGTCATTCACGAGGAATGCATTTTACATGTTTCACATTTTATAGGTCAACAAGTCGTTTACAGCAGTTTAAATACAGACGATCACGTTTTGGCACAAGCTGAGCTGTAGATGGACAGATGTTGGTGTTTCCATACAGAATGTGAATCAGTGAGACCGCAAAACGAGGAAAGCTCACTTTTTTGAGATGACTTCTATGCACGGACCTAACGTCAGAAATCAGTTCTCTCTGCCCGAGAGTCAGTCTTTGGAGTTCAGGGCTCTTCATGTTTTAATTCTTTTTTTGCTGTTTTCCTTCCTCCTCTCTATATATTTTGTTTCATTTTGTTCTATAAAACAATAACATAAACAGATTTTCGTTTGCTAGGAAATCTGAAATGTTAGGCGATGAAAACAGGAAGCAAAGAAATCGCAGGATTTTTCCCAGAAAGTCGTCTTTCCAGCTGTCGCAGTGGCTCTCTCTGTATAATCTGGTTATTGTACAGAGGAATAACTGAGCTCCACTGAAATGGTGGTAAAGGCCAACATGATTGTGCACTCATGTCTTCAACATGGCTGCTGAAACGACACCAAAGCCTGGCGCCCTCGATGGCGAGCGTAAACTACAAACGCAGAGGTGGACGCTGACCAACCAAGATGTCGCGTCTTCACCCTTCAGCTTATCAGGAAATCCATACAAACATCTCTACAGGGGAAAACAGTACTCATTAGACATAATGGCTGTTTTTACTGAGCGTGCTCAGTGAGGGTCTGCTGTTAGGTTAAATGTGTTTAACATAGCCAGGCTTAGATCAGTGACAACGGGAATCCCAGCGGCGCTGACTGCTGTACTCGGTTAAATCAGGCTCTCTGCTTCATACTCTTGTTGTGCTTATGGGCAATTTTAAAGATAATTTTATTTTTTAAATGCACCTTATCCAGCAATATTTAGCTTAATTTATTTTATTTACTCTTTATTTTCACTGATGTAAATTTAGTGTATCTGTAGGCTATTTAAATTTTAGAAAAATACAATTTTAAATAAATAATAATTTTTTAAAACTTGTTTGTTTTAATGTCGACAGCATTTCAGATGTTTTTATTTATTTTAATTTTGCCATTTTTAAATTTAAATCCAGCATAAAATTTATTCAAAGTATTTTTAGTGTTACTGGTGCACTGTTTATTTATTTCATTCAAAATAATTGTTCTTAACTTTAGTTAAGTATAAGTAGAATAACTGGAAATATAAATAAATAAAAATGGAGGCAGTGAGGAGTTTTTAAGGAAGCGTTTTTGTGCTCGCCTCCTAAACTCGGCCGAACCTGAAAGACGAGCCGTGTGCGCCTCGCCTGTATGTCACATACCAACACACACACACACACACACACACGGCAGTTTGGCTTCAGGCTGGAAACACAAACCACCCGTCCTATGACAGCCGTGTGTCTTCTTGGCTCTTCTGTCAACGGTAAAAATAGACTCTGTTGCTTACACATCAATAAAAGCCTGAGTGTGTCCGAGTGTTTTAATGCAGCCTTCACACAGGAGACCAACCTTCAGGCTTTTCAAAGTAAATGCCTCTTATTTATTTCCTTCAGGATAAAGCTGTGGTCACGCTCAGTTACTTATTTGCTAGAAGAATAAAAAGTCGTTTTAAAGCAGCTCAACAGCCACTTGCATTAGAAACATCAGAAATGATCGCAGATCTCAGCAAGGAAACGCTCGGCGGCTTTCTGAACTCTCACACAGACGCAGTAACATTTAGAGTTTGATTCACCGCCGGCCAAGTTTAGCCCGTAACCTGACAACTTCACCGCGGCTATTTCAAGTCCTGACTGCTGGATTCAGACATCTTTAAAGGCCTGGTCTCCACACAGGACACACGAAGAGGCCGCTTAACTGTAAAAACACCATTGGAGGTAACCTTCGCACCAAAACTCAAGGAACTCAAAGAAAACGAGACCTTACACTTCTTCCTCATTAAAATTAAAATGCAATTAATCAGTCAGCTGAGCGTGCTCGGTGAACAGTTGGCAACATGTCGGCGACGGCTCTGAGCAGGACGTCAACAAGTCTTTGCAAGCAAAACATTTTTAAAAAATGTAGTTTCTTTTTTTCTTACACTGAGTGGCAGCAGCAGCCTCCTCCCAACCAAACTGGCTGCGGGGAGGTTTTTGGTGTACAGACTGGTAAACGGCGTTAACCACTGCAAGCCACTCGCCATCTGGTCGTTAGAAACCCATGGGTCTGCTGATGGGTTTTTATTACCATATTATCTTTTTTCATCACATTTCCAGTACAGCTGTGAACTCGATGTGACCAACATCAGTAAATGTCCTCGTTGCTGATGTCAGTCAGCAGGGCTTTAACGTCTGTCGTTCCTCTGCAGGAGCTAACCGACCTGTCCAGAGATCCTCCGGCTCAGTGCTCCGCCGGTCCTGTCGGCGAAGACAGTAAGACCACTTTTCAGTTTTCTTTACGCAAAAGTTCACAGAGAGGAACGAGTGTGCTGCACTAACCCTCGTCTCCTCTTTTTTACAGTGTTTCATTGGCAAGCTACTATTATGGGACCTGTAAGTATCAAACAGCTGCTCCGCCTCAGAGTTTGGAGCTAAAAACTGCAGTTAGTTTGTCAAAACAAGCACAAACTGAAAGCCTAGCTGAGCGTGATTCTGTGGGAAACGCTGCAGTCGTGTTTTTTGTAAAACCTGAATCCACAGAACTGCTGCAGGTGTAACGGCGCCGGAGTTCGAGCCGATTCAGGGGCCGTGTCACTGATATTTATACAAACTGTTGGCAGTGACGTGGTGTGAGCATGTGAGTGTTTAACCTCTCTCTGTTTTTAACTGCAGCCTGACAGTCCCTATCAGGGCGGCGTATTTTTCCTGACTATTCATTTCCCTACAGATTATCCCTTCAAACCCCCCAAGGTAAAATTTTTATTAAACCTTTGAAGCCTTTTAACTTCCTTAAAATTAAAATAAATAAAAAAAAATTGAATACATGTCTGAGATTTTGAAGTGATGCTAAATCGTTTCGGTTCCTCTCCCCGCTCAGGTCGCCTTTACAACGAGAATTTATCACCCAAATATAAACAGTAATGGCAGCATCTGTTTGGATATATTGAGATCACAGTGGTCTCCAGCATTAACTATCTCTAAAGGTAAGAAACATTCATATAAACGGCCAAATGTTTCTGTTTCTGTAACCCTGAAATTGAGTTTTTAAATCTGCTCCCCTTTGGTGAGAATAATGAAAAGATGTGTGAAATATATTTTTTTTAGCTTTAATTTTCTTGTAGTTTATTAATAAAGATTCTATAATTAGGCATCTCATTTATAGATAGCGACTCTAACGCTCCCGTCAGAGGGAGACAAATGGTTAAAAACTTCTGTCCTGCAGTGATTCTTTACTGTTAGTACAGGTTTTGACCAGTAGGTGGAGCTGTTTGGTTGTAGTTTCACCTTGTAACAGGTAATAATGATATTTACATCAAACAGGTTTGTTCACAGAGCAGAAAATAAAGTTTGAACCTGACGCTGAAATCTGATTTTTAAAGCATTTTCATCCTTATTTATTTATTTTTTTACCTTATGCGCAATATTACTTTTAATTATTATGCTATTATATTTCCATTTACTCATATTTATGTATGTTAAATATTCCTGTTACTTTAATTTATTTTTCTGTTAATATTATAATTTTTCCATTTATTTTTTAAGAGTTACAGTTTTTTATTTTCAACTAATTTAAATAATTTTCCTGTTTATTTTTTAAATGTACTATCTTACTTTTGCTTTGCTCCTGTATATACATTTCCCTGAACATATGCATTTTCTTTTCTTTCTTTTCTTCTTTGTTTTCTTGCTGTCGTTGCAGGTGTGTCTGTATGGAGGCCCACAGCTGCCAAAACTAAAACAATTAAAATTTAAAAAAGTAAAAAAAAAAAAAGAAGAAGTAAATAATAAATAATGAAGCAAATGAAATCAGTATAATAAATACATCACATTTTCATAATAATTGTTGCCTATAATGTGATGTGTTTGCTTGTTTGTTGGCAGTTTTTGTCCCCCATACAGACTCATAATCACTCAGTCATGTGTGAAAAGCAGGAGCACGCTGCAGACCTCAGAGCTGCTCTGACTCTCTCTTTTCCCTCTCTGCAGTCCTTTTGTCCATTTGTTCTCTGTTATGTGACCCGAATCCCGACGACCCGCTAGTGCCAGAGATCGCCCGCATCTACAAAACAGACCCTGTGAGGTGAGTCCACACCTGTTAACCTGCAGGTAATCGGCTGCTCAAAGGACGAGGAGAGCGGCTTCTAGCCTAGCGGGAGGTTTATAACCGAGTGTCCTGCTGCTTGGTCTCAGGTATAACAGACTAGCCAGGGAGTGGACAGAGAAGTATGCCATGCTGTGAGGGTAAGAGTGAAGCTCACCTGAGCTGCCTGCTGATTCTGTGTCTCAGACGCACGTTGAAGCAAATAAAGCATGACTGCAGAGTTTTCTCACTGCATGGAGCGCAGGTAGGGACGACCTGGCGGACGTCACATGGAGAGAAAATAACGCAAACCTAAAGACGTGAGATATAATAAAACTCACACATGTACAGGTGTTATGAAGGGGGAAATTATCTATAGAGACCAAACAGTTTGTGTATCGGGCTGTAAACATGTTTATTTCTGTGGGGACTGACTCACTGCTGGAGCCTCTGGTGGGCGTTAGAGGAACTGCAGGTGTTGCTGCTTGAGGAGCGTCCTGTGTTTAACAGTTGGGGTAAACTGCACGTGTGGCGAGTGGGAGTAAAGCGGTGACAATGATGTTTTGTTTCCTGTGAATGGCTGCAGGTGGATTTTGGTCTGTGTTTCTCAGGCATGGCATCGTCCTGCAGCCTCTCCCGCCTCCTCACCTTTTCTCTCCCTCCCTGCAGGTACAACAAGACGGCTCAGGACTGGACTCAGAAATACGCCATGTGATCTGCCTCCTGCTGTTTTCTCATGTGGCCACGCCCCCTCTCATCCACCTGTAACAGCAATTTGTTCACCTTTCCTTCCCGTCCCATCCTTTGATTTTTATCGCTTGTCTGTTTGGGTTTTTTCTGCTTTCCGGGTGAAGGGCTGAGACTCTGAGCCGTCAACGTGCCAACTGAGAAACCAGGAAGCAGAGCGGACTCACTGCTCCTGCAGATGAGACCGCTTTTTAAAAAAGAAGAAGAAGAAGGCTTTTTGGTTTCTTTTGTTTTTAGACCGTTAGAGCCGTTAGTTCATCCATCATCCAACACTGTTGTCCTCTTTTTGCACTGGAACACAAACCGAGCTCCCCGCGGCTGATCGATCAACTAATAGCTCCGTGATGGTTTTTCTCAATAAAGCTGAACAAATTGCAGCTCCTGTTGTCCTGTTTTCATTCCAGGGAATCACATCCTGCTCTGAGACTCCTCCTGATGAATAAAAAAGTCTGTTTCTGCTTTGCTCACAGGTGGAAGAATGGAAACAGACTCTTTTTATTCGTCACAAACACAAGCGGACTCTGAGAGCAGGAGCCGCTACCCTGACATCATCAGCCACGCTCAGCGGTCACATGAACGCCGTTATCAGCGAAATTAATCCTCCTGCTCAGGGAGGTTAAAATCGTTTCACACTGAGAGAACAGACAGATCACAAGTGGTTTGGACTTTCTGTCAGTATAAGTCACACATTAAATCCCATTTATTAAGAAATACAGAGCAATTTCAACATAATGTCACAGTTTTTCTACACAATGAAGAAATGCTGCTTAAATTAAATAAGTGTAAAATGACAAAAAAGGTTCTGGAGGCTCATTAGCCAGACTCCCCAGGAATTACAAAACAACTAAAGAATAAAAAAACAGGAGCTATTATGTAATTACTTCACAAAATAGAGTGAAAACATCTCACATGTTAAAAACTCCAATGTAACGTCTTTCTTACAGAGCAGAGCTGCTCAATTCTAGCCAAAAAATCTCAAACTGATCATTTTGGTGATGATCAGTCATGGTGATCATGATCACTGTGGATTTATGAAGCTTCAGATTTACTCGGGATTCCTTCGGACTTTGTGATTAAACACAAAAGAGTGATGTAGAGTCATAACGAACAAAAACAGCACAGTGATTTGATCTTTTTCTTGTTTTCAGAGTAGCTGGAACACAAAATTGTAAAGGAAACAGAAATATAATTGCACATCTGAAATGTTTCAGAAAGAAAATTTTAAGAATTTAACTCAAGCTGAAGGACGTTCAGACTTTTTTTTCGTATCGCAGCTCAGCTTTCAGCGTTTCTTTTCAACATGTCATGTTTTTAACCACCAGGGGGCGGTGTTTAAATGTTTACCCCAGGTCTACCGCATCGCCCTGGACTCACTGCGCCGTCTTGTGGTACAAAGTGTTTTAACTCTAGTTTGTATCTCTTCATCACAGATCAAAGATGTTTGGGACGTAAAGCCTTTGTGGTTATTTCTTCTCGTTTCGCTGATTTTAGGAGGTTTTACCAGTTTTATAAACACCTCCATAAGTTCAATACAAGTTGTTTTTGTTCCGGTCCTTTATCTCTCCGGATGGATGCTGAGACTCATCGTCCTGCTGCAGGATGAATCTGGGATATATTCAGTATAACTGGAGGTACTGGACCTAACCATTGTCTGGTCACGCTGGGTTAGCTGATGTTAAACTTTGCATGATTATAGTTCAAAATAATCCTTTATTTCAAACTGAGCCTGTGATATACTGAGTGTTTAGCAGTCTCCAACACACACAGTTGTCATTATCAGAAACTCTTACCATGTTTTCTTTTCAACACAACATCTCAGCTTCTCTGGATAACTCCACAGCTGAGCAGGTGAGTGGAAATAAATCACAATTTGAATATTTATTTTAAAAAAACAATCAGATTTTATTTTAAAAAAAAAGGTTAAAAGCTCATGTTTGACTGTACAGTGCAGGGCAGGAACATAAATATCATCTGCTGGATTACAGAAACAGGAACAGCAGCTACCCACAGCTCTGGACTACCTTTCCCACAATGCCTTACATTTCGTTTCTCTGAGTTTCCCCTCAGCACTCGTGCCACAGAATAAAATCACGAAATAAAAACCAGGTTCAGTTCATGATGACGTCACGAGAGGAAAACATATCGTCATTGAAATTTTAGAGAGTAAATAATACTTTAAAAAAAAGCGCCAGGAGGAGAGTTTCAGATGTCGGGGGGAGGGGTGTCTGAATAAAACACGCGTGATAATCTGTCCGTGAAGAGTCTGCTCATGCTGCCCAAAGCGACCACTTTATTAGGAACACCTATGCGAGTAAACTGTAGCTGTAAACCAACAGGAAAAATAAGATTAAGATCCTCACATCGTACAATGGCTGTGGCAGGTGGATTAAAGTTATCAACCCATGAGAGGTCAGTTTCGTCACCATTGTGGTAAACCTCTCTTTAATCTGAGGTGTCATCACAGCGCGTTTCTGCCCTCTGATTAACACCAGACGAGTAACAGATTACAGAACATCTGATCCTTTACAATCGTTTCAGTTTCGTAGCACCTTTTCTCTGCTGGCGGCTGCAGAAAGAACAAACTGTGCGAAGCGTTCAGCGGTTGAAGTGAACAGAAAACCCCCCAAATCCACAACTTTACCATCGAATCCACAGAAAACAGAGCGCGCCTCAGGAGGAGACGTCAGCTTACCAAGGCGGGGGGGATTTTTGGTATGTTTTTCCTTTATTGGCTCCTCGGGAACAGAAGCTGCTCCCCGTCTTTGCTGGAGTGTCGTGGCCAAAAAAAAAAAAAAAAAAAGTAAAAGTTGAGTTTGACTGTTTTCACGCGCTACAATCAAGTTTTCTTTTGACCCTTTTTTTTCTACAAACTGGTTTAAAAAGCTCAGAGAAACTTTCAGCCCTGAACCCATCACGAGGACGAGCGTCGCACTCGGTCCAGAGCGAGTCGAGGGACGACGGGTGGATGGATGGACTCAGCTGGAGGTGGACCGATCAGATCATTACGCCGTGGAAAGCTCCACCCCACTGTCGCAGACCCCGCTGTCGATTCGAGTGTCCACTTTCAGTTCCTGAACCCGAGCGCACAGAAGCTCGCCTGCGAACACAAACGCAGCTCAGTGACTCGTGGTCATTTGACTTGGCAGTCGGTGTTACGTGCACGTTATGTGCGCATGCTCACCACTCATTGCGCTGGTGGCCGGCGCTTCCTCGCTCTCGTGCAGCGCCTCCTCCAGGACGCTCAGTGCTCTGCACTCGCCGACTGACCTCAGAGCAGCCAGCAGCTCCCTGATCGTTCCACCGGAAACCTGAAGGAGAGACGGGAAGCAGTTTATCCACAAAATCCTCGAGGGGGCGTTTCCCAGGTTTCTGAGAACATTCAGATGCTGGAGTGTGTGTCGGAGTGTGTGAGATCGTGTTTTGTGTGTGTGCGTTACCTCGTAGCTGTCCAGCAGGGTTTTAGCGGGGGAGGGGCTCAGCCTGAAGGCCGTGTTAAGGATCCCGAGACCCAGACTGTGAGCCAGATTCTCCCAGCATCCTTCACTCTCCAGAGTGCCACACAGCGCCTGCTTCACCTCTGTGTCCAGGCTCGCCAGGTCGCCTACACACGCAAACATGTCATCAGCAAACCGATGCGCCGATGTCATGATTTTGTATTTCGTGGTTATGAAACAATGAACCACGTCTAACACGGTGGTCAATCACAGGGTAATAAAGTGTCCACGTGTGGGGAGGAGCTCACCTTGAGGAGGGACGAAGGCCGTTTGAGGTGCTTTTGGTTTGTATTCTTTGCCGTTCAGAAGATCCCAAACCTGCAAACACACACCTGCGGGTTCATTAATCTGCTTCGTGTCGTGAGGTCCACCAGAGGCTCAGAAGCTACGTGTACCTGAGGGGTGGCAGCCATGTTGAAGGGAGTTGTCCCTGGGATGTAACCTTCATCTTCCTCCTCCTCGCTCTCCTTTTCACAGCTCTCCTCCTCATCCTCCTCCCTGAAGAACAGTGGCTCAAAGTTCTCCTTCTGTGGGTCTGCACCTGAAAAGACCCAAATACGAACTTATTAAACACGAGATCAGGACGTCTCACAGGCTTCGTCCTCTTCAGAAAGGAAGCCGTAAGAAACGATGGGGCCTCAGGTGGATGCTAGTAAATGAGCTCCTGGTGAACAAAAGAACTCTGAGCTTTAATAAAAATCTACCTGCAGCCATGAGGAGAGCCGTGAGCTTGACAGAGCCTCGACCCGCAGCGATGTGGAGGGGGGTGGAGCCATTAAAAGTGCAGCAGTCCACCTTGGCGTTTCCCTGATGGCAGAAACACACAAACAGCACTTCATGCAAAGGCAACTCAAAGGTGAAGTTACATCACACAAAGATTCCTCAGCACTGAGACGCCCACCACTGGTCGTCATACACTCCATCGGTCATCTGATCCTTCATCAGTTAAAGTCAAATCAAGGAGAGAGAGAACATCAGCATCTTCTTCTTAATAACATTAAAAAACTTATTTAGGACTGTTTGACCACCTGATCAGTTCAGGTGTTAAAGGCATGTCCAACTGAGACACTCTGGAGAGACTGTATCTCCTGGCTGACTTAGGAAGGCCTCGCTGTCCACTCTGAGGAGTTGGAGACGAGGCTACAAAGGGTTTGCTTACACTCCCCAGTCAGCTGGACCCACGTAAGCCTATGAAGCTAAACGGACAGCTTTAGATATCAGAAAAATATGTAATAACTTTAGCTTTAGTGGACTGTCCAATCAACAGTTACCACTCCTAATCATTGCTGTTAGGGGAGGTTGTGGTTCCTGGCTGAAGAACTCCAGATTTCTTTGTCAGTATCTTTTAAAGTCACTTTTAAAGACACATTAGGATCTCGTTTGTATTTTATCTTTTTTTAAATTGTGTGGGTGTGTTTATTGTGTAGGTTAAGTTATACTGAGAGTTTTGAGCGCTCGTGCATGCTGACGATGCTCAGTGCTCTATCTTCCAGAACATTTCATGTAATTTATGTGTAACTACCGAACCATCCCATATTTTAGACTGACTGTATGTCATAATTTATGTTGCACTCGAGTCCTGCATGTCTCTGCGATCAGTGATTTGTAATTGATCGGAATTTATGGGTTTCTTTCTACCGCCTGTGTGACTTTTTTATTGTGTTATTCTGAAGCACCGTCACACTGCTGAACTAATAAACTTCATAATTATAATAGAATTTAAAATCTTTACAGATGAAAGTTTTGATGCTTTTGTATGCTGACGACATTAAACGTTTAGTTTCACCTGTGCATCACCTGTATGAAAATTCTTTCTCACAGTTGTGCATCTATATGAATGTGTAACCACTTTATTAACGAGATAATGATTTGCTGCAGCTCTGATGCTGAGCCAGCAAAGCCTCAGCAAAGGTCTCTGCTCTGATTGGTTGTTAGCTCCCAGTCTGCCCAATAACCCAGGCGTACCTCCAGCAGCAGGCAGCCCGCCAGCGATACGTTGTCAGTCTCTGTGGCGAGATGGAGGGCCGTTCGGCCACAGCTGCGTTCCTGGACCTCTGCGTTGGCCCCGCCCTCCAGCAGCTCCCTGAGAGAAAACAGCTGGTTGGCCAGAACCGCCAGGTGGATCGCACACAGACCTGCAAACATGTTTACCGGTAGGTTTTCAAATGAGATGACAGTAACGATAACGTCTGACACAGCATTGCATAAAACGACACCCCCGCACTGTCTCTTTGACAAAAACAGGAATCTTACAAAAACAGTCGCTGTTACCTCGACTTTCTGATTTTACAGATTCAAGTAGTCGTGCTAACTCGCAGATCGATGACACCGACCTTCATCAAACAACACGAACTCCACAAAGACAAAACCCTGCTGGAGCCGCACATTTGGTGACGTTTATGATTAATGGACTCGACTGTGAAGCTATTCAGGATATTTCCATTCAGTAACTCTGGGAAGTTTTCAAGGATAATAGGAAGTGTACAGTTGATCAGGCTCTCTGTGACGTGCCCGTGTCTTTGTCTGTTAAACCTGAAAACTCACCAAGACTCATTTCACCTATAATACAAGAAAAAATGTGTTTTTCTGTGTGTGTGTGTGTGTGTGTGTGTGTGTGTGTGTGTGTGTGTGTGTGTGTGTGTACCTGCTGTGTTGGTTTGGTCCAGCAGCTCTCTCAGCTCTCTGTGTTGCAGTAAAAACTGGATCATTCCTTCTCCCTCATGCTGAGCTGCCAGGTGCAGCACTGTGTTGCCGTGACGATCCGTCAGCGTCGGGTCGGCGCCAGCCAGCAGCAGCGCTTCCACTGCCTCCTTCTGCTGCGTGATAACGGCCAGGTGCAAAGGAGTCTGGGGAACAGAGGGAGGGTGCTTTAGCTCCGTGACCTGAAGCTTTCGGCTCTGTAAGGCTGGAGACGACGAGCTCCATACCTGGTACAGGCGGTTCCTCATGTTGAGCACCTCCTCTCCGGGCAGGGCAAACACCACCTGCGTCAGACTCTTCAGCGCCTCCTGCTGGTTGTGGAGAACAGCCAAATGGAGCCCGCTGAGAAGAGAAAAAGGAGGCGTCACTACACGGCCGAATAAAACCTTTTAATGTGCGCACATCTGATCATCACGATGCGTTTACTGACGTGTCTCCGTTTACATCCTGCGCGGCCATCAGGGAGCGCTGTGGAGCCAGCAGGTACGCCGAGTCAGCCGTAACCGAGTACTGAAAGATGGCCTCCAGCAGTCTGCTGATCACCTGATCCAGCTGCTCCTTGGCGTCGAACTCTGAAAGAGAAAGAAAGACTTGATCGGATGTGTGGAACGCCTGAACGCTTCGTAAAAACTGAATTTATCCTGAGCTTTCTGATGCCGTCAGTGTGATCTGAGCATCTTTGAGTGGACCCGGGAGCGCCACGCAGGAAATAATCCCCGGTGTCACCAGAAAGCAGCAGCGTCAGGTCTAACACCGAGGCGGGAAAAACAAACTCTTCCGCCAAATTTAGAATAACTTACCTCTCTCTGCTTCAGGCTCCACACTGACCCCTCCCTCCTCGCTCCTCTCGCTGACCTCCACGGGTTCGGGCCGGGCTAGAGCTCGCAGCACGGCTCCTGATGGCGAGTCGTCGTCCGGGTCGTTGTCGTCACCGTCGTTGTCTGCGGCGCCGCTCTGAGAGGCTTTAAACAAACGGCGTTTGTTGTGTTTTCTCAGATGATTTTCAAGTTTTTCCACATAAATTTACAGATTTATAATCTCAGAGATGGAATTTTCTCATAAATGGAGATTTTATAATCTGGTTTATAACTAGATTGTCTTAGACGTCACCTAAATTTCACATAATATCAATAATAATATTAATGACTTCCAAAACTTTTCTTGGCTTTTATCCGAGATTACTGAGTCATGATTTATTTCTTCCTCCTAACTAGGTTAAAGGTTAAAAGGTCACGCTCCTAAATCTGTTACTTTATTTGTATTATAGATTATCATAGATTATTTCAACCTCTTCCAGCTCCTAAATTACTTTGAATGGCTCTACAACTTCATCGTAGCTCCTCACCGTGTTTTATCCCTCCTCCACCTCCTCCCAGACCCGCTGAGTACCCTGTGGAGAAACCTCCTCCTCCTCCACCTCCTCCTCCATAGTTGTAGGTAGTGAAGCCCTGGTATCCTGGGTATCCTGAGGGAAATCCACCCAAACACAGAGATTAATGATGACATCACATAACGTCACCCTCAGGTATGTGTTAAACCGCAGAGCAGACCAGAACACAGACTCTACCTGTGGATCCAGGTCCTCCTCCAGCAGCCGGACCTCCTCCTCCTCCTCTGTATAGACCTCCTCCTCCATGACCACTGAAGTCCTGGAAGTTGGGTAAAGTCTTCTGCCTCTTCCTCTGCACCTCCTCTTTGTCTAAAAACACACACGTGTTCATGCCATGCTAACCTCTGTGGCATCCCACATTTAAAATCATTAATAAATCAATCATGATGATCAAACAGCAGGGGGCAGTGTTGGGACACAGATACTAAAAACATTAATATAAATATTGAAATTTTCCGCTGCTATTTATTAATGTTTCCAGCTGATTTGCTTGTAATCGTTCCAGTGTTTTTTTTTAAATAATTTGGAGTTTTATTAATTTTCTTTTTGTTGAAAGTGAAAGTAAAATCAGGCTGTGGGGGAAGAAGAAGAGATAAAGGCCTGAGAGGAGTATTAGGAACCTGCAGGTAACGCATTACCTGAGTTGATTCATTTCTGGCCAACTCCAGAGGAAGACCGGGGTCATGTGACCTACCTAAGATCTGGGGGTGGTAGGTGAAGGGTTTAGGCTCGCTGGTCTCGTTGTCGGACTTCCTCTTCAGCTGGACGAACACAGACGTCGGTTTCTGCAGGTTCTGGTCTCGATACTTCGGCGTCTTAAATACAATGGCGAACTGTCGGCGCAGTAACGGGCACGGTTAATGACACTCCCAACACCTGCAGGTCAAAGTAGCAGCTCCGAATGCAGGAATGCTCACCTGTCTGTGGACGTCTGTGGGGGAGAAGTCTCCCAGAGCCTCCCAGGTGAGACCCGAGTCATCCTCCTCATAGAACCGAACCTGGATGTCATCTGCAAACGCAAACATCAGGTCACCATGGTTTCATAGTTCGCTTTCAGGCCTTGGGAGCATCTCTAGCTCAGATGCACTGCATAAAGATCAACCTTTGTTCACGTGGCTTAAAATCAGCTCTCAGATCTTGATCATGCTAAATCAGAGGCCTGTGATAACCTCAGGGGTAATCCTGGTTTTCACCTTTTGTGCAGTGTACGTCATGGAGAATCATCAACATAACGAGATCCGGACCAGGCTACTGATAATTAATAACATTGCCCCGCTGCTGGAGGCCAGACCACCGTGATCTCAGAGCACATCGGTTCTCTCAGAGAAACCTTGGAAGCGGAGCAGGCGGCAGCCCGAATCCAAATCTTCCTCCTGTGGGATTTGTACGTTGGAGGGGAATTCCCTGAAGCAGGACTTCCTCCAACAGCACTGACACAGCTCCAACCAGGAAAAACTGCTCAGATTCACCTCACTTACACTCAACTGCACGGAAACATCATCAAATAAAGTGAAAAAGAAAAAAATCACTACTTGAGAGACTTTTTAGCAGCCCTTAAAATAACCTGCATGCATGTTTGCTCCGAGGTGCTTTAAAAACCAGAACCAGCCTTCCAAACAGCCGTGCTCATTTCCAGCTGTTTACTGGAGCAGCTCTGCATGCCGTGTTTTAGCTCCTCCCCCTTTGTGCTTCTTCTGACCTCATTATTTTAAATTGCGTCCATGTTTAATATGAGCGTCCCGCACCTGACCTTATATATGTCAAACAGAAAACAGGAAAAGCTCTGCTCGGAAAGCTCACCTTTCTGGACTTTGTCGCAGAGCAGGTAGACCTCCTCTCCTCCGGTCACGCAGCCGGCGGTCCGATCCATCCTCACGATCTTCAGGTTGGAGGCGTTCGGAGCCTCTGAGGGCGAAAAGAGAAACAGTTGCTGTCAGAGATCTACCTACCCGAGGCTTCCTCAAGAGCTACGCATCTTCAAAGGGGAGGGGTTTTTTTTTTTGCACCATCACTCTAAGGTAAAGTAACCACACTTTTACATCACTCAAAGGTTTGTGTTCGAGATCAGGGCCAGAAAAGACACCATGAGGGGGTTTTAAGTGTAATTGTAACACAAAGTTACAGGGGCTGTGAACGGGTTCCTGTCTGTGCTGGACAGGCTGAGGTCTTCAAACCACAGCACACTGTAAGATCAAATAGAGGCACTGAGCACGTGTCCACAGATGCTAAAATAGATCACAGACGCGCCGCTTCCCCTAGACAAAGTCAACAGGAAGTTGTGAAGTTTGCAATCACCGCCAGGACGGGGCCTGGTAGTTTAGGTACGTCCATGACTGTGGACAGGTTTGTGAGAGGAGAGGACAGCAGGATTCATACAGAAAGCAGGAAGTGGAAACTGGATGAAAAGGAGCTGAGGTGGAGGTGGGTTTCAAAGCAGCTTGCAGATGCACAGCAAACGCTGGCACGCTGTAGCTGTAACAGGTGATCCACTCCTGCTCACTACTATTACACTGAAGCTGGCCTGAACCCTGAACGCTGCGGGTCTACTGCAACTGGTAAAGGAAAGTCTAGCAATTAAAAAAATGATAAGTCCAAAAACCAAAAGTAAAAGAGTGAAAACTGGCGAATCGAGAAGAGAAAAGTGTGTGAAATGTTTCCTGCCGGTAAAATGAAAGTGCAGAGCGGGGCTGAAACGATGAACTCGGAGTCGAGTTCAGTCCTCTGAGAGGAAGTGCAGCACAGAGAGCGAAGCAGCTTCAGCAGGAAGAGGGAAACGAAACCGAGCGGCCTGACGAGACGCAAGCGCCGATCTTCAGTCCAGAGCGATCCTCCGATTCCGACCAGTCGCTTTATTCAGCTGTTTCTCTACATTTAACATTTTCAAACCACAAATCCAACACATATAAATGACAAACTTCATATACTTTCAACACTTCAGACCGAAACATGGGGCCTGGAGCTGAGGTTCAGTATGTAGGAACCAATGATCCATCGAATCTACGGTCCAACACAAAACTTCACACATGATCATCTCTCAGCGCAGACCAAGACTCAAAGCTTCACTTTAAAACCCGTTTTCATTTTTCTTAAAACTGATCGGAGCAAACTGAAGTAGGCGTCGAGTCCGTGTGCAGCTCGGTCTGCACATCTAACACGTTTCTCTGTGGGCTTTAATTCAATTTGTCGGTGACACCTGCAGGTGTGTGCTCCGACCGGTTGAAGGGTTGTTCACTTTGACAAACACACGGTCAGGTTACAATGACAAGATTAGAGCTGATGAAAGGAAACGGGAAAGTTTTGAGGACAAGCTCCAAATAATGGATTCATATTTTTTAGTTTTGGCTTTTCTGGACAATGACTCAACCAGGTGGTCTACACCTGTGCCCCAAAGAGCACTAATTTATGAGCAGCTTTATCATTTCAATAATCAACACAACCTTATTAGCATTAGCATTAGCAATAACTTAGCAGGTAAGTCTGATGTTTGTACAGCCGAGATGTGGAACAGCTGACCTGCAGGATTTGCAGAACTTGGAGCATTATGACCAAACCTCACTCTTTTTTTATTGCATGCCTGGTGAGGCTGCAGGCATTTATTAAAGTCAAGGGAAAGAATTCTGTGGGCAACCAACTGCATTACATCCAGGTTGTTTCAGGTCTGTCAGACTCGCAATAATCATCGGTCATTCAGTCGGACATTTCAGTAATGTGAAACAGATCCAACACTAAAGAGAAGTACAGGAAATGGCAGCAAACTGCCTCTGCAAACCTTAATAATCTTCATCTCCTCATCTTTAAGTACACGTGTAAAAAGTCCCGCCACACAAACCGTTTCTCTGTGAGTCGCTCTTCAATAAATCCCCGTTGTAGCATTACACAGACTGTCACTACCTCAGGGACAAAGTGCAGCAACCAGAATCTTATCTCGCACATCTGTAAAGTTTGCTCAGGTTTTAGTTCGAGCTGCAGGTGGAAAAAATGAGACTGAGAGCGACACCGCAAGCAAGCACAAAATGGGACTGAAGCGAAAACGAAACATCTTTCATGTGGTTCAAAGACTCAGGCGGTACCTTCAAAGCAGATCTCACGAGATAAAAACAGTCAAAGTTACACTTTCCTCCGAGCCCTAAACGCATCGTGGACGGACCTGCAAACCTTCCTGCTGGAGGGAGAAGATTAGAAATGCCTGGACTCACTGCTGTCGTAGATCGGCTCGGACACCACGGGCTCGAGCCGCCTGGAGAAGCCGCCGTCGCTGTCGGGGAGGAACGCCGTGAACATGAGCCGAACCACGCTGAGGTCCATCTCTTTGGCCTGAGAAGAGGCAGCATTTCTGATCACACTGAGGTGGTGCTCTGAAGACAGAGAGAGGAGGGCGAGAGTCAACGATGAAACAGATAAAACATCCCGAATTTAAACTTTGTTATGTGTCTCACTCACCTGTGATTTCTCGAGGGACTCTGACCTCCCCCTGAACACTGTCGATGTCGGGGTGGATGGAGACCCCGCAGTTGTATCCCAGCTTGAAGGCCTCGATCATCCGCTCCTCCAGAGTCTTTGCCACGTTCTTCTTCGTCACGTGGAGGATCCCCAGGTTCGGGAAGCTATGAGAAATAAACTGAGCGTCACATACGATCGTTTTACAGGCTTCACTGCGTGTGTGTGTGAGAGAGATGCAGACCTGATGGTGGAGTCTTTGGACTGCAGGTCAGCAATGCAGATTCCTTTATCGCACTGTTTTCCCACCAGACTGTGAGCGTGCAGGTGAGGGACGGGGGTCAGCGCCGTCACCAGCTGGACCACCACCCGGGCCTGACCCTGGTAGTTACAGATCTGAAACACACGCACAGATAACCACCATAAATATCTGCAACTTTACTCCAAGACTCACAGTGTTAAGACTAAACCAGGCTCACTATAACCTGCTGTGAGCATCAGTTTAATGTCTGTGAGGCAGAGCAGCAGACACCACTGATGGGACCCTGGATGATCTGATCTCCATAATCCACTGGAGAAAACTTCAAAAAGTGCATTATGGGTAAACTTTCCAGGCTTATATCGGCACGTGGGATCAGCTGATGAACCTACAATTCAATCCCAGACTCGCCTTCCAGCTCTGATATTCTAATATTCTTATAAATCACATCTGAATGTGGCTCCTGGCTGTGAAATGGAGAAATAATGCCGATCAGATCAAGTTTAAGAGTTTTTCTGAATCCTGCAAAGTTCTGGATCACAGAGGGAACTTCATCTGTCATCTGTCGCTGATGCATGAAAATAATCTTTGCCATGTTTTGGTCTTCAAATCAGGAGACCAGCTTATCGCCAACACACTGAGTCTGAGAGGAAATGTGCTTCTGCTGAACCTTAAACAGTGGCTGTGCTGAAGGACGCTCGGTGTGGATTGTTAGAGTCTGTCAAATGAGGGAGAGGTCAGACTGGATGGATGTGGTTTTAGAGAAGTCATTCGGAGATCCAGAGATGACTCACGGTGACAGATTCAGGGCACTTTGGATTTTTCTGCCCTCGGCGCTTCTCTGCTGCGGTTCAGAAAAAACTTTCTCCTGGTACGGATGACTCACGATACCAGCCAAACTTCAGCGGACGCAGTTTCATGCCGCCTCACCTCCTTTTTAACGGATCTCGCAAAGACGTGTTTTCATCCCCTGTCCGAACATCAGACAGAAACATGAAAGCGCGCTGATCTCTATCAGGTTCTGTAAAATAAAAACGAGTCTGAAGCTTATGAGTTTCAGCTGTGAAACACACAGGTGCTCATTAATGCCTCATTTATATCTATATTTATACCGAAGAGACGAGGTTAGAGAAATATAACTGAAGTTTTCCCTGAAGTAAAACCTGCATTTCTTCTAAAGTCCAATTCAGACTGCAAAAGTGAGTCAGTCCCAACTGTACGGGGGGGGCACAGCCTTCCAATTATTTCACAGCTTTTCAAGGAAACCTGCAATAACCATATTTCCAGTGAAATTTAAAAAAAAAAAACCCTGCACACTTTTAACGAGTGTGCATCCTTCTGTTCCAAAGAGCTGCTGCACCCAATTCAACAGCAACATAGTAACTTATAGAAACCTATAGACACATGTGAAGGCATCGCACTGCCAGCTGGAGCTGATCGATACCTGAGAATACTGCCGAGTCATTAGAGGCGTGGCTGAAAGCTCGTTCAGTCTGAGCACAGCGCACACATCAGTGGAGATTTCGTACAGTGTGAAAGCAGCTAAACTTTGAATGAGCTACGAAACATTTTATCTCTGATAAAAAAAACTTTATCTGTGATCAGGTCAGGATCCTTTTCAAAGTCACATTTAAGACATTCAAGCCTGAATCCAGATAACTGTTCCTGTTCCAGAACTACAAAAACCGAGAGTGCATTTCTTAATCTGCCAAACCAAAACCAAACAATCTGTAAGATTCCTTCAGAGGAAGTAAAACTTCAACTTGTAGCTTTTTCTCTCGTTATGATTTCCTTCACTTTGTCGTTGAGGTTTCTCCACACCCAAAATTAAAAGTTCTCTCTCTATCTAATTGCACTCTGAGGTAAACTGAGTTTGCGGAAAGGAAATCTGTTCCCGTTTCTACCGTGCACACATGTGTGCATGTACAAATGATGTTGCTGCAGACATTTGCCTGCAGGAACGTTGCAGCAGTAAATAAACACTAGCCCACTTCCTCTTCCCGGTGCTGTGGGCCACTCGAAGCGCTCTGGCAGACAAACCCAGTTCCTAGAAACACAGCGAGCATTGCTGTCTGATGGTTTCCTGGTTCAAACACGCTCACACTAAGTACCTGAGGTCTCTGACGTTCCCAGTACGGTGAAGCAGCCAAGTGGAGTTTGCAGAGAAGCGCTCAGTGATCAGCCTTCACTGCTCCCGATGAAGCTAAACTGCAGAGAGGAGGGCAGTATGTGCAATGCCAATTCCCATAATGAAACCTGAGCACTCATGTTTATCTAAGCACTGATTTTTACATTTAAACATCTAATGATGGACAATTTGCTCTCTCTTATTTTGAAAGGTCAGCTGATACAACCAGTTAGCCAGTTTCAGCTGCCTCCCGGGTTGTTGCAGGGCTGGGTCCAGTCCCCTTTGGAGGACCAAATATTAAACACAGGACCTACACTTCCTGGTGACCCCATATTGGACCACACTGAGACAAAGGGCTTGGTTATTTTACATATTAAATGTCATTGGGAGCGCTTGATTTCACTCATTGGAGCAGGCGTATTAGGAGGAGTTGGTTTGATTTAGTTTAACCTCTGTCTCTTGTGAAGGTCGAGATTTAAGCTTGTGAATGCCGGGGGAAGAGATAATTATTTATTATGTACTCACCTGAAACCTCATCTCCTCTAGTCGAGTCTTTTATAAATAGAAATTCCAAATAAATATAGGGGTGGAGCCATCACAAGTGTAAATGTTCTGCATCTCTGGCAGTAAAAGGCCCTCACTATGCGCCTGTTTACTGTGGATGGCACCATTTTTATTCATCATCCTGCTGCCGTAACAGAAGTTTCCTCAGTATCTATCCATCTGGCTTCTGTCAATCAACGTAGCCACGCCCCAACTCACCCACTCAGTTCAATTTGATTTTATTTATACAGCGCCAAATCACAACAGTTGCCTCAAGGGGCTTTATATTGTAAGGTAGACCCTACAATAATACATACAGAGAAAAACCCAACAATCATATGACCCCCTATGAGCAAGCACTTTGGCGGCAGTGGGAAGGAAAAACTCCCTTTTAACAGGAAGAAACCTCCCGCAGAACCAGGCTCAGGGAGGGACGGGGCCATCTGCTGCGACTGGTTGGGATGAGAGAATCGTTATGAAGAGGGAACCTATCCACAGAGACCAAACCAAGCTGCTCTGTGGGGAATGTTCAAACACTTCCACACCAGCTTTAGCTTTCAGCTTTGGAGGTTTGTCCTCAATAAATATGAAAGACTCTCAGCCCTCATAAAGAAGCAGAAAAGTCAAGTGAGCAGACGTATAACGTCTGATAACCGATGAAAGTGAAGCTCGGGATTAATCTACATCACCACAAATATGAAATGTCATGAACCATCAGGCTGTGGAAAATTCAAAGTGGTGACTCCGAGTGCAAAATGACGACAGTAATTTAAATCCAACAACCGAATGTGTTTTTGTTTCGGTCTCTCTGTACCTGATGAGTTTCACCCGCTGAGGCAGCCTGTAGTCTGTGCAGCACCGCTGTGCAACCACGAGTGAACAACAAAGGGTTAAATATGTCAGTATTTCTGGGCCAGAGTGGGCGCAAACGCAGATATTACACCTCTGGATGCAGAGCTTTCATCTGCGAGCTGAAACTCGGCACCTTTCCTGTTTGTGACGCAACTCCACTTCCTTGTAATTACATGTGGGTGTCAAGGAGAGGAAATTCCCAACAGACATGAAACACAGCAGAGGTGTGTTTGTGTGTGTGTGGTTTGCAGAGAGCTCTCGGACAGGTCCGGGCCAGCAGAAGATTTTGCTGAAACTTCATCTGATGTCAGAAAACTAAAGCGCTCGGAGCACAGATCCGATCCGTGCAGGAGCTCCGAGTGTTTATCGGAGTCTCGAGGAATATTGTGAGGAAAAGCAGCTGTGGGATGAAGTCTGCGTGCAGCTACTGGGGATGTTTGTTTTACGCTAATGATGCCAAAGTTGGTTCAGACACTTAGTAAATCCAAAAATTCACCAAGTTGTCCCGGTGTGTGCGCTGTGGCCGGGCTGAGGCAGCGAGAGGGAAAAAAGGGACTGTTCTGATCTGAATAAATAAACTTTCTGAATGAGTTTGCATTTTGCACTCACCGTTTCTACAAGTTTGATTCGCCTGAAATAAGGCCTGTGGTTAACACGCGCTCAGACATTTTCCTGTTTTCTTCTCCAACGTGAGCGCTCCACATTCATCACACACTGCAGGCCGCTAATATTTCTATCACAGTGTTTTTTATTCCGGTGGATTTCATGCATCGAGCATAAATAAAATGCATAAAACACTTTAATGTTGGTATTAAGGAATAAAACAGGCCGTTTCCTCACTTTTTGTTGCAGCTGTTTTTGATTAAACTCAACATCCGGATTCATGAAGCTGAAGCTTCAAATCTGGTTTTATTCTTCAAAACTTTGTGGCATGGATGATCCTGTGCCAGGTAAAGCACCTGTCAGGCTCGATGATTGCCCCAGTGAGTCCATCAGTCGCTGCTTTCAGATCCTCTTGAATAAAACTTGATGTTCATGAAAGCAGGAATGACTCAGGGCACATTGATTTACCTCGTTCCACTATTAACACCATCATCAGTCACAAAAATAACTCGTGGCTTAAGCTGCTTGAGTAGATCTCTGGTAAGTCTGCTCGAGTTTAAAAAAAAAAACTTTAAAGTCTTAAAGGTGTATAATGTTCATCACTGCGAGAACCTTAAAGGGAAATTCCAATTTTATCCAGAAAACTTCCTTAGAAATCTTTAAGAAACTACAGGCACGAAAAGTCAGTAGTTTAGAAAAACAAAAACTCTTGTGGAAACTTCAGGGGAACTTCACGAGCACACATTAGAGCAGAGTACGTACACAGAGCATGACACCACGGGACGCAGGCAGTGAAGGTGACAGATGCCTTATCAATTAAAAAAAAACAGAGAGATGGAGCGGGTGAGTCGAGTGAGTCAGACTAGTCATCGTCCCACTGGTCCTGCCAGAGCTGGAGGGGTTTTCCCACTCTGCAGCCTCAACATGCAAACTCACCATCATCAACATCTCTCTAACACGACCCACAGATCAAACACGGCGAGTGGGAGGAACACTTCCTCATTTGTGTCAGTGACTTCATCTCATTCATGCCTATCGTACACCCAGCTGATGCATATGAGCCCATGTTGTCCTTATGTTACGGCGCTCGGTGTACCACTGGTCACCTTCTGTTCCTTTTAAATGCTTCTTCTCCACACGTAGCATAACGTGACAAACTGAGCATCAGCCAACGCTGAAGCAACAAAAGCTGCAGCTCCTCCAAAGATCCCTCGACTTTAAAACAAAGTCAAAAACCATCGGCTGCTGCGATGACGGCAGAAAAGGTGTTTTGACAACATCAAGTTTACGAGACTGCGTGAATCACTGCCGCACAGTAACCACGACTTAGGAAGAAGGAGAAGAAGAAGAAGACGACCAAGAAAGACAAGAATAAGAAGACAATCTTGGGCTTTAGATCAAAAAGATTAAGAAAAAAAAAAAAGAAGAAGAAGAAGAAGACAACCAGGAAGGAAAAGATCAAGCTTAAAAAAAAACCAATATGGCGGCAGTCAAAATGCCAGGCGTTAAACCAGCGTTTCCCAAACCAGGAGGTTCTGTCAGAGTTCTACGTCCATCTTTTGTATGTACTCAGTTAAAGGGCAGAGAGCAAAGCGTGACTGAAATAAACTTCTTTTAGCCCATTGTGTCCAAAAATGAATCATTTTTATTCAGATTCTACATCAAGAAAAAACGTGTCCTTCTCAGCTCGTACGCAACTGTTTTGACTACGTACAGAAAACAAATGAGCTCATATGATTTTTTTTTTATAACGAACACTTCCTGTTCTGACCTGTGTCTGAAAGTCTGGATCTCTTTAATCAGCTTTCATATAGTTTTAATGTCAGCGAGACAAAGACAGAAGCAGGAATCTGGGGATTTCCCATGTTTTCTGGTTTGGTCGGAACATGTGGGAGCTTCAGACTCCAAACTAAACATCAACAGAAACAACACGGCAGGAAACTCGAGCTCGTGTGCTTGTGTCAGTCTCATACAGAGCGCGGGGTGGAAACAAGAGCGCCACGGCTTCTAAAGCCAGCGACGGTCACCTCCAACCAAAACCACAGTGAAACAAAACCAGCCTTCGGCAGACAATAGTAAACACCAGCCTCTCCCCTGCTCACGAGAAAAGACCGTGCAGCTTTGTAACGCCGCTGACACGACGGCTTCACGCGACTCGTTTTGACCTGTTCAAGCAGACGCAGCGACGCATTGTTTAACAGCTGGTTCCTAAATCACAAGTAAGCAGGGGCAAACCCTGCACACTTCCTTTAAATGTGATTTATGCAACTTTTCTCTTCTCTTTTTTTTACATGCTTTAAATACTCAATGCATTATTGCCCACGTGTAGTAAACGAGTAAACGAGACCTTCACTGAGGACTCAAATATCTAAATCACAGGATCCTTAAGACGACTCCCAAGAGAGGTTTGAGTCTATGATATTGTTACGACACATTCATAACACAACATTTTTGTGATTTTAAACTCGTTACAAGTTAATGCAACCCTTTAAGACACGGACGTCAGACTCGTTTCACATCGTGGACCACATGCTGCCCACTTTGACCTTAAGTAGGGCAGACCCGTGAAACGCCCCTTCATGTCAGCATGAAAACGTCTAACCACACACTGAATCGTCATACAAGAAAAAACAAACACTATTCAGATTACATTAGACAGATTAAGTAGATACTTTAGTCATCCCCAGGAATCCACAAACATCCTAGGTATGCAGTAAATATTCATTAAAAATTGAAAAGTAAAAATACTGGACGTGTCCTCCCACGGTGGAGGTGCCAGTGCTTCCACTCACGTTTCCAGGCTAAAGCACGATATGATCGTCGAGAATATTCCCTTTGAGGCCCGGGTTGTTGTCGCACACAAATCTGCACAGTTGTTATAGTCAGTGGGAAATTGTGCAACACTTTGGTCGCTCTAGTAAATGTTTATGCTCCGAATGACGAGATGACGAGACTCTCTTCAAACCTGCCTTAAATAAGTACTCTCTCATCCCGGGGGATGATTTTAATTGTTGGTTAGACCCAGTTCTGGTGTCCTGCAGGTTTTAGATGCGTCCTTGATCCACCAGAGCTTATTTAAATGGCTAAATTACCTCCTCAACACTTCTTGAAGTTCTCCAGAGGCCTGGTGATGAACTAATCATTTGATTCAGCTCTCGAGAGAGACCTCTCACACGTGTACCACACGTATTGGAGAATCGTTTACGCTATCACTGACACTTAATGCCTGCAGCAGGTCCACTCCTGTGCCAATCGCTGTGTAGTTATTTCACACCCACCTACAACGGGATTTCAACTCAACCCTTCTGTTTAATGACAGAAGATGAGATAGGCTTTTGCTTTGCTACTAACTCCTCCCCAGAGACTTCCAGCCTTGTTGTATGGGATGCCTTTAAGGCCAAATTACTACCTATTCAGCAAAAACAAGCCGCTCATGAACAAAATATGTTAATGCAACAGGTTAAACAGACAATTTTTAAAAAGCATGTTGAACTCAAAACGAGGCTTGACCTACAAACAACATACTCAACTGAACGGCGACAAACCTGATAGATAACTGCCAAGTCTTCTTAAGGTATCTAGGGCCAAGTATTCTTTCACAGCTCATGAAAAAGTGAATCATGTATTCAGGGACATCCTGATGCATGCTCAATCATCCGGGTAAGTAAATCGCCAAAAGTCGGTTCTGTTCATCTGGATGTCCAGATGAACAGAACCAACTTTTGGCGATGTATTAAAGAACTTTTACTCAGAGCTCTACACCTCAGGATCACAAACTAACTGCAACACAATTAATGACTTTCTAGCCAAACTTAACATTCCTGAAATTCCACCAAAACTTAAAACAGGGTTGCATGAACCCATGTATCAGCTGGAAGTGTCCTCAGCCAAAGCTTTGATCTGGAAAATGCTCCGATCGGAAATGTTTCCTTTTGGAATTTTACAAACACGTCTTTACATTACTGTCTGCACAGCTTAGTCCAACCCACACTGACTGCTTTAAACTAGGATCTCTCCCTCAGTCATTGCGAAGCCTGTTTCACACTATTAAGGTAAAGATAAGAATGTATATATTAATTATTATAGACCCATTTCTCTCTTGAACATGTGAAATCACAATAAAGCAAAGGAATTTCTGCAGTAGATAGAAGAGTACCTGATATTTAACTGTTTACTCTGTATTACTCTGTTACTTTGTTACTTCGATGGTCCCGAAGGAGGTTTTCATCTGAAACACAGTTCAAAGTCAAATCTATGACCTCCTTCACATTTCCCAAAGCCGTCTGCAGTGGGGTGACTCTGGCCCATGGGCCATAAGTTTGACACCCTTGCTTTAAGCTGTATGATGGTGTCACACGCCTGTAAGTGAACACAGGCCTTTATGGCCTCAGTGTGTCCAGTGTAGTTTGGTTTTTCAGTTGAAGAGGTTAAGGCCACATTAAGCTGGCCGACGGACACAAACACCGACAGCTGGAGACCCGACAGCCAAGCAGTCAGTCCTGTTATACTCCTGTGAAGGCTGCTTGAAGTCTGCCGCCTGGGACACGTGTAGTTGGTGCACTGTTATGTAAATTCTGTGAGTCTGTGCGGTAAAAAAAGAAAAAACAGGCGAGCATGTGGACATCCACACGGATGCTCGTCATCAACGTCTGATGATGAAATTTATGGACTCAAGTCCGCGTCACGTATAATCATGACCTTAAAACTAGCTTTGATTTTGTTTTCCTACAACTAAAAACTTCAACTGGCAAGATAACGTCAGCCAAAATTAACCAAAAGGGAGCTGGTTTGATCCAATAAGGCTCGTCTCAACAAACAGTGAGCTTCAACATCAGCAGGACAGTCAGTTCACAGAGGGACCGCTCGGCCTCCAAACATCCAGGTGAGCTCGGTGTCATTATACTGATGCTCGGGTATACAGCACAGACAGCAGAGCAGGACTGGGTCTCATCGCTGGTCTTACTCTGTGTTAGCTTGTGAAAGCAGAAACAGTGTGATGAATAACTCATTTAATGGCTGCGTGTGTTATTAATAACTGTAGTTAAAGGAGCTCTGTGTTACTCTCACTGAACAATCACTGCGATGAAACTGATATAAACAATCATTTCCCAGAGCTTCAATCGCACTACGGCATTACTTTCATATTTCAGCTTCAGCTCAAAACAGGTTTAGTCAGTTTGACAACTTCAATCAGCAAAACGACAGAAACAGTCGGCCCGATGCCTCAGCAGTATTAAAGTCTCTGCAGGAAACTGTTTTATTTCCTCTTGCCGCTGCAGACAGAAGTGAACCACAATCTGATTTTAGTGCTCACTCTGTGTGCTTCAAACACTTCCTGGACCAACAAACTGGAAGAAAGTTTAAACGCTGCGCTCTGCAGGTGAGTCAGCTGACTGTAGCGAGTGCGCAGGACGAGGTTTACATTTGCACGTCCGACACCTGGAGAACAAGCGCAGACAGGAAGCGTTACCTTGACGGTGGGGTAGGTCTTCCTGTTCTTCTCGCTGGTGGCCCCCGGCAGACCGCCGTGAGACGGCCCCTCGCAGCCGTACCTGAACCTGAAGCCGCGCTGTAAAAAAAAAAGACAACAGTGCACAGATGGTCACTAAAATAGGTCTTATGAGCGTTAAATGTATTTCTTCCGTCAGTGTTAAACATAACACCTGTAAGTTCAACGCAGGACCTTTTAACACCTTAACATCCTTCACTTTAATGACTGACTCTTTAATGACTCAGGGGGGACCCTGTTATTGACCCCCCCCTCAGTCTTTGCTCCACTTTGCTGCACAACTTACGGCCTAACTGTGTTTTACTGTCCATTAAAGCAGCGGTCCCCAACCTTTTTTTGTGCCATGGACCGGTTTATGTCCGACAATGAGCCTCAACTCTGGCGGCCCGGTACCAAACGACTCATGGACCAGTACCGGCCCAGGGGTTGAGGACCGCTGCATTAAAGGAAGTGACATCAGAACACGGTCAGAGTGCCGTTACAGTCAGCGTGACCATCAGCAACAAAAGACAGGAAAAGAAAACAGCAGTAGTTACAGGTGTGACTTAAACAGCCAAACATCCTGTACTAAGTCAATTCCCTTTTTTAATTCTAAATAAAACCAATTTAAAAATAAACTAAACCCAGCGGTCAGTCGTCTCTGATAAGACGGGACAGGTGAGTGTTACCTGTTTGGGCTGCTCCACGATCTGCAGGAACGGTCCGTCCACTGAAACCACAAAGACTCAGATTCAGACTCAGATTCAAACACCTTCTCATACAGCTGATTTGTTTCTTTGAAAATTCGTTTTGGGGTTTCAGACAATCGAGACATTTAGAGGTGTCAGAGAACTGAGATATCTTACACATGAAATAAAGACCGAGCTACGCTTTTCTCTACACAAAGTTTCCCTGGGGTATCTGTCACCCCTCACCCTGGGTCTGGTCTCTGGTTTGACAACCATCTGCTGACCAGCAGTGCTCTAACCAATCCTATTCAGTTTCAGTGATAAGACCCTTTGAGCTGCAGACCATCAATATTAGAGGGAGAACCCCAACAATCTCCTGTGAGCAGCACTGTGTCACAGTGAGGGGAACTCCCTTCCACGGTTTGAGGTTTCCACGGTTTAAGAATTATTACAACTATGTCATTATTACTGATAAGTAGACCGTAAAGAGTGTTTAACCAACATTTCAGTTTGAGCTCCTTTTTAACCTCAAACTTTTTTGATGTGCAATAAGAAATGTTTTGTGTGAGGTCATCGCCTGTAGTGGCGTCTCATTTTTTTCTAAACTCTCTTTTCAGAAATGTTTTATGTTTTTTTCTGTTGTGTTTTTTGAAATGTCATCAGTTTTTCTTAAAATATGCATCTGATAAGTAGGAGAATGTAAAACATCTTCCCTGAAATCTCGTCTCATTTGCTATCAACATCCTGTAAAACGGCTTTCAAGAAATCTGTACGCGACAGTGTTTCGAGTGTCTGCGCTTCGATTGAAATTTCGTGCCACCTGAAATGTCTTTTGCGGTGATCCTTTCCTGAATTGTCGTTTGTAAAACTCGTAACGCGGGCATCTTGCGCAATATCGATTTTCTAAAACGTTGAGATTTATGTCATCTTTCATTCAGTTTTGTTTGATGACACATTTTCTAAAATGTCACGTTATGTTTAATGTCTTTTGCGACATTTTGTGTTTCATGTCAGGTTTCCCGTCATGTGAGATTCTGTTTAATGTCGGTGAAATGTTGTCTCACATGAAATATGAACTGTGAAATGTCGCCCTTGTTGCGTTTCCTCTACCATCCATATGTGCAGGAGAGACCGGTTGTATTTTTCCACATGTTAAAAGAAGAAATGCTGTAATCGCCACTTTCTGCGTACCACTGTAGCCACATGTAAATGTAAAGAGGAGCCAGTTTCCCCATGCGAGCTACACCTCTGTCTCTACTCAGAGAAACGATGTGTTGATATTAAAGGGAAGTGAGAGCTGAGCTGCCGTCCCACAGCCACCACAGAGGACACGTCATGAAACTCCTCTTTCACTTTACCTTCATTTTTTCCCCCTCAACAGAAATTCACTTTTGCAAAAAGAAAGTGGAGTTTCGGAAGTTTTTCCTCCCCAGCGGCATCTGTTCAACCTGTGTGTGGTTTTAATGTTTCTTTCACACATGTTATAGAGCCTTCAGCTTCTGTCTGAACAAAGGCTTCATTCATGCCGTAACGGTCCATATAAAGCTCTCATTGTCTGACGTAACAGTCCAAGTCAAAGTCCATTTGTCTGACTTTTCCTGGAACTTTAAACCAAATCACACATGAAATTTATTGTTGGGGGTTTTTTGGTAAATAGTTTTTTTTTACAGGGAATACCAGTGACATAAGTCTTAGTGGGTCCCTTTAAATTTTGAGTATTACCTAAACAACAATGATACGCGTGGATATAACGACCACAGTCAACCAAACGACGAGTGTCAGGAAGCAAACACTGCAACAGGAAAAGAACTAAACTGCTTTTCAATCAGGCTCGAGTATGTAAAGTATGAGCTCAACACAATTACACAAATGGGGCAGCAGATACTTTATCTCCACCTGCGTGTTTTTTATTTCATGCTAACCACACAGTAATAACCTCAGGATGGCGGAGTGAGTGAGACCAAAGGAAACCGTCTGAAAACAAAAGGCCTGACAGCTTTTGTGGGGACGGCAGGAGAGACAGGCGTGATGGTTGCGTGACAGTGTGGTATTTTTATGCACGAAGATTAAGCCGTCATCTCAAAATGACAAGTTTAAGAGATGATTAATGCCACCCATGGCTGCTCTTTTTTTTCTTCAGAAATTATACTATTGTTCAGAAACAAAGGGGAAATCCAGATAAAAACAACACAACACATTCAAAGTAAATAAACTCTGAAAGTACAGAGGTCAAATCAAGCCAACAGGAAAGTACTACATGACGTCTTATTGTTGGACCAGCAGTCTGAAACCCAAAGACACCCATTTTAAAGATAAAGCTGATGGTGTGGGACACACCTGCAGGACTCTCACCTGTCCGCAGAGACGTCTGAGGCATCGCAAAATGTGGAAACTCCCATGACGGGTCTATCATGATGTTATCAAACATCTGCAGTAAAGACAAAAACACGAAGTCTGACTTTAGACTTAAATAAACACAGGAAGACATTATTATTATTTAGTTCTTGTTCTTCACATGTGTGCAGCTTGAGTGATGTTAACTGCAATAATTCATGTTATACCAAAGAAACAACAGTCCATTAACGAGAACAGGACAGTTATTTACAGCAGCTCGGATCAGAGCCCCACATCAGTGCTTCTCAGGGTTCAAGCAGAAGAGATACCCCAGCATGGTCTGTTCAAAGAGACTGCATGAACCGGTGCCACAAAGGAACCACGACCAAGGAGGAAGATCAATAAGAAGGACGAGAAGAAGAAGACAAAGAAGGAAAAGAAAGCACTGACATAGATCAGGAATATACAAGCAAATCAAGAAGAAGAGACAGATCAAGACAAGGAAGAACAGGTATAAGACCACGAGGAAGACAAAGACCGACAAGTAGAAGATGAAGCTGTTCAAGAAGATTAAGGCCAAGAAGAAAAAGAAGAATAGGAAATAACAAGAAGAGGGTGACGATGTAGACGAACATCGAGAAGAAGATCACGCAGATGAAGAATATAATCAATAAGAGCTATACAGAGACCAAGAAATACAAGGAAGATGAAGCTGGAGAGGAGGAAGGAGTTGAAGTTGACAACCAGGAAGGAAAAGATCAGAAGAAGATCAGAGGAGAACCACAGAAACAGTAATGATCAAAAAAAGCTAAAGAACAACTGAAAAGTGCTGTGTGGAAAATGTTCCAAAGAAATGAGTTACTGTAATCACATTACATTTGTGTCTAACACAGCAATAGAAAGTATTAGTGCACTAGACTCGATGATCAGCACAGGTAATCAAACAACAAAGCTGCTGGCCAATCACGTTCTTCAATAATCTGCATGATGTTGGACAGAAGTGACTCAAAGAGCCTTTTTTATGGCTCCGTTCACGAGGAACAAGGAACAAAAATAGCAGCACAGTTTCCTAATGTTGAGGATCGATATTGATACTGTCTCATTTACATGCACACATGTGAGCACTTCCCACTTTAATACGGCTTTTCTAAAAAGGTTGTGATACCTTGATACTGGTGTAGATCCAAGTATTTCAAAGGGTTTAAAAAGGGGGGAGATTGTCTCCTTCAGAGCAGAAATATGGGCTGTTATTTGTCAGCCTGCAGAAACTGTGACATCTCCCACTGGTTATTAAAGTCATGTTTTTGGAACCTGCTGCTTTTTTCGTCATCATCTTGTCAATGACATCCTAAAACAGCCCTTGCTTTGTCTCCCTTTCTGACTACAAAAGGAGCATAATTTACCAAATCATCATCATATTGGGTCAAACACGACTTAAAATTAGTAAATGAGACTATAAGCTGGACATTATAAAAAAACATGGAGGCTGAGCCCAGGTGAGTTTACCTGGTTGGGAGTGTGTAGGTAGTGGTCGTCTCCGGCCATGGTGGCGTCTGCAAAAGGTGGAGCAACACGTCAGTTAAACCCACGGAGTGACATCAGCGATTATTATTATGAGTAAGAGACCAGAATGACAAAAGTGCTCTGTTCATTCTTCTTATTTTTATGTTTTCTGCTCATCACAACACGTTTAATTATAACTGAGGCTTTTTATTTGCACTCCTCTAAACAACCGTCTTCACCTTGAATTAGAATTCTATATGAGTAAAGTGACTTACTCTCTAAATACTCTACTTTCTGTTACAACTACTTCATTCACAACTTTCTTTTTTCAAAGCGACCATTAAAAATGATCAACTGCAGAACTGCAACAATTAATGGTTAATCTCTTATTTTAGCAACAGAAAATTGACTGAAAGCAACTTTACTGACCGTTTATTTGAGGGTTAAAGGCCTTTTTAGAGGTCAGCAGTCACTTTGAACATTTGCTAAAGTTTTTAATTTAACCAGAAACTGCCGACAGCTTTTTCCATCCTCTCTCTCGTTACGTTTTCCCACATGTTGGGAAGCCTTTGTGCACTTGCAGTGACAGAACAGTGGCATTATAATACTATTTCTCTTCTCCTGTTTCTCTGTGTGCTCCACTCCGTGTGTGAGGAGGTGCACCCACAGCGAGACTGAGAGCAGGGACAGGAGGAGTACCAGCAGTAAAGACTCTCACACTCAGCTCAAATACAGAATACATTTGTAAAAGCATTTTTCTTTTCTTTTCTTTTTTGGTATATTTTATTTTAGAAAGTTAGAGAAGCAACATTAAGGCTCAACCTGATGTTAGCGTACCGATGAATGGCGTTGAAAGTTGAACTGGTGCATCCCTTTTCATGATGCATATAGGCCTGTAAATGGTAAACGAACTGGTTCTTAAAAACTGCATTTTATACCTGACCACTTAAGAGCAGGGGTGGGCAGATGTGTCTTAAACCAACACAGCTGAATTAAATTGCTAAATTACCTCCTCAGCATGTCTTGAAGTTCTCCAGAGGCCTGGTGATGAACTAATCATTTGATTCAGGTAAGTTGACCCAATGTGAGATCTAAAACCTGCAGGACACCGGCCCTTGAGGCGTGGAGTTGCCCACCCCTGACTAAGAGAGGCCTGACCTAGAGGCCTTTATAAAAGTTGCCTTTTTGTGTGTCTTAATGCAGTCTTTCGACCGATATTAGAGTGAAGGCCATTTCGCTTGTATGTCACTTCCTCCTTCACTTAACACCTAAGCTGCTTTCACTGCAGCCCAGAAACCACACAACAGCCCGATCACACAGTAAATGGTCTTTGAAGGCATGCTGTTGGACAGGAGCTGGGGGGGGGGGCTGGTTTGGTGGTGGGAGGTATAAACCTGCTGCACAGGTTTCACCTGACAGTTTTTAGATGCTTAAACAAGCATGCAGTTGTTATTTTTAACTGGAACTCAGTGGCTGTTATCATTATTTTGGAGCTGTGTGGATTAATGAGCGTCAAACTACCAGTGAATCTGTTAGAAACTGCACCTCACTTCACAATGGGGGACACACCACTGCCACTTTTTTGTTTGCTGTTTCAGTCATGCTAAATAAGGCTTTGATAAGTCCTTTATAAGGAGTAATAAAGAGCTAATATCATAGTATTTAAGCTGGTAAGACGGCTTTGGTCTTGTATTAGAGCAGGGGTGTCAAACTCAAATACACAGTGGGCCAAAATTCAAAACTGGAACAAAGTCGCGGGCTAACATTAATATTTATTGAATTATATTTATTCCTCCAGATATAAGAATGAATCTTTTCTTATGGACTCAAACACATTTTGCTAAAAAACTGAATATGGAACAAGCAAAGCTTAATACTAAACAATATATATATTAGCTGTATAATACCAGTAGGCCAGCTCTGATAGTAATTTGGTATGGCTTCGCGGGCCAAATGTAATTAGGCTGTGGGCCAAATTTGGCCCGCGGGCCAGAGTTTGACACCTATGTATTAGAGTATTTCAGGGAATTTGGAAATTCTTGTACCAAAAAAGAAGAAGAAAAAGAAGCAGAAAAGAAAAACATGGAGAAATTCCTTATTGCATTAGAATGAGGAATATGTATTAAGGTTGTTAATTCAAACTTTGCTGAGCAAGCTGTGAAACATGCAGGCAAAAAACTAAATGTAAACAGTTGACATGACGGCAGTAAACACTCGGGCTTTAGTCCCGTTGAGAAATTTACCTGCTGACTTCTAAAAAGGTGACTATGGAGGGAAACACTTCCATCTCAGTTCATCACACTGTGAGACCTCCAGAACTAACCTGCAGAAGTAGGCCAGGTGTCTCCAGCAACTAACTTCCTCAACGATTATTGAAATTTGAGCACCTTTGAAGGTTTCCTCATTTTTGCTTTCTTGCGCTTGTGCACGTGTTTCTCGTGAGTTTACCTGGGTTTTCTCCTTATATTTATCAATTTTTATCCTTTTCCTCAAAAATTGGATTTGCGAAGTGCACATTTTTCTCGTGAATCTGCAGGTCTTTCATAAATTTGCCTCTTTTTTGGCCATCTTATTAAATGTTTTTTGGCTGTTGTCGTTTTTTATTGTCAGTTTATTAATTTTATACCTTGTGAACTGAGTTTTCTGTTCTCGGAATTCACTCTTTGTTTATTATATATATAAATATATATTTAACCTTCGGTGATACACAGTTTGTAATACACAGTCGTTTAAACCCGATAATAATTATTGATTATTGATCGCTGACACTTGTTACCTGTCAGCAGCATCGCTCGTCCTCGTTCTCACGAGCGTGCCTGTGTGATCTACGTTAGCTCTGCGGCTAACAGCTAATTAGCTCCTCCGGGTTGTTGTTGTTGTTGTTGTTCATGTGGCTAAAGTTAAAGCAGGCAGGCTGTTGGCCGGCGCTTCCACAGCACCGACCTCAGTGCAGCTCGGGTCTAATCTCGGGCTTCAAGTCAAAGCGAGCCCCGTCCTCGCTAACCGCTGCCTGTCCTGGCTGCCCGGGAGCTAGCCTCGTAGGTTCCGTATGCGGAGAGCGTAACACAAAACTTCGTATTAAAATCTGCCAGTTACACCGTCCTTCGCTCTTCACTTCGGTACACTGAACATTGCGATATAAATGAATAGATACCAGAATCAGCCGACCCCAGTCATGTATTCGGCAAGTCTAAAATCCACACAGCAGTTCGGTGTAAATAAAAATGTCGTTTTAATTATTTTGTCAGTTTAACCATTCTGCCCTTTGGCTACCAAAGACCAGAGCGAGTTAAACGAGATTAAAAGTTGGATTAAAGTTCAAACTTTCACTAAGCCGAGATTTTGATTTTTGATTAATCGTGGCCGAATTAGCTGGTGGGTGTTACAAACACGTAATGCACTTTAACGGTGACGTGAAATATTCCCGAGGCTACTGACATTACAGAAAATAAAAGCTTACCGTTTTTAACATGGAGTTTGGCCCGGGGTCCTAACAGTTACCTGGCTAATGAGGAAGTAAGCAGCAAAACAAAGCCAGCTGCCAAAGAGTTGTAACGGGTCCCGCTGAAGTTGTGATTATGAATGGAAACGTGCAGCTGGCTGGTTAGTTTAGTTAGCTGGTTAGTTAACCAGGCTGTTACCTGTTTCGGTCGGTCAGGTGAAGAGTTCCCTTTGAGTGACAGTCCTCCTCAGTTCGCTTCACTTGTGCACATCACTGCGCCATGCTGAGCTACCGATCCATCCACTTTACCCGGAGTACGTCATGACGCGAGACGGGCGCGTCATTACACTTTAACAACTTTAATGAACAATTTTAATCCGAGTGCGATTATAATCCAGAGGGAGCGACAGCAGTCCCGCAGGTGACACTGACTGACGATTGTCAGTTGAAATAAAGTTGACTTGATTTCCTTCCCCACTGGAAATTCCCTGTGACGTCCAAATGAGGCAGAGAGCGGGGAAAACCACGAGGTCTCACTTCGAGAAGAAAACACAGTCTGAAGAATATGAATCAGAAACCGAGTCCTCCTGTTTCACCTCAAAAGAGGAACTGAGCCCAGACAAAGCAAAACGCGTTGAAATACACAGTAACAGCTCAAGTTACACACATAGGTTAGTAATAATTCAGTCCTGCATTAGAAATACCACAGTAATACATTACAAAAGTACTCCAACTCCATACAGACGGATTAGCCTTGAGACACATGAGAAAGGTTTTGCTACAGGACAGACGGTGGTACAAGTATAACTTCAAGGGATCTTTTGTAATAACAACAATAATAACAGTAAAAACATTTTTTTTTAAGTTTTACATCTCAGAAATAATTGGAATTGAAATTAATTTATTTCATTCTTCGAGCTGATTCGGCAACTATGAGCAGGGACTTCCGTCTAGATCGTCTTTAGTTATAAATGCTGTACTTAAGGAAAGGTACAAGAAAATACCAGGGGCAGCAGTCTGAGCAGAGAAGCCCAGACCTCCCTCTGTAGTCACCTATCGCTCATCCGAGGGAACGCCGAGCCGTTACCAGGTAAGCCGAGAGACATAATCTCACCAGTGTGTCCTGGACCTATCCCAGGGCCTCAGAATCAGATACCTGAATCACCTGAGCTGGCTCTACTCTGAGTCCCTTCAAAATGGCTGAACTCCTAATCTCTAAGGGAGAGCCCAGCCAGCATTTGGAGAAAGCCCCATTTCTCCCATCTCATTCTTCCAGTCACTACACAGAGATTGTGACCACAGGTGAAAGTAAGAACGTAAATGGGCATTACACTCAGATCTCTCTTTTGCATGACAAACCAGTACAAACCAGAGTCCACATCACAGACATCTCCCGCTCCACCCTCCTCTCACTTGTGAACAACACCTTGAGGCACTTAAAGTTCTCCACTTGGGTCTCTAACCCAGAATGGGCACTCCACCCTTTTCCTGCTGAGAACCATGCTCTTGGACTTGGAGGTGCCGATTCTCATTTGTCGTGTTTCACTTCTGTCCATAAAAACTATGAACTGAATCTGTGACAACACCCGCTCAGGGGGAGTCCGACTTATTACCAGCAATGTGGTTGTACGTGGCTCATACAGGAACAGAATGGTTCATAAAAACGGGCCATACAGCTCTGACTCCTGCAAGGACATGGTCGAATGATTTGTCCAAGTCCACAAAGCACATGTAGACCGGTTGGACAAACGCCCTCAAGTATCTTCGAGGATAAAGAACTGGTCCAGTGATGGACGAGCCGTTCCCCTCGTCACCAAATTTGCTTCCTCTACGGAAGACATGTCAGTGGGATTGAGCAGATCCTCGAAGGCTGGCTCCCACCACCAGACTGTATCCTTAGTTGAAGTCAGCAGGACCCCACCTCCACTATACACCATTTTAGTGGAGCTCTGCTTTCCCTCCTCAGATGGTTTGCTAGCAGTTGATATGGTGGAGTAGGGCCTCCTCTCTCCTACGAAAGACTGAGCTCTGCAGGCTCTGAGAGAGTCCTGGCACCCCTTGAATGAAGCTCATTTCTACTGCGTAAGAAGTACCTCAGTGTGAAGTGCAAGTAGGAGTACAGAAACCCTATAGGGACATATTAGCATTACCAGATATATATGTATAAAAAAGAATTCTGTAAAAGCAGAGATGGCAGAAAAGTAACTTACAGGGGAGAAAGAAAGCTTTTTAAAATGTGGTTTTAGGCAAAATCTGAATTTTATTTCTGTGTTTTTCTTTCCCAGAGACAATAAATATAAACTTATATAACACTTCGAGATAACTTCCCAAATAGGTGCCCACAGGTATTGCCGAGATGGCTGGACTTTGAAAAGTCCATCAAAAAAAATAAATAAAAAATATCCATCCAATAGTTTTCGTAAGTATAGAAAAAATTAAAGTTCGGTTTTAGCTCGTCTTTAAAAAAAAAAAGAAAAAGGTAAAAGCAGTGTGTTTATTACTAAAACTACTTCATTACAGGTAAAAACCCTCCTATTAAAGTACAAAAATGGCCAAAGTATTAGTAATGACACCATAAATACTCAGGTACAAATGAACAAAACCACAGCAGGTGTAAAAAATTCAAAGAAACAGGTAAAGTGTACAAGCACAGTAGCAAATGGTAACAAATTAAAAGTACCACAGTGAAGAAACACAGATAAGCATATAAACATATATTTTTAAACACATATTAGTAATAAGACTTTAGAGAGAATTCTGTGGCAAAGATGGTAAAAGTATAACTTTGAGGGCGGAAAAAAAAAACGTATCTAGGGGCAAAATCTCTGAGTTGTTCTAAGTTTGATGTTCCAGAGACCAAAGAAATTCAAATCAGGTTAAAAAACGCTTCAAAATAAATCAAACAAGTGCCCAGAGGTGTTCCTAAAAAGAGACAGAGTACAGGGACTTTCCTCTAGAAGAACTTTGTCTCATCACACTCATGAACACAAGCTTTGCTGTGCATTTAAAGTATACAAATTTACCACAGTACTGGTAACACCTTATTCTGAAAAAAGTGTTAAGTAAGACTTTTAAAATCGTAGTTATAATATATATAATTATAATTCTGTTATAAATCATGCTTTTGAAGTTTTATTTAAATAAAAAAACTATCAATGTAGATTTGTAATGATACTGTGAAGGAATACTCTATTACAGGGTAACAATACCTACTAGTATTAGCAATAACACATTCAGTGTAGAAATATACTGAAACTGGTAATTTTACAAAAGGTTCACGTGTATGAGCAATACCACATTCTAGAAGTACTCAAAGTATACTTTCTATTTAAGTAAAGTTACACAAATCTATCAAAATATGACTAATGACCAATATAGAACAAGGTATAAAGTATAGTATAAAGTATGACTTATAGTATAGAATGCATAAGTACAAATAAACAAAGATATTGTCATTCCTACATTTAGTTTTACATAAATTGGAGTGCACGTGTATTAGTATAAATACTCTTACAGGAGATCTTTTCCAACTTTTAAACATCGTGTATTAGTACACAAGCGAAACGACCGCAGCTTACTCGTGTTAATATACTTGCACTGTTTTCATGAACTGTGGTGCTGATTTCATGCTTGGCTTGTTATTAAAATCTTCATAATGTGGGGTGAGAAGTAGAAGTGCAGAGTGAGCAATCGTTTCCCTCGCAGGCCATCTTTGATGAGTTGTTCGCCACCTGCCCCCTGCTGGTCAGGCAAAGCATCACCACAGTTGCCGCTCTGACACCAGCACACATGAAATACAGGCGTCAACTAATGAAGCCAAAACTAGAGCGCCAAAAGTAAAAAAAACAACAAAAAGAAACAGAAAAAAGCTGCAGTTCCTTTAATGTCCAGCAGAGGCTCCGGCAGTGAGTCAGTCCCCATAGACTCCCATGTTAAAAATCTTCAAATTTACAGCAGAAATAAACACGTTTACAGCTTGATACATAAACTGTTTTGGGGTCTGTAGATAATTTCTGCCTTCTTAACACCTGTATGAGGTGGAATGTTTGTTTTATTAAGGTTTAAAGTTTGCATTATTAGAGGCGTGGCCTCTTATTTCAAAGGTGGATGGTGACATGAAAAAGCAAAAATTGATTTACAAAATGAATGCTAATGCTAATCGTCACATTTACTCTTTATAATGATTAAATGATCACGTGCTTTTCTAGCTCGACTAGAATGCTCCATCAGACGAGAATGGAGCATTATATAAGAAACAGACATAAAACCATTTAATGGAATGTGAAACTGAATATTCATGGGTTTAGATGCAGATTTACAGGATTCAAATATTCAGTTTGGATTCAGGAGACAGACACTATCTCTACTTTTAAGATTAGGCTTCAAACTTTTCTTTTTGCTAAAGCATATAGTTAGGGCTGGGTCAGGTGACCCTGAATCCTCCCTTAATTATGGTGCAATAGGTGTAGGTTGCTGGGGATTCCCATGATGCATTGAGTGCTTCTTCTTCACTCACTATGTGTTAATAGACCTTCCTTTCCTTCCTTGGCTTCCTTCTCCCTGAGCCTGGTTCTGCTCAAAATATCTCAAAATTCAAAGATATTTTAAAATGTTAATTTCCCTGATTTTCATATTTACCTGTGCCTGGAGAATCACAAATGGTCTTCTGTTGTGTTATTACTCCTCATGCCACTGCCATTCTCGTCCATAATCTTGTTATCTCTCGAATTGACTACTGTAACTCACTATTATTTGGCCTTACACAAAAATCTATTAACAAGCTCCAACGTGTCCAGAACTCTGCTGCCCGTATTTTTACTAGGACTTCCTCTACCCACCACATCTCCCCAATCCTGAAGCGGCTTCACTGGCTCCCGGTTAAATTTCGCATCCATTTTAAAATAATCCTCTATACATTTAAGGCTATTCATTCTCTCTCTCCACCATACCTCTCCGATTTAGTACAGATGAACTTCCCATCCCGGTGCCTCAGATCTTCATCTTCTCTTTCTCTCTCTATTCCTTCCGCTCGTCTGATTACAATGGGGGGGCAGGGCTTTTAGTTGCTCTGCCCCTCGACTTTGGAATTCCTTACCCCCCGACCTCAGAAATATTAGTTCATTCCCTCTTTTTAAGTCCATCCTCAAAACTCATCTGTTTAAAATTGCTTATGTTTAAACCTCTGTATGCTCTAACTTTATCTGTTATTCTTATTATTGTGTATATTTCCAGTTTCTGTGTTTTTATCTGTTGTACAGTGTCCTTGGGTGCTTTGAAAGGCGCTATTTTTAAATAAAAAGTATTATTATTATTAATCTTTAAAGTGTGAACTCTGTGGAACAAAATCAGCAGGTTCTTATTCACAGTTTTCTTCTTCAAATACCAGACAAACCACCAAAGCTTAGTTCTTAGTCGGTCTTTAGTTTATTACAATTAGACACATAATTTAAACTCGTATGTATATATATATATATATATATATATATATATATATATATATATATATATATATATATATATATATATATATATATATATATGCTAGACAATTAGCTTTAGTTATGACAACATTCATAATAACCTGAACGTCACATCTAAGAGCATCTGTAAAACAATTAGTGCAATTTATAATTTACAGTTAAAACTTAAAAAAACAGCTTCTGTCTGCAAAAATAGACAAATCATCTATTCAGAGAGAATTACAGCAACAGAAAACTGGAGGCACATCAGCTCAGAAGTGAACACACCACTGCACCAGCAGGAAACACACACGTTAAACATCAGCGCACTCAGGGCGTCGAGGCGCGAAGGCCACGCCGAACTCGGCCTGGTGTCTGATACTTTGGACACTACAACGGAGGCACGGCGGATGCAGAGAAGCAGAAAGTCAAAGCGGCGAGGTTTGACACAACAGAAAGACTCGTATGGCACGGTGCGAATTACAGTGTGGCAAAAATGAATGAAGGCTTGTGAGAAAGTGACCCAAAATCTCTGCATGCCTTTCAGCTGGGACCTTCTTTAAGACCAAACAGGTGAAACAATGCCGATGAACTGTTTTTAAAGGAGACAGGGTGTGGCCGAAGGGGGCGGTGGGGACCAGGCCCTTCTCAAAAGTGTCGTCACATCCAGATAGTCACTCCCATTGTTCTCAATGCTTCGCTGTAACTGTAACCCCCCCCCCATGGCCTCACAGTGGTTTGGTCCAATGCTATTCCATAACTCTTTACTCAAAACAAAACATGTGCGAGACATTCTTCTGCCCATCAGCAGAATTAAACATATTTATCATCAATTTTGAAAACAAGTCTTCTGGTTTTGATCTCTTTCAAACTGTGAATCCATTTTAAGGATGAATTCTGGTGTAGTTCTTTTGCAGAGAAGTTACACTTCCTGCCCACTGTGGAGACACTAAAACAGAATCAACCACCTTTAACGAAAAGTTAACACAGAGGACTCACTGACCAGAAGAACGTGGTAACACATTAAGACTGGTGGGTGTATGCAGTGTTTCAAAGGTGTGACTGCAGCAGTTTTACTCATCGTCATCAGTGAAGACGAGCTCAAACGCTGCTGTAAAAGCACAAAAACGCAGCTCTACATGGAACAAAGCTACAGTACTTCATGTAACAAACACTCTGACAGTACTTCATAAGTGTACAGTTACACAGCTACATCCTACTGCCAGTAGACACACAGCATCAAGTGTAGGAAAACACAACCTGCCTGAACGCACTTCAATCAGAGGTCGACTTGCACCTCTGTTTAAAGCCAGAAACCCTCGCTGTTGTTCATTATTAATCCTTTTTCTGCAGCGCCTCCTGGTGTGTCCACCAGGTTCTGCAGTTTGTTTCTCTAGAATAGGTGAACCAAAATTAAATGTTGCTGTGTATGAAAGTGTCTTCCCACCCTTCATTTTCTTTTTATTACAAGCTGATGTCTGGTTCACTTGTGGACGACGAGTCTGGGAAACCAGGAAATGTGAAATTTAAAGAGTTATAAATCATAATTTGGTAGGTTTTCAACATTTACAACAACTAATTTATCTTTATATACTAACCACATGTGATGTTATCAGAGGAGACCTATTCTGCTTATTTCCAAACTCTATACTTTTATTCTGAGACTCCAGAGGAGCTAAAAAGCCACTTCCTCTTGATTGGCCACTTTAAGGAGGCCTACCAAGGGGCAGCTAATAGAGCTTTCAGGCTGTACTTTGTAGCCATGCACGGGTTAACTGATAAAGAAAAAAAAATTCAGGCATACAAATGCTAATTTTTCCAATCACTTTTACATATGTTTAGCTGAGGCAGTGGCTGTTGTGATTTGGTGCTATACAAATAAAACTGACTTGAATAGAAATTCAGTATTTCAGTTTTGGAGATATTTAACATGAATATCTAACAACACTGAAATGCAGAAACTTTGCATGAGACAGAAAAACGAAAAAACGGGTAACATGTAAAACAGTAGAATGGTGGAAACTGGCCAAAAGAGCGACTGCAGAAAAGGGTTGAATGAAGCCATCGAGAGGTATTTCACCTTCATTAGTCAGATTTCATAAACTTCATTTTAAGGTTTAGAAAATAAAAACAACATCCTCGAATCTCAAACCAAGCACAGAACAACTATACATATTTTATCTTCTAGCACCAAATAACATGAAAATAAATCTATTAAGCACACGTTGATTTTAAGTGTACAAGTTACAGCCAAAGTACAGTTATTGAATGTTTTTGAGGCTACATCAAGAGCTGGAACCTTCAGCATAGGATCTTTAGTCTATTTCAAAGTTTTGAGCTACTTCATACTCTGGGAATATGAATAAAGTGCCCCTTTCATTAAGTCCCTTCTCTCAGAGTCTTTAAAATGCCAAATGGAGCTCAACTTTGAGTCCTTCCTTTATGGTTAAAGAGCAGGACTCAGCAAAAAGGGGGAGATAAAAGTTAAGGTTGGACTCTGCTGGCTCTGTTGTTTTAGGTCTGGTTTAGATTAAGTTGGGATTTTTGGATAAATTCAGCAATACAGAATTTAGATCGGACGAAAGCATCATCTACAAAGTGGTACTGAAAATGAAATATTTCGATTTATTAGATTGTTGTGCAAGGTCAACACACCTCTTACACAATATTTGAATTACTTTATACCTGACCTCATTGGTTACATTTACCACTGACCTTTTTACCTTTTCTATTTCGGTAACATTCAGACGAATTGAATTTGTTATTTCATTTGTATATGCTATCTTTATAAGCTTGCTTAACACTATAGTATCTAGGTTAGTTTAACTGAAACCCTCAATTTGACTTATAAAATAAGTAGCCTAATATTACTATTACACATAGCAAAGTTCTGTTATAGCTAGTTACCCTAGCTAATATTTTAAGCTTACATTACCTAGCTACATTTTTTTCAATTTTCAGGAAATGAAAACAGAGTTTTATTTCAGTTTTTAGTTCCTGATATGGACAATGAACAAATTCAATCTTTGAATAGCTTACTTTATATTAAAGTAGCTAACTAGCCTGCTAAGCTAATAATTTTACTATTGAGAAAACTAGCTTAGAAGTAAGCTCTTTTAATGTAACAGGTCTTCTAGATAATTGCTGGCAACTGTAACTAAAATGGCACACAGTGAGTTAATTTTCTAATGTCTAAAAATTTAAAATAACTTTTATTGAGTGGTTTTGACCTCTGCATTTTAAAAACGGACTCAAATGAATCATTTTCAGGTTACAAAATATTAGTCACGCTTTTACACTAGCCAAAAGTAAAGATTAGTGCTAGCTAAGTAACCATTCACTTAGTTTGCATCTTCAAGATGTTTGTGTTTTGTTTAGCTGCAAATTAACTTAATGAACAAAAGCAAAAATCCTGTTTAGTAAACATACTTTCAATGTGCCTTAATGCACACAACTGACTAAAAAAAACTAGCTAACAAGCTGGTACAGTTACTAACTGCTACAGGAGTGTTATTAGGCTAATTTTCGTATCTGGTACACAATTTTCAAAATTAAATTGATTTAAATGGCCACTGTTTGGGTTGTTTCTCAGTATCTCAAATAACCTGAGGGCTTGAACAAGTGCCATCACACACTTCTGTAAAATAAAAATTAAAAAACGTAAAAAATTAAAACATCAAAAATATCAAAACAGGCTCCTGTCAGAAAAATGTTTGTCTCTTTAATGCTATCCTAACTGGATGTTCTGTAGTTCTTATAAGAAATCTGCACTTGTATGTTATACTGTACATATATATATATATATATATATATATATATATATATATATATATATATATATATATATATATATATATATATATATATATATATATATATTCTTCTGCTGATTGAAACTAAATTATTAGGTGGCCTTTGGTATTTTTTAAAATTATTCCAAATTATCTTGGAGTTTCTCTTGTTTTATATTTTCCAGTAAACACATTTCTATGTAAGACAAGCTTTACTGCAAGACTAATCTGTGTGAGCGTCAAAAATAAACAGTTCTTCTTTCCAGCTAACCCTGCTTAGCATAGCTCACCCTGATCTGACTTTAATTACGCTCAATAGTGTAAAATTTCTACACTGTGTGTAAATATTACTAAAGGATTTCACACAAGAAATCAAGAAGAAGAAGAAGAAGAAGAAGGGTAGTGGGGCCTCCCAGGAAATTACTGCTTTCGAGAAACATTATGTAGTAACAGCTTTTTTTTTAAAAAACTGCCCGTCGCTGTCTTCAGCATCCGCTTTCTTCATATTTTCTGATGACAAACAGAACAACACTGAGGTCATAATTATTCTATAGCTGCACATTATTTTTCACGACTAAAGTTATTATATAATATATCAGCTGACACTGAGTACTGCTACTTACTGCACATATACAGTCACGTCCGGACAGACACTTTAAATACTTGTTTAGATTTTTTTTTCCAGCGCAGAGCTTATTCATACTGAGAAATGGTCAAAATTCAACACAATTTATTTTGCAGTCTATGCAGACATCTTGCTGTGAGTTATTTACTGTTAAGTAAAAAAGTTAGGAGTGGAATTATTAACCACGGTTACTGTGATTTCTGTAAATGGTCGGCGCCTGGACAGTAGGCATGAAATGCAATCCCAAGTGATCCATGACTTTCTCCCACTTTGCAAGACGGTAAACGTCCACGAGTCTGTGGTCCGTCTGCGGCCCGTTAGTGTCGCTGCAAAACTACATGAGTGAATTCACAGCTGGCTGCTGGCACCAAAACGGTTACCCATGTGCAGTAGCAGGAGGCAGATAACAGGCAGGATGGCCATTATCGGGTGATCGGGTCAGTGTCCATCTCTGGAAGAAGGACTATCCGAGTGTCCGTCCCTCATGTTAGCTGATGACTTCTTCTGCTTCTGCTTGGACTTCCTCAGCATCCGAACCTACAAACAGCAGAAGACAACAGAAGTGTAACCCTAAAAACCCCCAAACAAAGTTTTTTTCCTCACACAAACATATTCAAGGAGCGGCTCCAAACTAAAACACAGATCATCTACAGGTGTATACATAATATATAACAAGCTACATGTAAAGATAAACTACAGGAAATACAACTGTAAAGATCATCTCCAAAGTAAAGTTGCTCTTTACCATAGAACTTAACATGTTACAAAAGGTTCTACTTTTACGTTGAAGACATTCCCCATTTCCCATTCGCATCACACTTTTAATAGTTTAAGTACCATCGGGAGAGTAGTAACTTCTATGCAAACTGTAGGAGACCACATGAATTAATCATTAGCATCCATGAGGATCTGTCTGGACTTAATAGTTTAAGTTAATTTCTGCAGTTTAATTTGCAGTTTTTGCCGATTATCACAATAATCGCTGTATTTTCACAAAAAGATTGCATGTAATTGCCAACTTCACCCCATCCAATCACAGACTGAAAGCAGATAAGAGATAACTCTGTCTAATTGCTGTTTCATTGCCATCTTGATGATTTCAAGATTGAAACTGACTGCGACTAGCTGCAGACCTGATCCCCGTCTTTGAAGCAACCATTTCAAAGGCGACGAGATCGTGAGTTCTTTGCACGCGGTCACAATAATTTTGGTTGTGCCACAGTCTCTGGCTACGATTTCCCTGGTGTGATTGTAAACACTGAGGAACAGGATGACTCCAGAAGTCACGGTTTTCAATTTCAGTTTGTGAATTTAGAAACAAAAGTCAAAGAACCAGCTGCTTTTTATTTTGAATTAACTACGAAAGACCAAAGAGTGCATGCCTCAAACATCCTGAATAAACTAAAATACGTAGTACAACGAGAAAACTTTGTTTTCTTTCAGTAAAGAGACATCAAAGCAAAAACATTCAAACACTACGGAATGTTCCTCTCCCGGCTATTCTCGGGGATAAACCATTATTGCAAAGTATCAAACTGCATAAAAGTACCACTGAGGATCTGGCTCAGGTTACTTAGAGACAAAATGTTTGAAAGTGATGCAAGAATACTACACTGGCCAGCATATGACACAGAATTCACCCCTGCAAAATTGATAGTAGGTTTAAATATTGGTGCAACTTTGGCATTACTGCATATTGGAAAATATCATCTGAAAAAGATTTAAATACCTTTCAACAATGTCAGACAGTAACAACCTGGAGAGGGGTGACTTCTTTAGATATCTCCAATTAAGACATCACTTTAATACAGCTATTGTGTCCAAGGAGAGAAAGCCTTTAGTTCAAATTTTTATAGATGCATGTAAAGGGAAACTGACAAAAAAACAAATCTCTATGACCTACTCAATACTACAGATAGAAAGGAAACTCTACCACTTACATTAAACTCAGATGGGAGAAAGAGGCAGAATAAACCTATCTGAAGAAGATTGGTCTAATATATGTGAAACCATAGCCACTACTTCAAGCTCCGATTCATGGCTTTGAAAAATACTCAGAGCTTCTCTTTTTTTTTTTAAATCACCCCTAAGATTAAAGAACTCCGAAGTAAAAATGCTGAACATAGTAAATGTTGGAGGTAATGTGGATATACTTCAGTAGGCCACTTCCATATTTTTTGGGAATGTCCTAAAATCTCCCCCTACTGGACAGAAGTGGTTGAAAGAACCAAGCAGATAACTGGGTTACAGGTGGAGGGGAGCTTCAGTGTCATTTACTTAGGCAACATAACAATTGGACTGAAGAAACAGGACAGATACCTGCTACAGATATTACAGGCAGCCAGCAAAAAAAGCTATAATACGCAAGTGGTTGAATGGGGAACCTCCAACTGTTTCGGACTGGACAGAAATAACACACGAAATTCACGTTATGGAGCGACTAACCTCCTTGAGACTGTCCTCAGAAAAATGTGAAAAATACTGGAAGAAATGTAAATGTTTTCTTACTGAGAAATTACTCTAGAGCCTTGTGGTATTCCTTTGTATTACCTCTGGTAATAATATGTATCTGAGTTGTACATAATTTTCAACTTGTAACCTTGTGTATGTCAAACTTCTACCTAGATGGCCTAATCCCCCTTCTGTTTTTTTGTTTGGTCGGTCCTTCTTCTGTTGTCTTATGTTCAAATGTTATTTTCTATAAAAATGGAAAAAAACACTCACTAAAGTAAAAAAACCAACACTACGGAAGCCGTGCAGGGACAAACGGAGTGTACCTTTGGTCCAGCAGCAGAGATGATGATGTGTCCCGGCGGCTGGATCCACGGTTCTCCATCCACCTGGACTGGTATCGGTTTCCTCAATGTCAGCCTGATGTAGTTCCCTTGAGCAATGCGAATCCCAGAACGGAAACCACTCTGCACCTGGCCCTGCGCACACACACACACACACAGTGTGGTAAACCCTCTGGATAAAACCAGTCTGTACTTCTTCACTCTAAATTGTCTCACCATGTGGACGACCCCTGTGACCCCAACCACCTCCAATAGGCCGTCATCGATGCTGGGTTTCTCATAGCGACTGTCGACCTCTGACCCCCAGAGATCAGCACCTGAACCCCAACTACACACAAGAAGATGAACGTGAGGTCAAGACTGTGTCTGTGTGTGTGTCTGTGTGTGTGTCTGTGTGTGTGTGTTACCTTGGTATATTGAGGAAGATTAGCCCCTCTATGTTGGGTAATGGGACTTCCTGCCCATCCACGTGAAGCTGCAGCTCTTTGTGGAGACTCCTGGTGTGACTGATCTTCTGCAGGCCTACCTTCACATACACACCTTTGTTATGAAACCTGTGGAAGACAGGAAGCAAAAGGGCTGATTGGAAACGTGGTCTTCACTGTCAGAAACACGCACCAGTACTTTCTGTAAAGTGCAATACCACTGATGACCACTAGATGTCAACTAGAAAACAATCGTAACTCTTATTCATAAAGCGTCAACTTTAATGGGAAATTACAATCGACCACAAAATTCTGGCTCTCTCATAAATTTTCACCTGCTGGTGAATTTGTCGGGTTCGTCCTCTCGAGCCAGGTGGAAGTCGAGGCTGAGCTCCGCGTCGATACCGAGACCAAAGTAGTTGTTCATCTGGACAATCTGAGGGAAAGACAGATACTTCCATGATACTTTTATCCATTTTTTCCACCACAGCATCTGTATAAAAAACGGAAACATCCACAACCTGAGCGAAGTTAAACCAACCCTAACTTGTGAAAACAAAAAGAACTACAGGGATACCCAGAGAACCGAGATCTCCACCGAGGCTAATATGATTTATTTCACTTTTTCTCTAAAGTGATCCCAAAATTTAACGGCTTGTTACATTTTTACTTTGAAGGGAGGTGTCCTGTCCACCTCCCTTCGGGTTCTGTGAAATTTGTGCATAATCTTGTTGTCAAACAATCATCGACCACCATTGGGCTCCACCTTGGCAGCGGAAACTACCGTAGCTTGTGGAGTTCATAGATATCCTTAAAATTAACAAACAGTTTGTTTGGGTTTATGGGTTTTTCCTAACTCGCTCTGGCATCAGCTGTGCAAAAACATCAGTGGAGTGTTTTTGGATGACATCATAGCCCCTCTACACACCAGGAGAAAAACCACCTCCCTCCAAAGTTCAGCTGATAGCTGGAACAAATTAACATGAACAAAACTCCCAGGAAGTCCAGATCCTTTCTGTTCTGTATGAAAGGAAAGTTGTGAGCAGCTGAAACTGAATCAAATGGCAACAACAAGCTTGTACTTCACTTCTGGCATCAGGAGAATGACCAGACTGCAGGATGTTTTCAGCTGATTGGCTTTCGGGAAGCAGTCAGTGGAACTTCTTGTTCCAGCTGTTACAGATGCATCTGAACTAACCATGACCATTGTTAGTTCATGGACTTTTGCCTGGTTGTAAAGTCTAGACCACGAACATGTTTCAGGTTTTTGGAAATTATGTTTTATCTCTTAATCTAATAATGATAATGCTTTTGGATCGGACCTTGGGTGGCTCCAAGAAGTCGTTCTCTTTGCCATCCTCTGAGACATCCTGGGCGTCCAGCAGGATGGTCCAGCGGTCCATCAGAATCTCATCAGCCTCATAAACCGACACTAGGATGTGGTAAGGGTCCTCACCACTGTAACCTGGACCCCACCGCAGGATACGAGCCAAGTCGTTACCTGACAGGACACAAATCAAACTCAACTGTTTACCAGCAAGTTAAAAACTGCCAAGTGCCCAAATCGACTCAACAGGAACTCGTCTCTGCATTAGAAAACAAATAAAAGGAGCAGCGTTTGGTCTCACCTGTTCCTAGTGGTACAATGCCGATGGGCGGTTCGCGACAGGTCAGTTTGTGCCTTACAGCCTCCAGCACTCCAAGCACCCAGCCCACCGTCCCATCGCCCCCGCAGACCAGCACCCGAAACCGGGGAACCTCCCTGAACGTGTGCAGGCTGCAGAGCGAACAGTAGAGACAGTTTTACTGCGATGACCACAATTTAAAACGAGGTGAACATTTCTGACACCGACTGAAACTTCACAAATGTCTTTAGGAGATTGGTACCCCTCCACAGACTACCTGCCCAGACTGGAAGCAGCCTCACTGTTTGCTGCTGGGTTGAATCTGCAATGCTTTTTTTTTCAGCTTTTTGTGGCTCCGTGAGATGCTTTTATGTTACTTGGCAATGGTTTTTGTGGCTCTCGTTAGCTGTTTTGTGTCTTTTTTGTGGTAATTTCTCATCTCTTTGTACTCTGTCGCATCCCCCTGCAGTCTTATATTTATTTTCAGTTGTTCTGCATGGCGTTGAGGTTGTTTGCAACTCTTTCTAGAAAGCACAACCACTTCAGTTTTCTTCTGTTTCAAATTTTAAAAATTAGGTTAAAACCTAAACAATTACTAACAAACTATAACAATAACATCATAAATAAACAGGCAAACGTCATTTTGTATCACCTTTTAACTTTGATGGTGATAAATCCGGTCTGCAGCATACTGATGGAAATGTTGCCAGGTTTGCCAGTAAGTGTCACACACTACATGTGAAACCCACTGGTTTCCACCATTTTGAACCCTTAATATTATCTCAATATTTGGCTCCCAGAAGTGGAGCTAAGTTATCAGCTAATGATAGCTAGCTGAATTAGACACGACACAGATAAACAAAAAAAACATCCAAATAAAATCCTAGAAATAGTTAACCTCACAGCAGGTTGGTCAGATAACTGCATTAAAAAAGCTCCAGAAGGCTCCAACAGCACATTTATTCCAGTCACAGAGGCCACGCCCCTAATAATTAAACTGTAAGGTGAGTTATAGAACGTCCCCCTGTACAGGTGTTATGAAGGGGTACATAACAATAATTCGTCTCTAAGTAAATTTATTGCTGGTTATGGTTCCAGTGAGGCGAAAAGTTCACCAGAAATCAGAAGAGATCTGCTAACTGCAAACCCACTGCTGTGTCTACAGTGATGATCTGTAGTTTTTTTCTATAAAATAAGTAGTGACGGCGTCGGAAAATCCTCTGCTTTCACCGAGGTGGTGTGCTGTTGTCCTCACCCGGCCAGCGGGCTTCCGTTCATGATGTCGAAGACCTGGTGAGGGTTCAGGAGCTTCCGGAAACCATAGAGGAGCTCTCTCCCCTTCAGACCGCCACTCTTCGGGTTGACAAACACCAGCAGAGGACACACGTCTGCTCCCAGCGTGTTCTGCTGAAAGGAAAACCCGATGCTGGTGAGATGTTGGGCAGAGGTAAGAGACATCTGGAAGCTGAATGGTTTTATTCAGTGTGCTTGTTTCCAGAGATTTTCCTGGAGCTCTTTAAGCACCGCAGCCTCATTACATCTGCTCGGTTCGGTAAGAAGACACCAAAACTCCTCGTGCTAAGAGTGTGTTCGCAGAGCCTGAGTTTAATGAGGCGTATTTGAACAACAGTTACCGTGATCGCCGGAATGACCAGCGAGGTGAGCGTCTTGTTGTTGATCGAAGTATCTTTAGTCAGCATGTAGATCCTCTCCGCTTCAGCGAAACACGAGATCTGCAACACCACCGCACCTGGACACACACACGCACACACACACTGTAACAGCAGTCTGGCAAGGAAGGAGCGGCTAGCAGGTCCAGCGGGCATGTGGTGTGGAGGTTAGCCGGATAACTCGAAGCCAGTCAGTTAAATTAAACAACAGACCTTTATTCATTATCAGCAACATAAGACCATACAAGCCAGGTCTCCACGGCTCTACTCTGTCCATACATACATGTGCGGGGTTCGGTAGTCGTCGGCGCCAGGCCGTTACAACAGTAAGGTGTTTCCTCGGACAATGGAACATGAGCAGCATGGAATGGCTGCCGCTAACAACACACACCCACTAGGAGACCCCCACAACTACTACAACAGTAGGGCAACCCCCCCCCCTAGTGGTGCTATGACCCAAAAGGGTTGTTACAACACACACACACACACACACACACACACACACACACACACAGAGGAAAAATCTGAGTTTGATGTCTCAGACCCTCAGTTTATCTCAAATCAGCTGCTGCTAACTTTCTTCTAAGACAGCCATACCTTATAGGTTTAAACAGAAGGGGGTGGAGCATGTAGGTCTGAGATGACCATATTAGGAATATAACTCTTTGTGACATCATATAGAGCCAATGGTACAAAAAGCCAACTGAAACCAAGTGTTTAGAGCATACTAAGGCTGAGCTGTGGGATCTGTACGCACTGAGCTCATCATTAGAAACTCTGACTGTGTTAAATATGAACATTCATCACTGAGACAGGAAACCAGGTGTGATCAGAAAGAATTTGCTCTTAAATAATACAAAGTCATGGTTTTGAGGTTCATCGGGCCAGCAGTGTGACCGTCAGCGTTATCATCATTTCTTTAAATATTTGTCCCCCAGGGTTGCACAGCGAACACAGACTTCTGACGGAGAAAACCGAAGGAAACGACGCCAATGATGCCACCACTCAACGCAGTGTTCAACGCACCCTACCTGCTCAGCAGGTTTACCTCACTGCACCTTTGAGCACAGAGAAAAATACAGCTGAAGAGTCACCATTTCAACAAACCACAGGAGTTCAGCTGCACCTGAAGATGACCTTGAAAAAGAGATTTTAGATTTTTATGGAAAACTCCCCAGAACTTTCTGATCACACCTCATAAGTGAGCGTCAGTGAGTCAGGAAGACCATTTAACTGATCTGGACAGCAGCGCATTTCAGAGAGAGTCCCGTCCTCTTTAGAAACATGTATTTATCCGTCTCTGTCCATCAGGCGACGCTCGAGTCCTGCTTCCCACTCTCACCATGGTTAGCTTGCAGTTCACAGATTTCTTCTGACATAAATTCAGTAAGATGTGTTCAAATTTATTTACCCATAAGGACACAAGAAGTCCTCGTGGGACAGAACCAGTGTGAAAACTACAGAAGGTGATCTGAGCAGGAGGAGGCCAGGAAAGACTACATGTGTCCTCAAACCTGCCCAGCAGGCTGCTTTCATGACGGACGACTCACCTTGATTGAGATAGAAATTGCTGATGGTGACCAGGTGACCTGCAGAGAGGAAGAGGAGGACAGGTGAGTCAGAGCGGCAGAATTAAACCTGAAATTAACAGTTAAGGGGAAATGAGCCTGAACATAAAACTTCGGTTTGAATAAAAACACAACAGAGCTTCACTTTTTAACTTCGTCACACGCTTTAATCACGTTTGGTTCACATCCACCCACCAGAGGGCGCCACAGAAGGAAAGCATGCGTTTTTTAAAGCGACTCACTCTTGATGGCGAGGTGTTCCTCGATCAGCTGCGTGTACTTTTCTGTGGTGAGCAGGGGGGGCAGCCCTCCAATCAGCAGCTCCACCCGCACCGCCCGGTTCTTGTTCTCCACGATGTAGAACCGAGTCTGATTCATCTGCCGCAGAGACACCTGCACATAGCGCGACGCCACATCACCACGTCAGGGTGCGTCCACCATCTTTTTATTCTGTACTATGGTTACGATCTAACTGAGGCACTACGCAGGAATGACCACAAAGCTCACTGAATTCGAGGCAAGCGGTTAGGATGCAGACCACGAGTCCCCGACCTTTACCTGCCCGTCATCTCTACGTTTCCCCTCCCTCTCCCTCTCGATGGTCACAAAAACAGAAAACATGCAGACAAAATAAAAGATTATGTAAACACCTGCAGATGAATTTTGCAAACTGAATAACGAGTGGCTCCACAGTGGAGTGGTTAACACGTTTGTCTAACACATGGAAACGTCTGACAGCGAGAGGAGACTGAAATCCCTGCGAGGACTGCAGATCCTAACCACGCACAGCAGGAGACGCCGAAAGAAGCAGAATCAGCTAACTGATGCTGGCGGCTTTGCCACAGAGAAACCAAAGAGTGTCACCCTCTGCAGAAACCATTATTTTTATACTGTAAAAATGTTTATATTTGCAGCTCGGATATCCAGCTTAGCAGACTTATATACCTGCAACTAAAGTAATAATAATAATAATAATAATAATAATAATGCAAAAAAAAGAAGAAGAAAAAAAGTGATGTTTATTTTAGTGACACGTGTCTCTGTCAGAGTTACTACAGTAACTAAAATTAAACTCCAGACTAAAGCTGGGTGTTAAAAGCGTATAATCAAAATAAAAAAGAGAAGTGAAACGATGCTGTGTACCAACAACCCCGAGGTCAGTGTGGCTAAATCTGTCGACACATCAAGCATCAGCAGGCTGCGGTGCACTTCTTCCTCATGCTGTGTTTGAGCTGTAAACGCTCATAAACACTTCTTTTCTTTGTTCTTATGAAACATACTTCAAGAGGTTTGTGGTGAGCGTAGCAAACATTATGTAGGAGCTGGTAACGGATAATAAATACTGATTTGTAAATAACAGGACAATAAACAGAACTTTTTATACAACATTATACTGCAGAATACTTTTAACTATGCAGCTCATCCTCTTTTTGTTGACAGTACTCACTCCACCATAAACACAATCAACAATGGAAACGTAGCTTTAGAAAGCTGTAAATATTCCTGTTACCACTGTGACCTTCACATCAATCTACTGACCTTGTAGGAGAGGTCAGAGGTCAAATTATGTTGGACGAGACCTTCTATATGTTGAACCATGTTTTCTAAGTCAGTTTTCCACCAATTAATCATGAAGTTAAAGACCTCAGTGGATGTAAGCCAAGCTCTAATGGACCGCCAACACCAGCCCACTCTGCACTCTTACAGAGTTTTATCAGAATTCATTCAAAAAATTTTGTGCTATCGTGTTTACAGACAGAATGACACGCAGGCGCTACCAAAACCTTACCCTAACTTGGTGAATATAATCGAATATATTCATATAATCTGACCTCAGACACGTGGCTAGTCACTAATCTTTGGATGTGCAAAAGGCAACAATTAAATGCATCACTTATTCTCAGCGTTGGCATTTATGAAAGTTCATGAAATCTTGTTTGTCCTCTTACCTTCCTGATCTCCCGCAGTTTGTCCCGAAGCTTTTCCTGAGGAGTCAGCGTCTGTCTCTGCACTGGATGACAGAGACAGAAAGGTCATGACCTTCTCCGGTATCACATAGAGCTTCTGCAGAGCATGGCAAGACTCCACGCTCTGCTCTAAGGTCCAGGTTTATGGTTTTAGAAGCGCTGAAGAAGGTGCGTAATGTTTAAAATGAAGAGAATGACAGCGGCTTGTACTGTGTGCAGCTCAGGTGTGGGTGAAGTATTCAAAACACTAAACTGAGCTGAAAATATTCATGGGCCAGAAGCAGCTCCACGCTGACCACGAACCACTTCAAAAATGGATCTACAAAAAAACCCCACTCTGACGTGTTCTAGAGACCTAATGTATTTCATTGTGATTGTGCATGTTCTCTGAGAACATGGCTGAAATTTGATATTGGCTGAGCGTCTCAAAAAGTAAGTTTAACATAAAACAAAAGAAAATCAAAAGCTGTATTGGGTGTGGCTTAAAGGCAATCTCAAAATAGGGGGCGTGGTCAGAAATGCAACAAATATGGGCGTAGCCTATTTAAAAAACTATTTCAATAATTGTTTATTAATGGCTGTACAAAGTAAGATTTAAGTAAGATTGTAAGACCTGATTCATATTATATTATATTATATTATATTATATTAAATTAATCGGTGACTTAAATTTTTTTTCTCACCATAAATAAATTTGTAATCTAAACTATCTGCAATTAAAATTTTACCCTTGCAATTTCTGACCTTCATACTGGTACTCCGGTGTAAAGTTTCGCCAGAAATAAGTATTAAATAAAAGATTGTAGACGTATAGGTGTGGCTCATACATCAGAATGCTGAACTCTATGAAAAGCTTGAAATCAGTGATTGTTTTTCTAGACAAAGCTTTTTTTTTAAAACTTAAATCTATGAATGGTTTTTATTAATAGTGATAATAAAATAAGATTTAAATCTGTACAAGAACAATATGGTTCCTGTAGTTGGTCCTGCTTGGTCGAGCTGTAGAAAAGAGGCCCGTGATTGAGTGATAAACGATGTAATAGGGACATATGAATAACACCGCATCATCATCGTGTCAGCATTAATATGTGCTCTACCGCAGTGCTCATACTCGTTTTCCAGGTCAGCTGCAGGTTGGGTTATTTTTCTTCACAGTCACCAAAATGTGATTTTGTTTTTCCTCATGCGGGTAGTTCTCACCTTGCTTGCTGCTCATGCAGACCTCCAGCAGAGAGAATTTTGATAGATCTTCCTCCTGAAACCGCACATATCATCGACACCATCAGTGGTTTCAGGGCTGAACTTACATAAACAGCTCAAATTGCCGATTGAAGTATAAACTGCTCAAATGTCCTGCTCATGTTCATTCAGGCATTAATATTAGCCTGGACGCGTCTAACACTTGTAATTTTACCTGTCTGTCCAGCTTACTGAGAACCTCGGCGAGGACCGAGGACGTCGTGCTGCTGTCTGAGACGGAAACCGAAATGAAAGCAACGCCTGACCTGAAACACAAAAACAGTTAGTTGACAAAAACCAGGGACTCTATGTGTAACGGTGGACGTAGCTTCCAGGTTTGATGGGCTTAAATATGCATTAAATCCAATGACCTGCAGAGGGCGACTCCTCTAGCTGCAAACAACTGTGGCTGTACACGTTTATGGTCTCATTAGTCATTCGTTTGAAGGACTATATACAGGACGATGATCATGTCAGAAATTTTGATTCAATCAAAGTGGGCGGGGCTACCTCGTGATTCAACCAGTGGGTGACATCACAGTGGCTACGTTCATCTCTTATACACAGTACATGACAAAAGGTTGCTTTCTTGTGGTGGACAGAGTCCTGACTAAACTCACTTGGGCCAGTCAGTGTACACCTTGATGACCTCAGTGACTCGGGGTTTTGCCCTCAGCAGCCACGAGTCGCCTCCGTCCTTCAGCGAGTTCCTGTTGTCCGGGCTGCCGTTGCGGTTCAGGATGTCGTCGCTGTGCAGACGCTGCGGGCCGCCGATTTCGTGCAGCTCGAAGTCCTGAGGGTCGTCGGGGAGGTAGAAGGCCCTCAGTGCCGCCTCCTGCAGGACAACACAGGTATCATAGAGCTATGGGGGTTTTTTGTTTGTTTTTTTAAATGCCTAAAAAGAAGTATATTTTTTCAGGCATTTAACTCACTTTCTAGTTTACAGTCTTTATTTTGGTTTCAATTTGTCACTACTTAAAAGCCTTACTCTTTAGCTCATAATCTTTTTTCATATTCTCAATTATTGCTGTACCTAATGTTGACTTTTCATTTGACAGTTATGAATTTTATTTATTTAATTTATTTTACTTAAGATTTAAAATCTGAACTTTGACTGTTCTCCTGTTTTTGGGACAAAATTTAAACTTTTTTAAAGAATTCTTACTTTTTTTAATCAAAGAAATTTGACTATTTTTTTTTAGTTTTATCATTTGTCATCTTCTAATTTATTGATTTGTTTTTTTCTTTTAAGTTTGAGTCAAATTTTGATTTGTTTTTATTGTAACTTATTGTTAATTTGTATATGAAAAGTTTTTAAACCATTTACGCCATAATTTTGACTTTACTCATAAGTTTGGGGGTTTTAAGCCTTTCATATCTGTAACTATTTAATTATGTAAATCCTGGTTTTTCATTTCATAATCTTTCCTTAATTAATATTCAAATCCAACCAAGGTCAAAGTTAGACACAGTCTTACTGAGAAGCAAGATTAGTCACGGTTTTCGGGATATTCCTCTGACACCATTCTGTGTCATATTACTAAAAATAGCTTTTACAGAATTATAGCTCACTGCTTTTATTTTGAAAGTTGTGTTCCATGAAAGTTGTGTGAGATTTCGGTGGTAGAAGAGGTAGTAGTACCTGTCTTGGTGTGTGTGTGTCTGTGTGTGTGTCAGGTTTTTGGGAGGAAGCAGAGCCCTTACCACCACTTCCTCATTCTTTGTGATTGAGACCAGTCGGAAGAAACCGCGCTTGACTGCATCGTCGCCATCAAACACCTTGAGAAACTGTTTACCTGTGGGTCACAGTAAACAAACCAGACACAACCAGATGTGACTGCAACATCTGCAAGCAGAAATGTTATTCCACAGCTGTATCATCCACCAGTCGGTCATTAATAAAACCTCTGAAACACAAAGGGAGCTTGTATACAGACATACGGTGAACCGACCTGACTCTGAGGCAGCCAGCTGACCGTCTTTGGACGCTGGCGCTGCTGCAGCAGAGAGATCAGCATCTTCGGAGTTATCTAATGGAAACATGGAGGAAAAGAGCCGGTCAGGTGAGACAGTTTACTGGACACAGAACTTCCTGATCAGATTTCAACAAGCTGGAACAACCTGAAACAGACCCAGATCAGCAGCTCACCTTATTCTCATTTAGAGCCTGACGTCTGAAATCTTAGTTTGTGGATTTGTCAAGTAATAGAATATCACCAGCCAAGAAAGAAAAAGACAAACGTCTTTACAATCACTGTGAGGAGGCCGCTGTGTCTGTCTCAGCTCCATGTTTATTACTGTTAGTTGTTGTTTGACTTTATTTGTCAGCACCTTTCATACAGGTGCATCAACTCAAAGCATCAGCAATCAATTAAAAAATACAAAAGGACTCTGACAGCACCACAACAGTTGGTGTTTCAGCATAGAAGCACAACACCAACCACCACAAAGCAATGATGTGTTAATCTCATAGACCCATATTTTATTCACAATTGAACAAATGTTTAAACTGAGAGATTTCCCAAAAATTATAAGCTCAATTTGAATTTGATGGCAGAAACAAGTCTCAAAATGTTGGTACGCAGCAAGAAAAGGCTGGAAACGTAAGTAATACTAAAAAGAAACAGCGGGTATAAGAAGAGCATCTTAGAGAGGCAGAGTTTCTCAGAAGTAACGATGGGCAGAGATTCACCAACCTGTGAGTTTTAGCTCATATCTTATTTTTCTGTTTACACATTTGATATGTTTTCTGTGTTCTATTGTGAATAAAATACAGATTTTAAAATCATCAAATTCTGTATTTAATCTCCAGTGTCTCAACTCTTTCTACAAACAGAGTAGAAAAGTGAGTTCAGATCTTGTGAGACTTTGGAGATCGTCTGGAGGATGAAAATGAACTCTGGTTGTTTCTGACTTTGCTGCCTTTCTTCACGCGCAGCCTCCTGAGCTCTGACTTTGATTTGTTTTGCTGTTAAGAGTTTTATTTTGGAAGAATTCTCTGGAAAACAGAAACACCCTGAAGTGTTTTTGTGAATTTTGCGATTTGGCCCTTTGAAACCTGCAGGGGCTCGTGTTTCAGCTCTCGGCGTTTGGATGTTTGTCTGCACTATTCACATCCTGACTTCTTTAAAAACATATTTTTTCAGTTTCACAGCTCAGATCAGCAGTGAAGCTGTCAGGAAACGAGCCGAGCGTTTGCGGTTCACACAGTTTGTGTCAGTAGCGTCAAAGGATGTGGTCTGGAGGAGCATATGTGTGTTTGTTTCACTCCTGCTGTGCAGACCTGCCTCCCATTAACTCCCGATGATGTAAATCTTTATTTTTTTTGAAGTGTGAACATTTTCTGTAAGGCGGGGTTCACTGTGTGCATACCCAGCTCGTGGCTGCAGCTCTCAGCGATGCGGTAACAGTGCATCTTGCTGAAGTTTCTGGAGTCGAGGCGGACACAGGCCGGATGCAGCAGCATGCAGCGCAGACGTCCCAGAGTGCACTCTGCCGGCATGCCGAGGTAACATGCTGCATGGCTCTGCAGGCGGGAAAGCAACATGTCACTTTACACACACCAAGCTCAGGGAAGTGAAACATCATGTAACACCCGTGATCTCAGAGTTTTATCAGCCTCATCGTCTGAGGGTGGAAGACAAATCCAAAACCTGCAGTTCCTCTAACGCCCACAAGGGGCTCCAGCAGCGAGTCAGTCCCCACAGACTCTATGTTAAAACTTTACAGCAGAAATAGACACGTTTACAGCCTGATACACACACTGCTTTAGTATCTGTAGCTAATCCCCCCTTCATAACACCTGTACAGTGTTAAAATTTACATTATTAGGGGTGTGGCCTCTTTGACTGACAGTTCAGCTAGCTGCTAGCAGGGCTTCACTTGAACTGCACCTCTGGACTGTGTTTGTGCTGTTGGAGCCTTTTGGAGCATTTCTAAGTAAGTAAATTAGGTTGATAACCAAGCTAGTTAGCATTAGCTGGTAGTTTAGCTGATAACGCATGCCACCCTCTGATCCAAATATGGGTGCTCTTGGTTCCCAAAGAGGTCACAAAAAACTACAGCTGAAATTTCATATTGAGTCCAGAAACTTATATATACAGTCTAAGGCACAGGTGTCGAACTCCAGGCCTTGAGGGCCGATGTCCTGCTGGTTTTAGATGTGTCCTTCCTACAACACAGCTGATTTAAATGTCAAATCACCTCCTCAACATGTCTTGACGTTCTCCAGAGGGTAATGAACTAATCATTTGATTCAGGTGTGTTGACCCGCGGTGAGATCTAAAACCTGCAGGACACCGGCCCTCGAGGCCTGGAGTTCAACACCCCTGGTCTATGGGGTAAGGTGGATCTGTGGAGACTCAGGAATCACCTTTACTTGTTAACAGTTTCTGTATCACCAGGACCAGAGACAGCTAAATGATCTCAAAGAGGTTCAATTTAAATTTAGGAAGAGAATAGTCTGGGAATGGAGGGACTCCAGTTAGCTGGGGTGAAGCTTTAAACCTTAATGGAATTTAATTCATCAACTGTACAGGTGTCATGACTGGACTGGAGCCTCTGCTGGACGTTAGAGGCACTGCATGTTTTAGCACTTGAGCTGCTTGAAACCCAACCTAAACCCCACCCTAGAGGAAATCAACACTGACACATTTTTCGCTGATTCTCACCGTGATGCCGCACCACTCGCACCTCATCCCTGCCAGGACGTCAGACGACCCGCACGAACGCCGGCAAACCTCACACCTTGCCGCTGACGCCAGGTTTCCCTCCCTCCAGTGGTGGTGGTATGTATCCTGGAGCAGAAAGAAAAGAATGAGTTTCAGTCCAGCGCTAAAAATAGTCCCCATCAGCCGCAGCTAATTGAGGAGGATGTAAAAATGAAATGTCATATTTGTGAGGAGGAAAGCACTGTGTGAATAGATGGGCTGAAACCCGACGACAGCTTCCCGGGGTTGTTGTCAGCCTGTCTGCCATCATCAGCTCTGCAGGAGATCAGCTTCATGCTTTTCACTTTTTATCCAGACTGTGAGCGATCGATGGGTTTTGATCGAGCTACACACACTGAACCGACAGCAGACATCCTCATTGAAGTGTCTTACAACGTCTTTGATTAAAGTCAGACTGACTGGACCTGATCAATATCACTACTTCACAGAGCCCAGTTTCTATTGTAGACTAGCTGCACAGTGGGCGCTACCTACATTTCAAACTATAGAAAATTTGTCAGGTAGGAATTCAGTTATCAATTATTTTTGTTTTCGTTTTTTAAGGTGGAAATATCTACTATCTCATCTTGTGCACATGGTATTACACTTCAATATTCACAGCAGTTTTAATCACAAAGTCTGCATTTGGTGACACTTCCCTCTCCTTTAGTGGAAAATACTGATGCATGAACTTTCTCAAGCTCCTGCTCTTCAGTTCAAGGAGTGACTGATCGTTTTCATTGTTGTCACAAAAAATGATGTCACAGATGCCAGAGGACAGAGCATCCCTGCCATGCGCCCGTTTTTTTGGTAACCTCGCGTGCAAAGCAAGGGATGAAGCGTGAGAGACAAGGTCATTTCAGCACATCTCAGTGATCGCTCACTGCAGAAGCACAGAGATGGAGAACACTGATGCAGAACACTTTGAGACGACCACCACGACTGCTTTATTTCCTGTTTGTGTTTTTAACTGAGTTAGACACAGTTTCAGGTTTGCACAAGCACCAACCAAAACCGCGAGATGAGTGGACGCTGAGGGTTCAGCTGGCACCAGAGAGCAGCAGGTATTATATAAGAGAATAAATTCAGAGGCCTTGTGTTACTTCTAACAAAGTCAGTATTTTAAAAAGAAATACAATAAAAATCTACAATAAAGTCGTCATAGCTATGGATGTGAGGGATCAGAATAAACTATTAAACTACCTAAAATAATTATTAAAGCGATCGATGTGCCAAACGGCTCACTGATAGATCACGTAGCTGGAGTCTACTCTAAACTACTTCCAGCAGTCATGTTTCACAGCTCGCTGAGCTCAGCTGCATCTTCCACCTATAGAGCCTGCCCTCTGGTGGTGTTTTTGTGCATTACAACATAACACACGGCCTTAACACAGCATCTCTGTGCCAGTTAAGAAGAGCCCGTTTGTTAACCAAACTGACTGAACTTCTCTGGTTCGGCCCTTTTATGATCTGATTGTGAACGTCATAGAGAAAGTCCTCATCTTCAGTGACATTTCTGTGTCACTGTTTGCGAGTTTAGGCACAAGAAACATGAGGCAGTAGCGCCCCCATGAGGTCAGACTGAAAACTGTAGCATTGGCCTACGTAGTTTTAGTCCAGCTTACTGTTGGAAACACTTTATATTTATACTGATATTTTTTAAAGCGATACCTGCTCCAGAATCCCGTCCAGTTGGCAGCTGCGACAGTCGGCACAGGTGAAGATGGCACAGTCAGCGTGGACATGCAGCTCACACACTGAAACACACACACGCAAACACACACACGCTAATAAAAAAAATCACTCATGAGATTTAATCCACTGGTCTACTTGGTGATGGTGCTGGTCTGACCTTCGCAGCGCAGCGCCGTGCTTCCCTCTGTTTGTTTCCTGCAGACGCAGCAGAAACGTTTCTTCTGACCGGCGGGACCGAAGCAGTGAGCCACCGGCACCTGCAGGGGGCAGCAGCAATGTATGTTAACAAACAGACAAAGTAAACGCAACACTGAGCCTCCAGCCTATTGGCTGTCCATGAATACAGAGCTTAATTAAAAAAACAAAATCCCAAAAACAAAACAGCACATTGCTCCTGCTGCTCCAAACAGTCTGTAAATCTGCATTGCTCCTCTGATTAAAATAGTCCCCATCAAAATACAGCTGTTGGCTGCAGTTTTTATGTTGACTTACAAATGTTGCTGTAAATATCATGGCTGTTATTTGTTGTTGTTGTTGTAATTGCCATGTTTGATCCAATGACCTCTCTTCATTTCTTAAAAAGAAATGATTAAATGCATTTTATTGCTCTGTTTTTCCTTCACTTTAACGCTCCTCGCTCAGTGTCGCTTGTGTACTTTACTGTAATGACCGAGTGGAAATGTTTATAATGAATAAAGAGACCGTCAGGACAGAGGGATCTGTTATAGTTTTGCATTTTTCCAAATCCTTTATTTATAATGAGCCACCACTGAAGCGGCATGACAGGTTATGTAAGAAGATAACATTCAAACATGAGGGGCAGAGTGAAGGCCTGCAGCTGCATCACATCCAAGAGAGCCAAACACCCCAGAACAACGTGAACGCAGCCGTATGGCAGCTCACAGTGTATTTACATTAAGTTTTAATTCTACTCCACGAATGTGCTTTAATCATTTACTTACACATTATCTTATTATTAGTGTGTGCACATTGATGTTTATATATGACATTTTTTTAGAGCTTTATTTAAACTTTTGCCCCTGAAAAGCCGTGGAGCTGGGAAGAGATGTCGGCGACATTAATGATAACTAATGCTTAACGGTGTCCCACAAGGCTCAGTTATGGGTTCAGTTGTTTTTCCAGTTTTTATATTGATGACACTGTGTTATGTAAAGTTATACGCAGATGATACCATATTATTTTGTTATGCTGATTCAGATGATCTTAAACTTGTACCGAATGTACGTAAAACCACATTTCTGTTACTCTGCTATGGCACATCTCTACTGTTCGACATTTCATTATCGAGAGAAATACAATTTGACTTGTGTCAGATGATGTCATAGATGAATATAACTGGTTATCATCTACATAGAAATATATAGTTTTCTAATAATATTACATTAGGGAAGCATGTATAAAGTAAAAAGTTTGGCTTCAGCACAGACCCTTAGGTGATTGAGGAAATCTCCAACAAAATTTGCATGCAAAATACCAGGAAGTATCCCATAAATACAATTCAAACTAGTACAGTGCGTTTCCTTTAATGCTAATTGCGTATTCTAATTTCTTCATTACAATGTTGTGACCAGCAACATCAAACACTGCACTGAGCACAGATACCAGTCGACTATCAGAGGTGATAAGAAGATCATGATGATACTTGTCATGTAGGAAACCTCTGAGGGGCCCTGCTGCCTTCAGGTTTTGGTTTCTGTAATAATAATCTGGTAACTGTCCATCATATTTCTGTAAGCTGAGTGTTTTGGTGTCCAAACCTCCAAACTGGACTTCCTGGATCACACTTCAGTGTGTCTAGTGAAAGTATGTTACGTGAAGCACCACACAGACCACACTCTGAGCTGTTGTTTTCCATTTGTGTTTTGTTTGATTATTTTTGTGCCGCGCCGTTTTTGTGCTTATAATGGAGCTGCTGCTTGTCAGGTCGGAGGGTAGAAATACTGAACGCTCTTTAGTTAAACCTGACCCAAGAGCTGCCTGAGCAATAATAAGGAGCCTGAGGATATTTCACATTAAAAGCAGGTGAGGAGAAAACACCACTGCTGCCGCCTGCTCGTGTTTATTGCAGGGCTATTGATCGGTGCAGCAGTTAGTCAAGCTCAGTGATCAGTGCTGTGCTGATCGATAAACATCGTGTCGGCGCGTGTGTAGCGTTTCAGCGAGGCGGCAAAAGTGAAGGAGACAATAAAAAGAAGGGCTGGAGAGCAAACTGTGAAGCTGACAGAACAAAGCAGGTCTGCTGCTTTCATTTTATAACTTTGTTGGCTGATTATGTCTGGTTTGTTCTGCTGGGTAGAGTTTGTTCACTCACCATGGGCCATTTCTAGAATGTCACCTTCACTGGAAGCACAATTATCCACTTGTTTCAGTGCAATGAAGTCTCTGCAGCTTTTCATTTCTTACAATACAGAGTGATAAAGTCCACAGCAGAAGCTAAATCCCTGCTCTGATTTGGTTTCTAAACTGTTATTTACAGTAAACAGACTCTTTGAGGGCTCTGAATGTCACTTAGATCCTGAGACAATGACAGACATACTTATTAAAGAGTGGACAGGTGGTCTGTGAGAGGTTCAGGTCCGGATTTGAAAATAAGCATTTTGTTTCAACCCTAACTCACAAAAATTGCCTGATAAAATTAACTCAAGGAATGCAAGCAGGTGGCACTATGACACTGTGTGGTGCTTGTGAATTTGAGTTGCGCAGGAGAACAACGTTGATGCTAGTTATGCTTCTTGGAGCAACTCATCTGGAGTTTTTTTTTTCTTTAGTCCTGATTAAAAAGTTATGGTTGAAGATACAAAGTTGGCTTTTACTCTTCTGCTTGTTGGTAAATGAGAACACTTTTTGTTTTGATCCAGATATACCTCTGTTTTTATTTTTAAGGATAATTAGCATAACAAGCTAGCTGTTAGCTAAGTGCTAACAGCTAGCTAAGTCCTGTTAGCTAAGTATGTAAATTCTATTAGTTTTCTTTTAAGTGTTGTATTATTATTATTTTTTTATTTACTTGTGAGCTTAGAGTAGGAAGGAAGTACTTCTAAGTACTAAGTAAGCTAGGAAGTAAGTTTAATGTACTGTACAAGCGGTCTTTGTATAAATTACATTGCAGCCACGTTTTGTAGCAATGAGTTGCATTCTCGCAATTCAGTAAGTGGTGGATTCATGTGGCCGCTGTTCACAATCGAGAAAATGTGAATTAAATCAAATGAAATTGTGCGAGTAAGACAAATTAATCCACCTGTGATGCAAGCTGCGTTGCTTCTGGACAGATTGGCTTATGAGAGCTCAATATAACACACTACCTGGGTAGTACTGCTAACAATAAATGCTATACACAAACGCACACACACACACCTGAACTTAAGCGACTCTGAACCACTTGAGCGTGCGGACTGACAAACATGGACTGCTGGAAATCCTTATTGTGAAATATTAAATTACTGTTTACTTGTTAGTTTAAATAAATATTTGAACTTTTCTTTAAGCTGTGAACACAAAGCCAAAGATCCTAACCTACTGTGTATACACGGTATACCGTGTAACCGTGTAACATCAGCTTATTAGTCTTATTGTGGCTTACAGTGTGATTTAGTCTCCTGTTTGCACAATTACATAAAAAGTCAGTTCTCACTTAGAGGTTACAATAAAGCCACTTTCGCAGCTGAACTTTTCATGACACATTTGTGAGAATCAGACTGGAATATTCTCCAGTTTTCCTCGCTCACATGCAGCAGCGAGCAGGAAATAGTCCTCTTCAGATGCTTTCATGTTACTGGAAATATTCTGTGTGGTTTAGATGCGGGTGGATGCATGGGTGTAGTGTGCAGGAGGCAGCGCACATGGCGCCTACTTTCTACAAGTAAATGCACCAGACTCTCAGCTGAGCACATCAGCATAATTGCATTTGGACCGGGGAGCTGGTCGGTTAAAGGCCGGCTGATGTCTGATCTGATCGTGTTTGCATTCTCGTTCTCTGATGGGTAATGCCTAAAGAAGTTCAGCCCTGCAAGGTGTAAAAATAAACCCCATCTCATCACGTCTGGGGATCCCTGCCTTCGTCCCATTGGCTCCCGGACTGGGGTCCAGAGATTAAAGTAAAGGTGTTTCCTCACCTGCAGTGTTTAGTCTGTTTAAAACGGGTGCGAACCAAAACAACGACACTGAGACATTTTGGAGGAGATGGTCTCGGTGCGGTTCCAATCCGAACCAACTACCACGTGTATGTTACAGAAAACATCCTGTAGCGACGTTTGCTTTGTATTCTCAATGCAGGAAGGTTTTATAGATGTGCAAATGTCTGTACGGACTAGTAACTGGCTGTGAAATAAATGTAAATTCTCTGTTTTCTCACACAGCACCTTCCTCCTGTTTTTACTCTCGTTGCTCCCACTCCAGACGCATCGGGCCAACATTGTCCCGTGTCTGTAGTGACGCATTTTGGCTCATTTGGAGTTTGGAGCATGAGCGTATGTTGGATACTCACCTGGACCAGAGACGGAGTCATGGAGGAACAAACCTTCCGCAGCGTCTTCAGGCATTTTTCGTGACACATGAAGTTACACACTGAGGAGGAGACAGAGGAGCACAGTCAGAGACCATTAACACTGTCGGGGTTTCTCTCGGCTTTCTGAGTTGTTGTTAAAGAGATGCTTTTTCTTATGATATTTATATGATAATCTCTGCATCTCAGTGGTAAACCGTGTGTGCAGCAGGCATTAACACAAATACAGCCGTCGCACAAACATAAAAAAAAATAAAAAAGCACGGCATGAATTAAACAGGTACAGATTCAAAAAGTTTCAGTGCAATTTTGCAAACCATCACTTTCACCTGGAGCACGATTTTCTTAATTCATTACAGCTGACGTTACCTCCAGCACACCTCGGGGGTTTCTCAGAAAGCAGCTCGGACATGCAGGGCACCGACGCTTGTTTCTGTTCCTCTGCCTGACGTTAAACTTTTAAAGCCTTTTATTGAAACTATGATACGATACTGATGCTCACAGGCAGACAAAGCGGCACCGAACAAAAAGACTGATTTTGTCTTCAGATTGTGACGCTTGGAGTGGGTAAAAAGTAAAAGAAAAATCAGCACAGTATCGTGATATTTTGTCATATCGTGTGGATAGACGGACACCAAATGATAAAACTACAAACAAGAGGGCTCGTCTCATGCACCAGTGTCCTGAGATAGCCTTACGTCAAACTGCCACAACTGAAAAACCATCCAAAGCTGGACACGCTGAGCTCGACGAAGACAAGTCTGAATTCAGAGCAGCTAATAGCTCATCACGCGAGTAAAAACAGGACGGCGACCTCCTTCCTTCTATAAACTCGGTCTGTTTGTGCTTCACAATTTTTAAAGCAAAAAAATAACTGACAGTATTGCAGTCGTACAGTGATAATGTCCCACCGTGGGGTGTCTGGTGATTCCCATCAGTAAAAAGTTGATTTGGGTTTTTTTTACCCAACTTAAATTTGTTTTTCAGGCCTCAAATAACCTCGTGGATATCTCCTGATGTTATGAGAGCTCAAAAATGCTGAAAACAATTAAAAATCATCAAATCTGGACCCTCTGTGTCCCTCACAGGCCCGCGACTCTGAAAATACTCACACTATGAGGGTAAACCTTTGAGCTGCTTTAGTAAATAAGATATTGCACATAAAAAAACATCAGCTGATTCTGAGGGGGTCAGAGTTCAGGTACTGACTTGTATTTGCCTCCAAATTCAGCCGAGTTAAATAGAGTTAAACAAAAGCAGAAACCTTTGATCTGTTCTTGCTGCTTTTACTTCCAATACTCCACCCGCCCATCCACCCCGCAGCCCTGCAGCGCTCAGATAAGAACGCTTTCACTCGAGCGCCCGGTGGAAGAGATGCGGCGTGGAGCCGTGACACCGTGAGAGCGAACAATAAAAATGTGTTTGGAAGAAGAAAGGAAGCTGTCAGCTGGATGACTGCTGGTCACGTTTGCACCTCGTCCGCTCTCGCTGTGTGTGCTGAAGTGACATTTAGTGAGTGTGCGTGTTGTTGCCTGTGCTGTCACACTGTGGTAAACCTCAAATGTTCACTCTGGCCAGTTTGAACAATAAAACCTGCTGCAGGCGAGCACGTCTGTGCACACCATCCAGACAACCAGCACAGAGTGGCAGACCGAGGCCAGAGGAGATCAGTCAGGTTTTTCCTGTCCAGGAGCTCCGGCGGGTCATTAACAGCCCCGATGAAGGCACTTTCTCACAGCCGGTGACTCAGCAATGACTGCTCAGAGTCCACGATATCACAGCTAAAACTTTAATGTGTTTGATGAGGAGCAGTTTGAATGAATTTTTGATGATAATGTCAATCCAAACATTCATACTTGACTCTTATCAGACAGTCGCTCTCTGCTTCCTGCAGCTTCACTGACTGATTTTAAATCAGTCAGTTATTTTAAATGTTGGACAGACAAAAAAAAAAAACCTTCTGCAGCCTGAACGTTTGATCAGTGTCCTGCTCTTTTATAGCTTTTCTATCTGTTCCAACAAACTAACATGGTAGCAGCCAAAAGGTCAAAGTTTAGGCTCCTGAATGCTGCGTGCAAACCTGTGTGTGACATGGTGGCTGCAACCGTCTTTTATAAGAAGTCGGTGCTCGTGGCTCCTGGCGGTGCTGCCGCTGGAAACATGTAAATTACAGCAGTGCGTGATAAGCACTCGCAGCAGCTCTGGTCACAAAGGAACAGCCGCCGTCGCGGCCCCGTGTTTTCACCAAGATACGTAACCAAAACGGGATCTATTCTGATCTGTACTCCTGTCCCAGCAGTGGCCGTTCCTTTTACACACAGTTTCTCATAATGAGCTCAGTGTATGTACAGTAATCCAGGCTGCCCTTTGTGCTCTGTGCTCACTTTATTTTTTCTGCTTTTAGCTCACTTACTGCTGCAGTCACAGCCGTAAACGGACATATATGGTATATAAGATGGATGTGGCCATTGTGACATCACCCTTCAGTTGGTGAAGTCCTGTTCTACAGCCATCTTGATGTTTTGAAACTGGCTGTGGCAAGCGAGGGGTAGATGTGACTGAGAAACCGAGTAAACCACACGCATCCTGCTCTCTGACTCTGATGGGACCCCACTTTACAAAATAAACTTCATGTTTTATTCAATAAAAGCTGAAAACAGTGACTGAGACAACAAACTCATCAGGAAAGAGTCCACTGAGGTTAAAGGTCAAAGGAGCCAAGCATCAATTTCCTTAAACATCTACAGAGTTTTTTTTACCAAACAGATACAAAGAGGTCCTCTACGTTTGTTTAAACTTTACTCAACAAAAATGTTATTTCATGTCAACTTTAATTATTTATAATGACCCTGGACGTGATAAGACCACTGGTTGTTATGGAAACGTGCATTCAGTGACTGGTTGGCGGCGACTCCTGGAGGTTGCTGGCCCGTGCTGGGTGAAGCTGGATGATTTGTGTGGTTACCAGCAGGTTTCACGTCCGTCTGCAAACGCTCGCCAACTACATGCCGAGCGGCAGTAAACAGAAATTAAAATTGTGCCTCAACGCTGAAGCCAACATGTTTGAAAAGGTGAGCTTTTATTCTGAAGGTAAACAGCCCGTGTTTCCTGTGTTCACAGTTTCCAGTTTCCTGCTCCTGAGCAGCTGGGCAGTGTTTATGCACAAGTCCATCAAACAGTGACTGCAGCAATATCCTCGCTACCAAAGCAATCACAGCCAGGCTTTGGCCAACTGGTCGGAGAATACATGCTTTTCCCTAGCAACAGGTGGTTGCCAGGGGGTCACTGATTGGTCTGCAGCCCTGTGTGACTGAGGCTTCAGCCATCAACCACTCCACCGCTCTCCAAGCTTGTGTGACTGATGTCTTATTCACTCGATTGCACGCCATCACTGTGATTGTCATGCAGCCCCACCCCCTCCCCACTGGCCATTAAAACAAATGCAGGTTTAAGAAGTCATCTCCAGGGCGCCGCTGTAGCTCACCTGATTGACCTTGTGACCTCTATACTAAAGACTACGGAGGTCAGAGTCCACTCGGTTCACCTTTTACATAAAGGTAAAGGGAAACATGAAAATGGGCTTTTAACAACGCAGCGGACTAGGCAATTTGATGACATCACTGGTTTGTGTTAATCCAAGTGACGGCTTAAAGAAGAAAGGTTACGTAAGCGAGCAGAAGCGCTGCTGCACATTTTAATGCATCTGATGCTGCTTGTGATGAAGAGGATGGTCTCTGCTCTCACTCACACAGAGACGCACAAATACACACACACTCACACCCCTCCAACAACCAGCATCCCTGCCAGTCTCCTGTTGCCATGACAACCACAGGAAGTAAATCACGACTTGACTGAAGCTCCAATTGTGCCATAGACACTTTGCCTCCTTTAGACATGCACACACACTTAAATGCACACACATACACACTATGCAAAACCAGTGTGTTACTGGGCAGACTGAATTGTGTTGGTGTGCTGGATGTACTCTCTGATTCTCCTCCCAATTCATGATTAAGATGTGTCGAAAGGAAAAGAGGAGGCAAGGAGAAGGAAAGGAGGAAGAAAATGAACAGGAAAGGAAAAAGGGAACAAATGGGCCCTTGTCTGTGTTGGTTAACTGCAGATGTTGCATGTTTTGGTGCATGCAGACAGACTTTTAGAGCAACCACACATTATCCTGTAAAAGTTTCCAGCTGCAGCCTGAGGTCGGACTGGGATACGGTCTGGGATCCAGCCTGGCCTCCTCAAGCGGATCAGCTCCGTGTCCGGGGCAGGTATCGGTGTAAGTCGGGTTCATCACGTTGTTAAACACACCTCAGCTCAGGCTTGGTTCGGTTCCCGCGGGGAGAACCGCATGTGCGCTTGCGAAGCTCACGAGCTGAACTTTGATCTCGTGCATAAGTAATGACCCCGATAAATAAAGCATATTTGCTGTCTTACCTTCACACAAGAAGCCGATGATCCCCCAGATGAAGTCGCTGCAGCTGTGGCAGAAGGTAGGTTTGGTCAGGGTGACTTTCTTAAAGCAGTGACCCGGTGCAGAGCTCTGGTACTTGGACCGGAGTCCGGGGGACTGCTGCGCCCTCTTCTTCCCGGCCAGCGGGCTCGCTGTCCGGCTCTCTGCGGCATCAGGGTCCGCCGGTCTGGGCCGGCCGGAGTCCGCCATGTCCTCCTGCCCCCCCTCTTATAAAAACTTCCCAACAGCAGGGCGACAACACGGGGTTCAACAGCGGTAACTCCTGGTGCCAAAAGGGCTGGATGTCTAGGAAGTAGTTCACCCGTAGTGGAGAGACATCCCACCGGGCCAAACACAGCGGCGCAGCCCGGCAAAGGGCGCCGTGCTCGGTGTGTGTCCTGGACTTTCCCCCTCGCTCTGGAAGATAATTATCCAGGTCTTAAAACACACAACAGGCCACCAGTTCACGGCTTAGTTTATGGCGATTGTGACGTCGGTGTCGCCCCGTGGAGGGTCGGTCATTGCACCGGCTGGAGCCAGCGGTGCTGCCCGGCGGAAAGGGCGCCGAGGTCGGTGTGCTGTCTGAGAATCCCGCCTCACAGGCTCGTTAAAAAACAAACTCCCTGCACATTTATCGACCAGCCACTCTTCCAAAATACACGACAGCTGTTCCAGTGAAAGATTAATACTGGATTTTCGATCCTTTTCGACGGCGTCTGCTGCTCTCGATCCCCGCGATCAGAAAGACCCTCCGCCCGGAGACAGCGGTGCCACCCAGCGGCGCAGCGCGGAGGACAGGGCGCCCTGCTCGGCCACTTTCCCGAAGCTCCCTGCTAAGGAAGGTGGATGAATAAATTATGAAATCTCGATCGGGCAGAACTGGATGCCGAGTGTGTCCGCAGCAGCGTGAAGTCTGTGAAATGGATGGGTGATCTTTTCAGTCTCAGCGATCACTCAGCCAGCCAGGCACCCCCAAAACAGCCGGTCCAAGCCCACAGAAAGACACAACAAATCGGTGGAAAAGAAGTCCAAAAAGCGCCTCAGTACTGGAGACCGACGACAATCAACAAGTGTGAAGTCCCCCTGACGGGGGGGCTGCTTTCATTTCGGGTTTCTTCTTCCTTTTCCGAGGCTGATTCTTCTTCCGCGTCAGTCTCCAACACTGATTTACTCCTCCTCCCTGCGCTTCATCCCCTTCCCTAGTCTCCTTCGCTTCCTCCCTACCTCCTCATCACAGAGGCTCTTCCCTGTCTCACTGAATGACGGTTTCCTAAAAGCATTTATTTCTTATCTCATTTCCTTCCTCCTGATGCTTTTTTCCTTCCTCTTTTTCTTTACTCTCTTCCTCAGTCTTTCACGTTGAGTAGTTTATGAGAACGAAACATGCAAAGTGAAAGTCTGTGATCAAATTTCGGCTTCAGTGTCTCCTCACTGAAGGCTTGATTCTGAAACATCCGCTTTGATGTGGTGCAAAAGTTTTAAAGTAAAAGTAAAGAAGCTGCAGGTGAACAAAAAAATCAAGATTTAGAGAACCACGGAAAATATTAAAGAACAAAATAACAAAGGCTGCAGTGTACCGCACTGCTTCGTTAAGTGACGGCAGTGGCAAAAAGTAACTATGTGTAATTTTCAGCAATTACATCTAGTTACTTACCATAATAAGAGTTGTTTTTTTAAAACACCAAATCAAATGGAACGTATAGTTAAATATTCTGAGCTGGTTGTAGACCATTTTCACATTTAAAAGTTGGTGAGAGATTCTCTCTTTAAGCTTAAGGTGGTTTAATTAAATTCAGTTCATTTGTAAAAGAAGCCAACATCTTAGTAATCTCACAAATACATCTGAGAATCTCTGTCTGTGTTCATCTGTCCTTCTCTTTGCTCTCAGCAAATTCTCATGTTTTGTAGAACAAATGCAAGATTCCAAATGACAGCAGGCAAGGCACTGCTTTAAAAAGACACGAGGACAACATTTAATCTTATTACTGTAGATTTGTTCAGTAAAAGTGAGTTTTAAACCTCAGTCTGGAGCACGTTTCATTCAAGGTGTTAACTCTGAATGACATTACACTGCAGTAAAGGTATTAATGATATGAAGATCTTACATGGTGGAATATGCATCGCTGAAAACAGGAGTGTATTTATTTTAATATTTTAATGACATTTTGTGGGTTGTGTGCATTTGCTTCGTTGGAATAACTGTAGCAAAGGAAGGAGGTGATGACTCCCAGTCAGTAAACTCTGTTTTGCCTCTGAGTTCATAGTTAGATGGCAGAAGTAACGGGGGGGGGGGGGGGGGGGGGACCTTCATAATGAATTTGCATGCATTCAAACTAAACAGATATTTCCTCTTTTGGTTCCTGGCTCCAGAACCACAAATCAAGCATATGTAAATTAGTGTTAATCCTCGACTGTTACTGGTTTTGTCCATGAACTTACCTGAAACATGAAACACGGCTGCAGTGGAGCTCTGTGTGAGCATTTACTGAGTCCCTGGATTAAAAACTACAGTGTAAACATGATGATTCTGGGTTTTTTAATCACGCCCATCTGATCAGAAATGCCTGAACCTATAAATGTTGACCACAGTGTGTTAAAAGGACTTCCTCTACAATTTCTCTCTATTGTCACAAAACTCCTGAAATTAATTTTGATACTCTGCCCTCTAATGGAGAGGTTACTCCATTGCCTCTCGGCAAGAAGGCTGTGGGTTTGAATCCAGGCATCACCCCACAGTCCAAAGACATGCCAGTCAGCTCAAGTGGTGATTCTAATTTGGCTGTAGGTGTAGATTGTCTCTCTCTCTGTGTTAACCTTGCAGAAAATTAGCAACCTGTCCAGGTGTGTCCCGCCTATCGCCCAGGGACACCTGTATCTATCACCCAAGTGTGCCAGTGAACTGCATAAGCAGAGGAGAATGGATGGATGGATGGATGGATAGATGGATGGATGGATGGAGAGAGTCAGATGAAGGTTGAGCAAAAGTAAAAATAAACGCTCTGAAATATACTTGCTATCTTTGACCACTAGATGTCAGTGTGACACAGTAAAAATGAATGTAGACCACAGAGAGGGTCAAAGGTAGAAAAAAAGAGACGCCCACCTTAATAATTACTTTTGTTTCCTTAACTTTTGTCATAATAATTTCCTACTTTCCACACTTAAACTCTTATGTTGGTGCACTGGTTACACTTTGAAAAAACAGGTTTTATTCAGTGGTTTCACTTTAAAATATATCAAATGCAACACTTACTAATGTGCAACACAGCTCTTCTTTTGTATGGGATTTTCATCTATATGGTGCATGCAAACAGAAATCACATAATAGAGGGTCAAATGCATGTAAGAGATTTGTTTTGAACGGTAACTCATTTCTGGAACTGTGCTTGTTGAGCATGTGGTCATAATCAAACCCCTCGCTGACCTCTGAGGGGCTCACCGGTGATCTGATGGCCCTAAAGATGTTAGAAAAAAGTCCTGAGATGTTAAAGGAAGAACAAATGTTTCAGACTCTGCCCCGTTTCCTGTTCCAGTGATCATGTTATGTTACCTATTAAGAGTTCTTTCTTCCCACCGAGGCACCGCTCAGATGGATTTCATAAACTCACTGGAGGTGTGTTCGGTTAAATCACCATTAGAAATGTTGCTGTGCGCCGAGGTTTCAGCCCAGCGTTGCTGACCGAGCAGCACTGCGATCGTGGGAAACCTCAGCAAAAAATCCCGATGACACTCAACACATCTGTCTGCATATAACCATCTGCAGGCCTCAGATGCAGTTTTTAGCTGACCCTAAATGTGTTTCGCAGACCCATCTCCTCTGCTTGCAGTGCAAAAGTCTTGAGCAACCTCTCTTTTCTTTCTTTTAGCTTACAAGGAGTTTCAGTTTTTAAAGTGGTCTTCATCAGTAGTTCTCCAGGATCTATTAAGGCCTTTCATAGTTATGTATCATCTGTTTTATTGAGAAAGCAATCAATAGTTTTATTTGGACATTAGGTTGCTTTTTCTCTCATTTTCAGTCCAGTCCTTGCACCTCACAATTTCCCTGAGGAAAGTTTGGGTTGTTAAGCCCCTTCACTCTGCTCCATGAATCATTCAAGCATAAAAAGCCTCCTGAATCAGTGTTGTTTCTACACATAACAGACAACATAGCACGGAACCAGTTTGAAATGTACCTTTAGGCTATTTATTAGCAGACTGTCACAAAAATGCATCATTTGTTCCCATTTCTTTAGTTGAATCTGTAAAAAAAATACCAACGATAGAGTGAAACTTACTGAAACGTGCATATGCTGTAGTTTTATGTATGTTTGCACATGCTCCAGTAAGTCGTTGCACCTATTTCCCATTTTCCTGCAAAATATAAAGAAATTGGAAGTGGCTCAGGACTTTTGCACAGTACTGAATGAGGACTCGTTAAAAAACAAACTCTCATCGACCACTTTTTGTGGTGACCAAAGTACTGGTCATCCTTTCTTTTTCTTCATGAAAGTTTATGACTTTTCCTTATCTGGGGTCATAAACTGGTGTTTAAATATGGACACTTTGATGTGTCCTGGAATGTCTTTGCAGTGTTTGTGTACAGTGTAGATGTTTCAGAGACAGAGGATCTTTCAGAGGCCGAGGACAATGTTATTGATGATCCAGACTGCCAATTGTCCGACGACGAGGAGGATTCTGAGGAGGAGTGTGCCGCCATCTCTACATCAAATGAAAACCAAGGAACGCAGCAATCATAATCCACAGAGGAGACAGGGACATCTGAAGATGATAATATAAAATGTTCATTATCACCACACCGAGGTCAAGGCATGCTGTCATCTTCTAATGCAGGGGTCGGCAATCCTGGGCACGCGTGCCACTGATGGCACGACCATAGGGTGATTTTTCGTTTTTATGGGCCAATGTTTTTTTTGTTTGTTTGGTTGTTTTTAGTAACGGTATAAACAATGAAAGGCGGTGGATTGTCCAGATGCTGGCCGATGTGTAAAAATAACTGAGTAGTTTGGTGGTGGCTGTGGTGGAGCTTCCACAGAAGCAGGTGGATGAGGGAAAGGGGAGGCAGGAAGGGCAGAGACCCGAGGCGGCCGCCGGTCCGAGTGTCAGGTGAACTGAACTTCAGGTAAGAAGTTATGACCTGCAGTCTGTCTGGGTCAGATATAAACCAAGTTTAGGTGGAGTTTATGTTTACTGAACAGGTGATGGAGAAACAGGTTTACCTTTTAGGTGACATGAATGAGTTGAAGGGAAGTTATGAACTGTTTCTGAGAGACAAGTAACACCAGGATCCTTTTCTATGTAGCTGACAGGCAGGGCATTAACAGGGAGAGGGGGGCACAAAGAAATACTTTTCTTTCTTATTCTCATTTACAACGTCTAGCTTTTAATAAAAAAAAAAAATCTGAATCTTACAATCAAAGTTTTTATCTGATGTAAAATGTATAGAAATCATACATATACCAACAAGACTGTACATCACTGTCACAACAGCGTTTGTTTTCATTCAAAGGCTTTATAGTTTTTCCTATAATACCTGGTGGGCCGGGCTCTACTCAAAATGCCCGGGCCGATTTTTTGTCCCAGTCCATTCCTGGGCACGACACGCAGTGAATTAATCTGAGAAGGTGCATTAAAAAATAAATGGCCAGGCGAGCGGTGCACATCGCAAATTAGCTCGCATAGACACATTAGTTGTGCCTCTTCTTAATGACGGTATCTTAGCTTCCAACCCCAACTACCAGATTCAACTTGTAATTGGCTAAAGATCACTTAGCCTACCGGTGAGAGGGACGTTGCTAGCTGGCAATTTTTTCAAGCGATGTTGAAATTTCCACATTCCGACACTTCAAATGCTTCAGGAGCTCTCCGATCAGCACAGCATCAGCACCGCGGAAATACTCGGATACATCCGTAGACTCGAGACTGAATTCATAATGTGTTTTCTGGACTCTCAGGTGTATGGACCAATGTTTTGTTTTCTGATCAAACCAGAAAGCTTTAATGAGCAGTTGGATTTGTCTCGCACTAACTGGCTGGACAGAGAGGACATCGAAATGCAGCTGATTGAACTGAAAAGCTCTGGAAGCTGGAATCCATAGCTGTGCGTGTTCATGGAGCTTGTATTTTCACCTGCTGGACATCACTTGCAGTTTTTTGACAATTCTGAGTAATCATTGTGATTTTTTTTTCAACATAATACAAGGGCTAGTCTCCTTCGCTTCCTCCCTACCTCCTCATCACAGAGGCTCTTCCCTGTCTCACTGAATGACGGTTTCCTAAAAGCATTTATTTCTTATCTCATTTCCTTCCTCCTGATGCTTTTTTCCTTCCTCTTTTTCTTTACTCTCTTCCTCAGTCTTTCACGTTGAGTAGTTTATGAGAACGAAACATGCAAAGTGAAAGTCTGTGATCAAATTTCGGCTTCAGTGTCTCCTCACTGAAGGCTTGATTCTGAAACATCCGCTCTGATGTGGTGCAAAAGTTTTAAAGTAAAAGTAAAGAAGCTGCAGGTGAACAAAAAAATCAAGATTTAGAGAACCACGGAAAATATTAAAGAACAAAATAACAAAGGCTGCAGTGTACCGCACTGCTTCGTTAAGTGACGGCAGTGGCAAAAAAAAACTATGTGTAATTTTCAACAATTACATCTGGTTACTTACCATAATAAGAGTTTATTTTATTTTTATTTTTTTTTACACCAAATCAAATGGAACGTATAGTTAAATATTCTGAGCTGGTTGTAGACCATTTTCACATTGAAAAGTTGGTGAGAGATTCTCTCTTTAAGCTTAAGGTGGTTTAATTAAATTCAGTTCATTTGTAAAAGAAGCCAACATCTTAGTAATCTCACAAATACATCTGAGAATCTCTGTCTGTGTTCATCTGTCCTTCTCTTTGCTCTCAGCAAATTCTCATGTTTTGTAGAACAAATGCAAGATTCCAAATGACAGCAGGCAAGGCACTGCTTTAAAAAGACACGAGGACAACATTTAATCTTATTACTGTAGATTTGTTCAACCAGACATTTTCCCCCATCAGCTCTTTCCACCTATACACATTTATAAGAAAAGGTTGTCTGTGCATGACAAGTGACTAAACATGGAGGCAGTGTTTTTACTGTTGCATAACATTTATACAAGTTCGTTAACATCAGACCCAGGGACTGTGAGGCTGTTATTCACTGTCATTTACTGCACACCTGAAGTAAAAGTGAGTTTTAAACCTCAGTCTGGAGCACTTTTCATTCAAGGTGTTAACTCTAAATGACATTAAATGGTCCTGGCTCCAGAATTCATGGTCAGCCTCTGAGCTTTCACCATGACCCAGAAATCAAGCATATGGGACACCTGTACCTATCACCCAAGTGTGCCAGTGAAGAATGGAGGGATGGAGTGAGTCAAATGAGGGTTGAACCAAAGTAAAATAAACACTCTGAAATATACTTGCTATCTTTGACCGCTAGATGTCAGTGTGACACAGTAATCAAACCCCTCCCGGACCTCTGAGGGGCTCACCGGTGATCTGATGGGTAGAAAAAAGTCCTGAGATGTTAAAGGAAGAACAAATGTTCCAGACGTTTCCTGTGTCATTTGTGTTACCGATGAAGAGTTCTTTCTTCCCACTTCTTCGCTTAGATGGATTTCATAAACTAACTGGAGGCGTGTTCGGTTAAATCGCAGTTAGAATTGTTGCTGTGCGTCGAGGTTTCAGCCCAGCGTTGCTGACCGAGCAGCACTGCGATCGTGGGAAACCTCAGCAAAAAAAACCTGATGACACTAAACAGATCTGTCTGCATATAACCATCTGCAGGCCTCAGACGCAGTTTTTAGCATAGTAAATGCTAAAAACTGCAAACTACACATTAAATTACAGCCTGTAAGTTAATGTGTAGTTTGCTTTGTTGGAGCGTGCTTTATATGTTTGACTGATTAAATAAAAAATAAAATAAAATCCTTCATGGGTAACAATCCTGACCACCAGGGGGAGCTGCAGATTAACAAATCCGAACCCAAACCAGGAGTCCCTTTCTGTGCAGTGAGCATGCTCTGACTGCATCCATAGTTCACTCTAACATCTCTCTAATCATCTCTTTCCTGCTCACACATCCTCCTGTACAGCACCTGTACGCCATCCGATGGAGACTCTTTTCCACATAGCCATGAAAGTGCTGACTTTATAGGTGAGCAGACCCAGAAAAAGGCTCTGATGGATGACAGGTGCTCTGCAGTGGGGCAGGTAGAAACTTAAAAAAAAGCGAAACCCAGCAAATCTCACTTGATATCATGGGGTTCAAGCCTAACTGCAAAGAATAACCGAAGATCTTTGTCTTTACACAGAACAACGTTACACAATGATTCCTGAAGTTCTTATCAGAGTCTGACAAATACAAGCAGTGTGACTCAGGTTTGAAGTCAGACGCGATGTGTTTCTGTAAGACAGTGTCAGCCTTATTCCAACAGCCTGATGGTATTTAAAACACTGAATTCACACCAGGCTCAGCTGCAAGGCTTACAGTAGAGGCTCTATGTTAGCCTCAGATCTCTGTGTACAGGCTTAGAGAGCAGTTCACTGACTTTAAATTTGTTCGGAGCCAGCCAAAAGGAAAGGACAAAGAATAAAAGATCTAAGAATCTCTCAAAACCCACCAGAGAACCAGTCAGTGCCTTCCTGGTTATTTTCCAGGAAACAGCTTCTGTAGTTGGTGAGTTTTATCGTGAACATAACCTGTTCCAGAGCAGGTTAGGCCTGCAGCATTAGTTACTATTGCGATGTACCACCTTTGAAACACTGAAAACCAGGATTAAGATGACATTAAACTGAGATTAAACCAGGATTGAACCAGGATGGTGCTTCACCTGCACTGAAGCTCACAGTTTTACTTTGAAAGGATAACTCTCATGGTTTTTCATCAGTTATTCACAATTCTTCTCATTTACCATTTTCCCAACTGAGTCTGTCCTCACACAGAGATGTGGTTCGTTCTGTTTCATGTCTGTTTTCCAGACATGAATGAGTATAAAAGGTTTACAGTTCTCCGTGATATCGGGATGTGTTTACATCTCTGTGGCTGGGGATCCAACCTGCTTTCACCTGTTCCTGGTCGTAGCAGCTCAGTTGTCTTTTAGCACACCTTCAGCTCCAGATTAAACCTTTTTGCATACTAAAAAAACCACAAAAAACAGCAAATGAAACATTTCTGCTTCACAGAGAAAATAATCAACCTGATATCGACTCTGGTCTCAGACTATCAAGTTTTTTTATTGAACATTTGGTTCACGTTCTGAACAAACTTGTGTTCTTTGTTGTATTTCTACGTTCTCATCCTCCTGCTGCCTTTGTCTCCCTTCTTTCCTCTTCCTTGTGTGCCTCCTGTGCCTTGTTTTGGTCAAAACCCATGCTTTTGGGGTTCAAAAATGAGCCATTAATAAGGAAAAACAGGCCTAACCCTCACAATTTTCCTCACTAACTAATGCTTTTATTGTGAAGTAATCTGCACCTGTGACCAAACATCCACCTGTAACACCTCAGTGATTGATGAGGCTTGCGTCTGTCGTTCCCATAATAAGCTGAATGGACGTCTGATAAATGCACGCAGCACAAAAAGTATAGACACACCCCTCAGCAGGCTTCCTGAAGCCGACCAATCAGAAGAAAGTGGGCTTGGATGGAGTTTCAGTGTGTGTCTGAGTAATGGCTGTGGCTGTCGGAGCGTTAGGATGCACTGTTATAAACAGCTTGAATCTGCTTGTGTTTTTTTGCGTATAAATTCAGCTGCATGCTGAGTTTCCTCTCTGCCCCCAGCTCAGCGTTATGAAGCCCCGGTGCAGCTGAATCAATACGCAGGGCAGCGTGCTCAGTGAGATAATAAGTGAACTCGGAGAGAGAGGTCAGGGCTCTGAGATGTCCTTGTGGGGAGTACTTTTGTCTTTTCTGTCAGGTGAGAATCTTTTCTGGATTTCATTTTGTTTTAATCGATAAAATTTCATCCTTCTGGATGCTCTGACCATACTCTGCACTGAGCATCAGTTTAATTCTAGCTTTACTTCTTCTGTTGTGTTTGTTGTAACCTCTGCTGCCCTCTCTGCCCGGTCTGTCTTGAAACAGAGATCTTAAAGCTTTAATGGGGAGATGATTGTTTTGTGAGGAGCTGTGTGACCGGGCCGCTGGGCTTCATCTGTTTATACTGAGGTTTCTACCGTCGCACTGCGGCGAGCTTTGACTCAAGAGAGAAGGGTAATGTTTCAGCCATGTTTGCTGGGAACTTTAACTTCAGAAATATGTTGGCTGGAAATGAAAAAGACCATCAGCTGATGGTTGCTGCAGGCTTGCTTGTTGTTCCTAGAGTATTTAAAAGTAGAATGGGAGGCAGAGCCTTCAGTTTTCAGGCCCCTCTTCTATAGAACCAGCTCCCAGTTTGGATTCAGGAGACAGACACTATCTCTAATTTTAAGATTAGGTTTCAAACTTTCCTTTTTGCTAAAGCATATAGTTAGGGCTGGATCAGGTGACCCTGAACCAAAGTTATGACTGTTGGCTAAAACTAAATGTGAAAAAACATTTTAGTTACCTAAAACAGGGACGTCAAACCCTTTGACCATACATGGGCCACTAAATAAAACCTCACTTTCTGTCACTGTGAAGAAGTTTAACTACTTAATTTAATTTAACGAGATCCACATCTTAAAAGGAAGCCAATTTCAACAACATGTCTCAGTTTTTCCAGCACGACTGTTTCCCTTTAATTTTATAAAAAAGAAATGTGTAAAATTTCTAGAGAAAATTCTAGCAGCTCATTGCCCAGACTGTCCTCTAATTATAACACAGAAAGTTTCTGTTAATTCACACAAAATTCTTTTTTTTTTTGGAACAATAAAAAAAAAAGTTCTAATTAGCAGTGAAAAAACTGGAATTTTCATTTTATTAAAATAAATAAATAAAAATCTATTACTGAACAGCTTCAGTGTGGCTGTTGGACACCCCTGAACTGAAAAACAAATAAAAACTGGACTTTTAATAAAATCGAATATAAATGAAATGATTTTGTGAACTTTGAAAACAAAACGGAGGAAACATCCTGAGTAATAATGTTATTTCAGCTTGCCTTGATGGACGTCCCTAATGAAAAAAACAAAACACAATCATAATAAATAAATAAATAAAATGAAAAGAAAAGAAGCATTTTCAAATGATCAAAACTATACTGAGACAAAAAAAAATCCATTCTGGAAACTCAATGAAACTGAATAAAAGACAAAAAGTCCAAATGAAATAAAATAAAACCTACATTAACTCTCTAACGCTCTTCAGTAAAGCTGCTAACGGCTCCGTGATGCATGAGGATTTGGTTTTGTTTTTTTTAACTCAATTGATGATCATTTGTTTTGTGTTGGGCTGTTTCCTGTTAACGGAGAGTTCTTCCTCCCCGCCGTTGCCAAGCCCTTGCTCACAGGTCACTGCCGGAGTCATTTTCAGGGGCCTGAGGTCGTGCTTTAGTGAATAAAGCTGAACTCTGAGCCTCTCCCCGGGACGCCGGCGCTTTGAAGTAACGCCGGGTGGAAACTCCCTTTCAATCCGTTACATGAGTCATTACGTAAGACACGATGAAGCAACCCGACGTGTTTACGATGATTCTGCCTGTGAGGAAACCACCGGAATAACTCCGAGCTCCGGAGAAATTCAGACCTCTGACTCCCTCTCTCTCCTCACGTCTCTCTACCTGGTTGTCTCCTCCCCCTCTCTCCCTCCCTCCCCTCAGTCTCTCCGCTGCTGCTCAAACAGCAACAGCTCCGCCCGTCTCTCCGTCTCCCTCCGTCTCTGTGGCTCTCTCCGTCTACCTGTCTCCGCCTGCCTCCCCCTTTCCCTCCATCCACGCGCTGCCCTGCTCCCCCCTCTCGGTGCGGACATGCTCCCGGGGCTCCGGAGATGAGGCTCCGAAATGTCTCCTTCCTGACGGTCTTGTTGTTCGGGCTGTGCGGGCTGGTCTCCCTGTCCTGGTACACCGCCTTCAGCAGCTCCAGAGGTAAGAGCCGGTGTGTCCCGGTGTGCGCATCTGCGTGTGTGCGCGCGTGCACGTGTGTGTTGATGACGTGTTTGTTTAGGGGGAGAGAGAGTGGAGGGGAGGCGGGGGGTCGTTTGGTTTTGGATGTTGCAGGAAAAAAACGCATGATGGTGTGCTGATGCGAGGCTGGAGGTGCAGGGAGCGCTCGGTTTGAGACGCATCACGTGCCAGCTGCAAGAGGAGAGGGTCCACGAGAGGGGAGGGCCTGGAGGGGGGGGGGGGGGGGGATTTTGTTGCAGAAAGCGTGAGGGCAATGAGGGGAGCGCTTGTGCCTCCCCGCCAAGCAGGGGAGTCCGGGTCCAGGATGAAATGATGGTGGGTGGGTGTGGGGGGGCTTTTTCATTAGGAGAGGCAGAAGGGGGCGCTCGGTTTGCTATAAGAAGACGGGGGCGGGGCGTGAATAATGTTTCAGAGACTGTTTGATTTTGTTGTACTTTCAATTTTGAAAAATGTGAAGGCGACCTATAGGATCTAAGGGGGCGCTTGGTTTGTGATGTGCCACGTGCCAGAGGTAGAAAAAGAGGGGAGAGTAGAAGGGGTAGGTTTGATTTTTGTTGCAACCCCTCTCTGTGTTTCAGAGAGGATGCTTTGCAGGTGAAGGAAACTCCAGAGCATAAGGAAAGGAGCGCTTGGTTTCCTATGCACCACATGCCAGCTCAGGTTGGAGATGGAGGAAAAGAGGGGGTTTGTTTCATTCAGGTTACATGGGGTGCATGCATACACCACATACAGGTGTAGTAGGGCACTGCGGGAGAGGTTGGTTTGATTTAGTTTCAGCTTTATCTTTCCTGAACGTCGAGGTTAAAGGAAGAGATAATGAAGGGAGCGCTTGATTGATTGATTTATCCCTCAGCTGAGAGATGAGCTTCCAGGTGGAGGACAGTGGAGGGTTGGTTTGAGTTGATTGCAGCTTCACTTTGTGCTTTTAGATAAGGGAAGTGTTTGATTTCAGACACATGACACACCAGATTAAGTACAGTTGGGAACAGGAGAACAACAGTTGAAGCTCCTGCTTCCGTGGTATATAGGAGAGCGCTTGACTTGTGAGGTCACACCGCAATCTCAGAGCTTCAGACTGAGGAGGAAGAGCGTGCTGGATGCTGGAAAGGAGCACTTGCACCATGTACCAGCTCAGGTTGGAGGAAAAAAGGGGTTTATTTCATTGAGAGGAGGAGTTGGTTTGATTTATTTACAGGTCTGTCTCCAGTTCGAGTAAACCTTAAAGCTTTTGCATGCAAGAGGAACGGGTAAAGAAGGGAGCACTTGATTCTTTTTTTAGGCTCCTGGAACCCCTGAACTGGATAAGTGGAAGAAAATGGATGGTTGGATGGATGGGTGGGGTTCCAGATGGAGGACAGTGGGCTTGGTTTGATTTTGTTTCAGCCCCGCCTTGCACTTTGTGGAAAACAACTACTCACACCTGCCATCTGACAGCTTCAGAATGAGGAAGAACAGAGCTTTGGATGCTGGAAAGGAGCGCTTGTTTTATATCTGATGTGGAAATGAGAGGTGGGGTTGGTTTGATTTAGTTGTGGTTACGCTGATGCTGTGTTTATTTGTGCAGGAGCAGAAAAATGTGACGGTGATGATGAAAGTTTGGACTGAAAGTCTGCCAGAGTCGAGCCTCAAGTTAAAAGAGCGCTTAGTTTGTTGTCCATCATGTGCTAGAAGAGAGAAAGAGAGAGTGAAAGGTGGGTGGTGGTAGGTGAAGTGGAAGTACAGCTGGTTCAGAGGTCAGAGGAAGGAGCGCTGTGAGCTGAGGCGATGGCATGTTTGTGAGGAGGTGCGTTTGGTTTATACTGGGGGTGAGTAGACTGATCTAGGGGTTGCTTAAAAAAAAAAAAAGGGACAAAAACAAAGCGGAGATTAACACACACACGCAGGCCTGGTGTGTGTGTGTGTGTGTGTGTGTGCACGTAGTTATTAACCTGTGGGTGTTTGCTCCCAGGAGCTCTGCAGGCTCAGCTGTCAGCTGCAGCTGTGGGTCCACAGGAGCGCTTGGATCGAAACTCCCTCCAGCCTGCAAGAGGGGTGGAGTTTGAGATCAGTATCTGCTGTGAAAGGAGTGCTCAGTTTGCGATTGGTCTCACATGATCTTTTCTCTGGCGTGAGACCCTCTTTGGTAAAAGGGGGCGCTTGGTTTGCGATACAGTGCAGCAGCTTTCCAAACAGCTGGAAGCTCAGCATCTGTACGCTTGCTTTTTATCACGGCGCACACTGGTGGGTGGGCGTGAGACTAAGGGAAGCAGTCGTAGTTTTGCTCGTCATGGATCGTCTGCTTTCGTGAACACCACGGGTGTTCTCCTTGTTATTTCTGTTTTAGCTCATAAGCACGGTGTGGTGATAGGACGCTGGTGCAGAACTTGGCATCTGGTCAGAAGTTAGAACCACAGCTGGACGGATTCGTGCAAAATGAAGGAGCTCACACTGGATTGATGCAAGGATAGTGATGGTTACACCCTCGTCCAGTATAGACAATGTTTGTCGTATCACAAGACATAAAGTCGTCTACAAACTCGTCCACATCAGGACTTTTGGAGGAAACAACAACTTTAATCTCAACATGAACAATCAGCAGACATATCTGGTGATTTAAACAGCTGATAGTCAGTCAAAGAGGCCACGGCCCTAATACCGCAAACTATGCAAACGTGCGTTGCAACTGCTTATCCGGTGCGCGTCTTTTATTTTGACAGCGAATGCACACCTGCGGACCACTTATGTGCACCCCTGGATACATCAGTCCGGACAGTCACGCTGAACAAAGCTTACGACCTTCAGAAGACTGAGTGCCAACTCATTATGAGCACATTTGCAGTAAATGTATGAAAATGATTATAACCACTTATTTTAGTAAAAGAAATCAAACATTTTCAATGCTAACCATGGGGACTGACTCACTGCTGGAGCCTCCGGTGGACAGTAGAGGAACTGCAGCTTTCGGTTCCTTCACTTTGCACTTCGTGTAAACATCAGTTTTTGGTGTTTCTGTGTCTGACGTGGACAGTTTGCAGTTAGTGGGGCCTTAAGCAGAATTTGATGCGGTGCCTCCACCCCCAGCTAAACCCACCACCTTTATCCCGCCTTTCGTTCCTGTTTCCTTTCAGCCTCAGAGGGATTTTAAATTCTTCTCTAAGTGTTTGCAGTCAGCTGACAAGCACTGACAGTGAGCGTGACCTCGGCTCCGACAGCCGCTGACGCCTCGGGCCGGCTGAGAAAACACGGAGCGATCCTTTAAATGTGCGCAGCTGCGCTTTCATGTACTTTCACTTTGATTTGAATTGAGGAGAAGAGTGTGTGTGTGTTTGTTTATGTGTACGTGTATGTGACACTTGTAGTATCAGAGAGTCAGACATGTTCAGATCCGTCCGTTCGGCTTCAACGTCTCTGATCTGTTTCAGTTTTTTCCCTGAATCTGAACAAACACACACACACACACACACACACACACACACACACACACACACACACACACACACACACACGCACTGGGTATTCAAACCCTGTGGGAACATCTAACTGACATGATGCTTTCCCTAACCCCTTACCCTAAACCTAACCATAACCAAATGTCACCCTGTCACTAAAACCACATTTTGAGTCTCAAAAATGCCTTGAAACTTGTAGGGACCAAAATCCTGGTCCCCACAAGTATAGTAAACTTCCAGTTTTTGGTCCCCACAAAGATATCAATACACGCTCACACAAACACACATACACATGGTTTGAATCACTGACACACTTCACTCTGACACACAACACACATCTTCTTCTTCTTCTGGACTTATTTTAGTTGCACTAAAAAATATTTTAGATTGGTTTATTTTCTTTTTTATCTTTAGTAATATTTTTAAACGTTGACGCGTTTGGCATGAATTAAATGTGCGTATAGTTTCACTTTCTTGCCTTGCTGTTAATAACTGAGTGATCAGGTTTGAATGTCACAACTGTGTCATCGTTGAATTTATGGACCTTCAGGAGCTTTAGCTCTCCAAACAAAATCATCTCAAACATAAAATTCATTCACACTCTCTTCAGCGATGTTCTATTGTGGCACATTTTCCATATTTTCCATATTTTTCAGATTTTAGTAATATATTTAAATTTCGATGAAGAAAATATGTGATTTTTTTAAATTAGATTTGGTTCATTTTATATATTTTTTTCATGCTGTGAATGTTTTTGACCTACATTTTTAGATTTAGATATTTTGGGGAAATTTCACAGATTTTTCAGATGAGTTATTTATTTATTTTGGTAAATAATGAACAACTTTTAGACATTTTTTTCCTTTCCTTTCCTTTTCTTTTCTTTTCTTTTCTTTTCTTTCCTTTCCTTTTTTTTTTTTTTTTTTACTTGGGGAAAATTTTACTGATACGTTTCATAAATTTTATATTTTTTTTATAAACCTTTTGTCATATTACATTATTTCGTATGTTATTTACAACACTTTGGGAAAATCTTACAAACATTTTATAATATATATATATATATATATATATATATATATATATATATATATATATATATATATATATATTCTGTATATATACACATTTTACTGTTTTGATGCCAAAACCTTGATTAGACCTGAATTTCCGATGAATCACACATTGCTGTGACTCATCCATCCTTCTGATGTGACACCTCCACACACACACACACACACACACACACACACACACACACACACACACACACACACACACACACACACACACATCTCCATCCTTTCCAAATGAAGGCATGTTTTTGCTGCAGAGTGGAGATTGATTCACACACTGATGGCAGTTAACCATTGTGTGTGTGTGTGTGTTGTAGCACTCAGGGTAAATTAGTCCAGTCAGTGGAGCTGCAGAAAGAGGGTGCAACTCCTTGTTGTTAGTCTGCACTATACGAAGAAACTTAGCGGCCCGCTCTTCGTTCTCCAAACAGTGATCGATGATCGTACGGGTTTTCCTCACTAGGTTCGGGGTGGAGAGTAACTTGCACTCCAAGCGGTAGCCTCGGAACGCTTCCGAGGCGTCCTCAACTATGTCGGATAACGATTCGTAGCACTCGGCTATGTCGTGCCTGTACGCTTCGAGTTTCTCTAGGCTCATGTTCGCGATCCAAGCTTAGCCTTAGAAAGCTTGTGATGACTACTCGTTCCTGGTCGGCTACTGTGTCTCAGCTGGCTACTTATCTCAATCGGCTACTCGTGCGACGGCTGTATAAGGCTGATGCCGTCTACTAGCCGCTGGTATATCTGGATTATGGAGCAGCTTGTGTGTAAATCCCAGTCGGTCGCTGTAGCCAGGTCGGCTGGGTAATGTAGCCAGGTCGGCTGGGCCAGGTCGGCCGGGTAATGTAGCCTGGTCGGCCGGATAATGTAGCCGGGTCGGCTGAATAATGTGGCTGGGTAGGCTGAATAATGTGGCTGGGTAGGCTGAATAATGTGGCTGAATAATGTGGCTGGGTAGGCTGCATAATGTATCCAGGTCGGCTGACTAAGTCGGCCGGTGCCGTAGGTCGGCCACCTTGTTATTTTGGAGTAGGAGTGGGGGCTTTAGGTGTAACATATAGTGCTTTAGGTGTAACATATAGTGGTTATATGTATAATAAATAACATATCACACTGAGCAAAGTGATCGTGTTCGTTTATTATTTTTCATTGTTTCAAATACACACAAAGAGCAAAGAGCATTGTGACATGGCAACAAACATACACAGTTTCACAGCGGTACAATGATCCACGTGTGTTGAATACATAACATGGCCTACAAACGAATGTCATTTCTTGTCAAAATATTTCAACAGTGTACCTTTGCTATTGCTCACACGGGTACGTTTCGCGGCGGGCTCGCCATGATCAGAATGTGTTGCGAGGGGTGGTCGGTCAGAGCAAGGTTGCAGTGTTTGGCTGACATCGATTGTTTTTGCCAGCGACTCTAAATATTTGATCATGACGCTACTTTGAGGACCAGGGCACGGTTTTTCTTTTCTGCGCACGGCTGACATAGTGGCCACGGTGTCACAGGGGCAATCGGCGTTTGTAGTTACACCCTCGACCCGGCTCACATAGCAACGATGTGTCCACAAAAGTCCACGCTGTCCTCTAGATCGCCGTCGGACTCTACGGGTGCCACTGGGTCTTCCGCAGGGCGATGTAAATCCACAGCAGCGTGGTCGATGTACTCGTCTTCGATGTACTCGTCTTCTGTAGGGGTACTCGTCTTCTGTAGGGGCGCTCGTTCTTCGGCGTTTAATCTCTGGAGACTTACACGCACTGGACCCGTCGTCCGTGCTTGAGCTCAGTCTTGGGCGTTTAATCTTTGGAGACTTGCACTTGCTCTCGGGATTACTGGCGTCCGAATCCGAATGAAAAGAAGGTGACTTTCTCCGACGCTTGCCTGGACCTTTCGCTCGATCGCCCTTGTGCTGCTTCTTCCTGCTGGTTGTTGTCTTACGGCTTAAGCGATCAATCGGCGTTTCCTTTACCTTTCTAGGTGGTGACTTTGTAGGAGACTTTGCGGGCGACTTGCTAGTGAACTTTGCACTTGTCGTCGGTCGATCGTCACCATCAGTGTCATCTTCATCGCCGTGGTGTTTCATAACACAAGTGCGTCGTCGTTTTTCTATTCTCGCCGGGGCGGGTTCCTCCTCCTCCTCGGAGTCAGAGGAAAATAACGCGCCTTTATGCACACCAGAGTGTTCGGGGATGTCGTGGTCCGACTCAGCGTCAGAGTCGTCAGCGCGACGGCGGCGGTCAATTCGACCGAAGGCTATCTGTTTCACAGGGCCGCAAGCGTCAGAGTCACTCTCTACGATGCTGTAATCGTCCTCGCTCCTGTCGTCAATGAAGTCGTCCTCCAAGTCGTATTGATCTAGACGCTTGTCATCATCGTATCTGCCCGACAATTCATCCTTGTCATACTCCTCCGTGGCCAGCAACTCTTCGCCTTGGGCCGCTGTGTAATCGTACTCCCCTTCTTCTTCGTCCTGGCCAGATTCCTCATCGGCGTCATCCTCGCAGCTCATTGCTTCCTGGCAAAGCAATTCTTCTCTGTCAGCGTTGGAGCGGGACGTTTTGTTGGCTCTCCTTTTCTTGCACTGATCACGGTCCACCAGCGTGGTCTTTGTTGCGAGTGTACGCGCAAAAGCTCGTTTGCCTTTTCTTGCCTCGGATGAAATTGTGGCCTTTGTTGCGGGTGCACGCGTGAAAGCTCGTTTGATTTTGCTTATCCAGTTTTTGGTCGATATGGCGCCCAAGCGGTCGATCAGAGCCAAACTCAGTTTATCTTGTAAACCGTGGGCGTTCAGCTGTTCTACCACGATGGGATTGCTAGACACCCATTGTTCCAACACCGAACTGTATTTCTCGTGCAGCAGCGTTTTCTCCAAGCCGAGAACGCTGCACACAGCTTCTCGTCTTGTGTTATCTGCGTACAACCAAGCTGCGCTTTGTAATAGAGTCCCTATGTTTCTGACCCACGTGCCCAAAGGGGGGTTGTCAGGCACGATCATAGAAAAGCACCAGGGTTTTTGGGACGGTGATACCGGTCCGGTTGCGACGTCGACGTCGCGTCTCGACGCTTTTTCTGACCTAGGCGAGGCAGATCCGACTGAGACGTTCGACGCTTTGCGGTTGGAGTTACCGTCGTCCGGCGGCGTGTTGCTGTTGTCGTCGTTGTCGTCGTCGATATCGTCGGCGGTCTTGGTGTTCTTCTTCAGCTTGTTCATTTTGTTGTGGTACACCCTCAGGTTGTGGAAGAGCACTTTCATGTTGCTATAATCTCTGCCTCTAGCAGTGTCTTTCGGAGCCGGTGTGTCTTTTATCAGCTGTTGCCACTTCTTAAAGGTGTCGTTTATGTTGTGGGTGCCCAAGTTCCTGAACAGGTCTCTCGTTGCATGCCTTTGCGCTTTGTTGATGACACCGCTGTTCGACGCTCTAATCCGCCTGTCGATGCTGGCCAGGGCGCGCCAGTCTTCCTTGAACTGTTGCTGCAGTAAAGCAATGTTGTTCCTATGAATCTGCGCGCGACACGCGCCGTCTTCGTTGTACCACTCGTAGGCTCGAACGTACTGATTGGCTTTTTGCGTATTACACAATAACAGCTCTGCAACAGCAAACGCATTGGGCACCCTGTCGTCCATTAGCTTGATGCCCAGATCCACTATCTCGCACATTATCGGATCTTCGATCGCGCAGGCCACGTGTTTTGGGGTGTAGTTACACCAGTTGCTGGCGGGAGGGCTCACCCGTTTTAGGAACGCGGTAAGCGCAGGATTGGTTATGTCCTGATGCAACTCGGGTCCGGCCAGGAAAGTCTCTCTGCCGCTGAGCTCGTTTAGCAGTGTGTAGCAACACTGCAGCAGCTCTCCGCTACCTTTTACGCAGGAGTGTTTCAAGGCCCTGCAAAAGCGTGCAGTGGTAGATATGTATAACGTTCGCTTGTCCTTCTGCTGGTCGCGCAACGAAACCACCGGTGTCATGTTACCTCGCTTACGGCCCACCACGCGTGCCGTGCGTCTGAAGTACACAGTTTTGGCCACGCCGGCGTGACACGTGAATCTCGACAGATCGCATATCACGTCCACGTCCGAGAAACAGTCCACGCTTCCCGGTCGTTTACTGACTTGCAGGTCAGCTGACTCAGTGTCCAGTACACAACACATGGGTTCCACATCAGCAATGGTGTCTCCGGTTTCCCCACACGTCTGCGTAGCAGACGTTCTGTCATTGTCCTCTCCGCTGCGTAACAACTGCATCGGTTGTATGTGCTTGAACGATGGAGTGAGAGCATCCGGATGAGTGGGGACTTCTAGAGACATGTCCCAGAACTCATATCTATCGCCCGTTATGTCCTTTAACAGGTTTAAGCTTTGGACACCCGGCACGATTAGGACCTGCTGCATGAAATAAGCAGCGCTCCCGCTCATCAAATTCACCGTGTACGTGCCCAACATCGATCTGGGCTTGTCACAGAACCGTAGCTCTAACTCCTTGTCCGTTTGGGACCACATTGTCACGACCGGTATGACAACGCGGTCCTCTGCGACGGACTTCAACGCTGTAGAGGGTATGTAAAAGAGGGTGTAGTTTTTCAAAGCCAACATTAGCTGTTTCATACCGGCCCTGTCTTCGGTTGACATACATTCTAAGCCATCGGCTCGCAAGTCCATAATATCCATCAAAGCAGTCAAAAGCGACTTGGAAGGGTTTTGTTTGAAACGGCCGATGTCTTCGATCACCATGTCTCTGACGATTTTCCGTGTCGTCTTGTGTTGAAACGCTTTGCTTTTCTCGGATAACATAGACTCTTTCACTGTCATGGCTTCGGCTACCTGGTCGAATAAACCAACGGTGTCGGTGCATGTGAACGCCCGACTGTCCTTTTGTTCATCTGAGTACCAGGCAGGCTTGTCGGTCACCACGAACTGCATATTCGTCCCGTGTGTGAGTGCTCTGATGTACAAGGGAAAGCAATGCCCCTGCTTTATGTTCTCGCTCCAACCGAGATGTTTCCAATTGCTGTGTGGGATAAGCTCTCTCCCGACCTGCAGTTCCAACGTTCCCGACCTGCAGTTCCAACGTCCCCGACCTGCAGTTCCAACGTTCCCGACCTGCAGTTCCAACGTTCCCGACCTGCAGTTCCAACGTTCCCGACCTACAGCACTTCTTGTTTTGCTCACAGCAGCTTTGTTGCTGGGCGCAGAGTAAAAGTCACCAAGTTAGTGTGTCACTCCCAGACCACAACCTGCTCAACTAGGCCTCGTGCTCCTTGTAGCGTTTGCAATTTCTCAGTGCTACACATTTAATTAACTACGGCCTTTGTGAATCATGGACGTCGACTGGATTGTCTTCTCCTCAAAACTCGAATCATGACACTTGAAAGGGGGATTAGAGAGAGTGTGTGTGTGTATGTGTGCTGGAGAAAAAAGGAAAAGGGTCTCTCTCTCTGTCTCTGTGAGAGAAAAAAGGTGGGGGCCGAGTGAGCCCGCGGGGCCGAGCGGGTCCGCGGGAGCGAGCGTGTATGCTGTATAGAGGAGAATGAGGAAGAAGGGAGTGGGAAGGAGCGAGTGAAAAGAGTAACCGAGTGTTTGGTGATTTTTTATTATTTCAGAGGCTCTGGGTAAGAGTTTTGACTATATTTAGTGAGAGTTGTGAAAAGAGCAGGTTTTTCTTTTGTTGTGATGTTGTGATGTTAAGTATAAATTCAATAGACTGTGAGTAATCGGTGTTTTTCTGCCTAGTGTGCTGCGTGGAAGACACAGAAGTGTAGAAATGTTTGTGGTTTATCTTTGTTTGACGTTTTATATAGAGTTGGTTGATTCAGGGTGATTTCTCCCGTTTAAGGGAGGAGTTGGATTGTGGTTATGTTAAAGCTTTGCTGTAGGGGTATGAGTGTGAATTTGTGCTGCCTTCGCATGTTTAAATGGATGCATAGAAGTTTGTGAGTGAGAAATTGTTATGGTGGGGTTTAAAGTTAGTAAAGAGTCAAACAACGCCCACTGTTTTAAAAAGGCCCAAAACATCATAAAAGACACCTCACATCCTGGCCACTCCCTGTTCGAACTGTTGCCCTAAGGCAGACGGTACAGGGCAATCAGAGCAAGGACTAATAGACTCAAACACAGCTGTTATCCAACTGCAATAACACATCTGAATACTACAAAAAATGTCCACCATGCCACTCTTGTGTTAATCTATGCACGGTCTGAAGCATGTGTGTGGGAAGACTTAGTATTTTAAGTATTCTATCTATTTTATTTATTGAATTTTATTGTTTTATTTATAATTTGATATTGCTAGGGATGATGCAATGATCGGGGACCATTCTTAATTTGGTTGTTCTCATGACAATGACAATAAAGTTTCTGATTTTGATTCTGATTCTGAAATCAACCCTCCTGAAGAGTTCAATAATTTAGGCAGTTATGTTTATACAAATACTAAATGTATGTTTAGTGTCTTCATACAGGTGTTTTTTCTTAACCTGGAAACCTGAGTACGGCAGCAGAAGACAGGCCAAGCTTTGGCTAAAAATTCACGGCTGGACACCAGAGTTGTCCCCACCCCTCCCGGAAAAAAAAGAGAGAATGTAGTTTTAGGCAGGTTTTTCTCGCTGAACATAAAAATCACTATTCTGACATCTACTGAGACCATGCAGTCGTTTGTCTTCTCCTCAAAACTCGAATCATGACAAAATGCGCGCAGCTCGCATGCGTCTTAAACTTGTGTATAGGGAAAGCAGTGATGCCACATTTGCAGCCATGAGGTCAAAGGTCAGCAGCACCTTTTTTAAACCAGCCCTGTGATTGGCTGAACTTAACTCTGTTTGTTACCTCTGTGACGTCCACGTTAGATTAAAGAACCATTTTACTGTTTTTACTTTAATGTCTCACATTTAATTTTTTTTTTTTTTTTTTTTACAAGTTTTCTTTCTGAAACTTTGGTTTTATTTTCGGGCTGCTGCAGCTGAATGTGTATGATTGCCTCTCTCTCACATGCACACGCAAAGACAGACAGACACACACAAACAAACCCGCACAGATTGGTTTACAGTGTAGCAGACGACTCATAGTGATTAGATGACGCATCAGATTCGAAGTGAACATGTTTTGTCTTGTCCTCAGGACACACACACACACACACACACACACGGACAAACACACACACACACACACACATCCTGCCTGGCATTGTTCAGCAGTGACAACCTTGGCTTTTACTTTCCTCTGTTCAGTTTGTTTCTGTTTCTAGAACTGATCCAAACGTCTGTTCAGTTATTCTGGTTTAATCGTTCTGTGTGTGTGTGTGTGTGTGTGTGTGTGTGTGTGTGTGTGTGTGTGTGTGTGTGTGTGTGTGTGTGTGTGTGTGTGTGTCTTCCATATAAAATATAGCCTGAAAGTGAACCATTAATGGCATCAGAAATCACGATTTTCTGTATTGATTAACCTGTCCTTCAGTTTGAAGGAGAAAGTCAATTAAAAGGTGTGTGTGTTTCTCATGTGTGTGTGTGTGTGTGTGAGATCAATAACAGATGACTGAGCGTCATTTGTTCAGACTCTGTTCAGCTTTGCATGATTCACAGTTCAGAATAATCCTTCTTGTCTTTGTCTGTCTGCATCAGCCTCCAAGTTCAGCTAGAAACATTTTAGCTCCTCCTCCTTTAAGTACTCTCTCTTCTTATTGGCCGCCCCTTGCAAACGCATAACAGTGGGGCTTCTATGCTTGATGTGACTATATTAGGAATATCCCTCCTTATGACATCATGCAGATCCAAGAGTAGAAAAAACTGTGCTACACTGAGAGTTTGGAGCATCTGCAGCCTGAGCTCTGAGCTCACAGTGTGAAAGCAGAACAGCTTTAAATGTAATGACGTGTCCTATCTGCAGGTGATGGTTCTGGTTCTGGTCACGAGGTGGTTCCAGCTTTAAAGATGTGAAGTCTGGTGACAGATTAAAGGAAAATGTAGTTTCCGTGGTTTGATGGAGCTGCTGTTGTCAGTCAGAAAACCAGAGAAGAAGAGGAGACTCCTCTCTTTTTCCTCGTTGGTGTTTATCTTCCTATTCTGACTTCCTGTCTTTCAGCTTCCTCTCCTTCTGCTTCCTTCCATCATTTATTGCTTCCTATGTCTGTTTCCTTTCCTTATTTCCTCGCTCTTCCTCCTCTTCTCTGGCTTTAGTGTAGTAACGAGAGAGAGGATGTTTGACAGTGTGATCAATATGAGAACTGAGAGTCTAAGTGTGTGTGTGTGTGTGTAATGTGAGCTCCAGATTAACTGTGTGATCTGTTACACAAGCTGCAGTTTGAGGTGTCAGTCACACTGTTAACGGCTGTAGCTGTGTGTGTGTGTGTGTGTGTGTGTGTGTGTGTGTGTGTGTGTGTGTGTGTGTGTGTGTGGGACAAACTTTATCGGTTTATAATCTGTAGGTAAACTCGATCTCACTCACACGGTGTCACTGTTTAAAATTTAAATGCTGATAATAATCAGAGGTCACACATGTAAGAATACGCCGAAGAAGGTAGTCCCTGACCGAAGCTCTGTTTCCTGAAGAGCTCAGCAGGAGGCCTGATGCTGATCGACAGCAAACATTTGAAGCTTTTTCCCGTTTACTGTTTGAGCCGATAAACTTCAGAATAGAATTTGGTATCACAGCCAGCGGTATCTGTCTTTGGTACTCAACTCGTTTTGAGATTATGGATTGAAAATGTTTCTTGGCTGAAACGTTTGACGCCGCCTCGGTCTGGCAGCGTTCACACCGCTGATGCTCGACTGTTTTTGGTTCCTGTTCATTCTGAGGTTTCAGACGTCTTACACGTCTCGAGCATAAATAGCGTTCTGACATTTCAGTCCAGCCGGTGTAGAAATGCTCACTTAAAATGTGAACAAACGGTAAAGAAAAACACGTTTCTATGACAACTCAGATAGGGCAGGGATAGCTCAGTAGGTAGAGTGGTTGCCCCATGATCGGAAGGTCGGGGGTTCGATTCCCCTTAACAGCTACCCTGGGGTACCCCTGAGCAAGGTACCGTCCCTACACACTGCTCCCCGGGCGCCCAATGGCTGCCCACTGCTTCACTGAGTGAATGGGTTAAATGCAGAGAGCAATTTCCCCACGGGGCTCAATAAAGTACAATAAAGTACACACCTTCTTCTTCTTCTTCTAATTATTTAGCCTACTGTCGGCGAATTTGGCTTTCAGGCCGTCAAACACGGTGCAGTCTGCAGCTTTAGTGTTTAAGCAGATGTTTCCTCAGATCAGATGTGCTGCCATTGTAAGTTTTGGAAAGTATGACCCCACTGGTGACCGCTTTCAGCCTGCCGCCACCGCCGTCTTTGCCCTGTGCGAATGTTGTTCTTCAACATGTCGATGGAGTGACGTCACATGATCTCGCTCAGCTTCTTCCTCTAGCCCAGATGTTCTCTGGTACCGAAGTTTAGCACGAATTGTTGTCTGTGAATCGGTCCTCGGCAGTGTTGACGTGCTTTGGTCAGCGCGCCGTGTGGAACTGAATCGTGCTCCTGCGGAAACTTTGGTCTGATTTGGGGTCGTCCTGTCAGGGTCAGTGATGGTTTCAGGTTTTCTACTGTCTGTGTGACCTCAGTTGACGACCTTCTGGGTGCAGTTTGCTTTGTTAGCAGGATCACTCCCTAAGTTTCGCTCAGCCTCGGCCCATTTTAAATGTTTTAAAGGTTTTCGAGTTTCTCCAAGCAGGTTTAGGCTGAAGTAAGCTGGACAGCGTGGCAATAAGATTACTCCTTAAATGGTCTTGTTAATTGGGGGGTCATTTATCCCCATGTGTCACACTTTTCATTTTGGAATGAGTGGTGCGGCGGTTGGCTCGGTCCTTCCTGTGCAGACCAGAGACACGCTCAGGTACCTGCTGAAGGTGTGGATTATTTAGCCAAAATAAGTCTGAGTCTATCCTCTGGCAATGATGTAACACATTTCTTCATCACTGAACCGGAAAACTGTAACATAGGATTTAAAAAAAATGTGCGCTAAAGTTTCCCGCCATCTGCGGTGACATCTTTTTTTAAATAGTTTTATAAAAGATCAAAGAAATGCTGATTAATCATGCTCGTGTCTCTCATCGTTCCCACATCCGTGGCCGCGCAGGAAACAGCCACTCGTTTCCACTTTGATTAATAATTAGAGGTTAACGGAGGTTTTTAATCATGTCGTGTTAAAAGCGGAGCAGGAATGTTGTGATGGATGTTCCTATTGGAAAATCGGGTTACACCCTCTGAGGGGGTAAAAGAAAGGCGGCTGTGTGTGTTTGTGTTTCTCACTAATAAAGATTTCACACCTATAATTGAGGAATCGAAGTGGAGCCGCTATCGTCTCCATGGAAACCCTCAGTCCTCTATAGGCACCGTGTTGCATAATGATGCTCTATATACTCCAATGGGGTCTTTTATTTTGAAGGAAGTGAAGGAGGAAACATGTTAAAGGATTGATGTCTACAAACACATACGATTATTACAAATATCAGATTTAAGTCTTCATGTGTTCTCTGGGTGAATATAGGCACAACTGAAGTTTGAGGTTTGAAGTGTTGAGAAATAAAAACTTTCCTCTTGACGTCCACCTGACAGCTCGAGGCTGAAACATTCAATCCGGGCACGCTCTGATCCTGCGTGTTTGTTCAGCCTGCAACCTTGACTGCTGCCCTCGCCCCAGGGGGCACATAGCCTCAACCCCCCCCCCCCCAAACAAACACCGCCCGATTTAAACAAAAAAAAAAAAAAAAAAAAAAAAAAGTGCACACACACCCCTGTCGATCGTTGTCATGGTACGATCTGTCACTGCTGGGTGGTTTCGGCTGCAAGCCAACTCTGTGTGTGTGCGTAAGAGGGACATTTGGAATAAATGTGGACAGTAAAATTTCGTTTTTACTGCTTTTTCTGTGTGACCTGCTGTGAAGCTTTGAGTTTCTTTGGCAGCAGGAGTTCAGTTGTAAAGTCAAAGATAAGATTTGATTCAGTCCTTCTGTTATTCAATCTGGTATCTGTTCTAAAATGCTTTGATGTCCTTCAGCAACAGTTTCCTCTACTACAGCTGTCACATGGTGCACATGTCATGGACCTTTACTGTGAAAACACACACACTCTCTGACTCACTCACTGGCCTGCACCAGTTACCAGTCACTTTGTGGAGCATTGGACTGCCATTACCTCATAAGACTTTGTTGTTACACTTTCTCTTACCGTACATTACTAAATCTCCATTTGCACTATTTGCCTATTTGCACTACTCTGCCTGGTTTACACTCAATGTCACTTACCCATTATATTGTATATTGTATAGCTTTCTTGTTATATGTAAAATTGTATTTATTTAAATTTTTACTTTTTAATTATTTTACTTGCATTTTTAATCACTTTTATATTTAAATATATTTAAATGTTCATTTGCTATTTATCTAGGGATTGAGAGTAACGCAATTTCTATTCTCTGTATGTCCTGTACATGTGGCAGAATCGACAAATAAAGTTGACTTTGACTTTGACTTTGAAAGGTAGACACAGGCCCTTTTGAAGATCTGTCAAACAAATCAAGATGTCTAAACTCTATTTAAAGTTACAGAATACGTAAACTTACTCATACACTACCTAAAACTAGTTACGCAGTACTTAAATGTACTTACAGTATGGAAATGTATTTGTATCCTGTATTAACCTGACTTGTTACTGTTGCCTACCTTTAATGATTTGTAGGTAAATCTAATTACGCTGTAACTTAAAATATGATACAGTTAAACTCTGTTTAATTACAGAGGAATTAAACGGCTATGTTATGAAGTGTTACTGAATTGTGTTCTTCAGTGAGGCGGCGTATCCTTCATTCTTACATTATTTTTATTTAACCAAGAAAATAAGACTCTTGAGATAAAAATATCCTTTTCAAGATAAACTAATAACACACACACACACACACACACACACACACACACACACACACACACACACACACACACACACACACACACACACACAGAGGAGAACAGGTTTGAGCCTGAGTGAAATCTGGCTGAAACTCTTCTGAGTTAATAAAATTCGGCAGTTTTTAAAGTAAAAGAAAAAGTCATAATCTAGTGATTTCCCTACAGAATCCACATTCATGAAATCCTGGAGGCGGTTTGAGCTGACATTGTTATCAGTAATGAGGTGAAATTACTCTCATACTGGACTGGATTCAGATCACTGACCAGGGCAGAAAGTACTAAATCCATCGGACCTCGATGAGAGAAACCAAGCTCAGGTTTAATGCGCACTTTTGCAAAGATGTCCTGCAGATGTTCCTGTTCCTGATGTGTTAGTCGTGTTACTGTGAGCAATAAAGTTTATTACCCACCATCAATGGGGCCTTATTGTTTCATCGTTAGTTATGGAAGCATAATGGGATGATAATGTGTTAAACAGAGATGAACACTGATGCAATGAGATCATGCGGACGCACGCACCGTCTCGTGTTTGTGTGTTTCCTGGAGGGTCCAAGACGCTGTGAAAGGAGCTGATGAATATTTGATGGGAGCTCCAGCAGGTCAGGTTGCACTCTGAGAGAAACCGTCCTTGCCTTCATGCTGCACAGGGAACAAAGCTCACCTCATTCATGTGTGGAGAGAAGATTTAAAAGTAATCTTTAATGGGTCCATCAGGCACATGTGAACTGCTGAGTCTACATTTAAATGTACAATCATCTGAGTGTGTAACTGAGACAACACAGAGCAGATTCACGAACACAAGTCTGAGTTTTTCTGTCAAAGATCTCACAGATGTAGCAGCATTTTTCATAGACTGTATGTAAAAGATGGATGCAACCAGTGGTTTCTGGGCTCATTTTGAAGCTTCTACGCGTTATGGCCACCATGTTGGGTTTTGCGGCCAGAGGGGACCTTATCAGGACACCAGGGTGAAGTGTCAAATTATCAGCTAATGCTAGCTAGCTAGGTTAGCAAATTGCATCTGTAAACTGTATAGGAGCTCCCACTGGCACAGACAGGAGCGAATTAATGCTAAGAAATCAAATCCTAGAATTTTACTCACCAACACTGGAGCTCTTCCTGGACAGTCTGTTTGTATAGTAACCTTACAGCAGCCATATTATTGGCCATGTAATGTCATTAAAAATGCTCCAACAGCATAAACACGGTTCAGATATCCAGTTCAGTGGCTCTGATTAGCTGAGGTGAGGGCTAGCAGATGACTAACAGCTAAAGTCGCCTGTGTCACCATGCACCTGTCAGTCAAAGAGGTCACTCCCCTAAAAATGCAAACTCTTAAGCTTTAATACAATTTAAACAGGTGAGTTATAAAAACAATGACACCTGTAAAGTTGTTATGAAGGTAGGAATTATCTGTAGAGCCTCAGAGAGTTTTTATATCAGGATGTAAACGTGTTTATTTCTGCTTTGAAGTTGGATATTTTAATATGGGAGTCTATGGGGACTGACACACTGCTAGAGCCTCTAGTGGGTGTTGGAGGAACTGCACCATTGGTGCTTTTAAGCCCCAGAGGTTGATGCTCGTTCCCACATACCCTTTCTTCTTCTGCCAGTGGAGTCTCAGGTAGCCTCTACATGTTTTTCCTCAAGCACTCTACCGCCACCGTTGGGTCAAAGTCGGAGGTGTGTATAAGTGTTACTGAACTCCACGCCACACTTTGAAGAAGCTGAGCATAGCTGGATTATTGTGATGAAGCCAAGTTCAACGCAGCTGTGACCTCCATTTCTGCCATATTAGAGTTTTTATTCCAGCTCCCATAAAACTGGTTCAGCTGATCCTCACAGCAACACTCGTAACAGTTCACAGACTGAGACACATTTGTTTTATAAACTGGCCCCTCATCAGCACTGACAGTTATTCATTGCTATGATGTTATCAGATATCTCTGCTGAAGTTTCCATGAGCAGGAACCAAACTGATTACTGGAGACACGCGCACTCGTTTATCTTTGAAATTTGCGATGAGCTGATGGAAAGGCCCAAGCGCTCCTTCCACCGCCGCTCCGGATCAGGTTTGCAGCGGCGTGTAGATAAAGTTTAGTTGAAGGAAGTGGAAACACGACATCACTGCAGGTGTCTGATGTTTCACTGATGTGTGCGCTGAACTGTCTGCAGCGTGTCAGCAGACTGACGGCTGCAGTCGTTTATCTCCAGCTGCTCGGCTCGCCTGACAACCTCTGCTCTGTGTGTAAGAGACCCTGAACCGCAGATTACCTCCCTCACACGTCAAGTCTTCAGTTCAGATTTTATCACATTTTTTTTAGAAATTTTAATCAGATTTTAGATCGGAAGAAAAAACGTCACGCATATGTCGGTGCGGCTGCAGGACCGTGGTCCATGGCACGCATGTTACAGTTATAACGATCATCATGAAAGGTTTAAACCCAGCTGTCAGAGTCACTTTTACGCACTTTCTGTTTTAAAAGGCTTCAAAACAAAAACTTGTTTCCATTTGTTCTTTCTGAAGCTTCCCTTACTTCCAACAATCATTATATCCAAACATCAGTAACAGGAAAAAGCACTAAACATGCATCTCAGAGATTGTAACCAGTTAAATAATACAAAGATAGATTTCCTGTTGCTAAAGCTCGTGACTTCTGGAGCACATCCGCCCCCGCCTCATTTTTCAGTACCAGACCTGAGCCAGCTGTGCCATTTGTGAGCCAGACTAGGCTCAAACGTGCTGTCAGTATAGCTGTGACACATGTAACTGGATTAATTGACTGTTTGCTCCCTTAAATATATTCATACTGTTAAAGGTAACTAATCCAAGACGACTCTAAATTGGACTGTTTTTCATGAGGAGTATTTTCACTTCTCAGTTCTTTGCCCTTTTGTACTTTTACTTTTACTATAACTTTAACTAAAGTAAGAGTAGTGCTGCTGAAACACATTTTGTCTGTTTGAAGTAAAGGCGCTGACAAGTGTTTGCTCGGCGGCACAGACTTGACATCGTGTGTGTGTCAGAGGTATGAGGAGGACAGCATGTGACCCACTGCCTTCAGCATGTGATGGGCTGTGTGTGTGACCTTTGACCTCTTGTTCCAGTTTTTTCTCTGTGCTTTAGCCAGTCGGAGCTCAAACACCCACATCGTTCACCTTTCTGTCGTCTGTCACCATAAAAAATGAAACATTTGCAGACTGCAGCTCCACACATGTGATGATATCCTGGGTGGTTTCTACGCAGCGAGTCAAACAACGGTCGGTGATACCTTATCACACCCCCCCCCCCCCCCCCACACACACACACACAAAACAAAAAAACCCAACAGAGTTTAACATATAGAATTACTTTTATCTCTGTTCAAACTTTATGCATATTCTGGGTCCGACTAAATCAACAGCCCGACCACTGCTGGCTAGAGCATGCCTAGAGCATATGGCCAAAAGTATTTATCACGATATATTTGAAAATTTGCGATAACAATATAATTGACGATATAATTGATGCGAGACAAAATACAATTCCACAACTTTACTAGCGCAAAAAAACACCATCCATTTATTTTCACTTAAACAAGAAGCTGTTTTTTATGTGCATTAACCAAAAGGCATTTCCAGTAGAAATGGGCTGACATATCCTGAGCATAACCATGTATAATATCCACTGAAGTTAAAAAGAGGTGCTTTGCAATATTAAACTGCAGTGTGCCAAATAAAAAAGTCAAATACGTATTTTTCGGACCATAAGGTGCACGGGATTATGAGGCACATTAAGTGAAACAAAGCAGTCAGATAAATCAAACTACTCAACTCATTCTTCTTGCTTCCTCCACTTCTGTACCATTGATTCATTAATGCTGTATTCTATCACAGCTGCTCTATTCCCATGTTGTTGCAGTATATTAATGACTAACCTCGTATTGTGGATGGATTATCTCAGTTGTTCTCCTGACTGAAGTTTGGTCCGTTTACAGCACCCTGCCATGCGATTGCATTTGTCTCTAACCATCAGGAACCTTCACGTTAACTTTTATCGAGTGGAAAAGTGTTAGTGTTCGTCCTCCAGCTTCACTGTTTATGTTATGCTAACATAGCTGTGTTGCTAGCGATCACGTAGCACATCATTATATACCAGCTAGCCCAACTTCAGTAACCCTACAAACATCACTGCTGTTTAGTTTCCTGTCTTCATTTATGTTGGAAGTGACAGCAGAGCTGTACGTTTGAATTTTTTCAGAAATCTCTCAGTCAGAACATGCTATATCATGCTTAGGTAACTAGCGAAACTAGCGAGCTAACGTCCGCTAGCTTCCTGCTAACTTCTAACTCCGTTAAATGTAATAAATTCTGTTTTCATGGATGCCTGGATGTTAAACTTCATAGTTACACTTGGTAAAGCAGCAATGCTGATCGTTTTATTAAAGATGAAAGAATTTAGACAGTTTTTAACTCTGTGATGCTGCAGTGTTCGTTTGACTTTGGGACCTGAAGAATACGGAGTTTAGGGCCCAGATTACTCCCAGATTTAGAGCACCTTAGTCCGACAAATAAAGCAATAACAACGGCCGCTTGCATGTTCTACAAAAAAATGTGCTTTGTTGTGTATCTGAGGGACAAACACCAAACCAGTTCCACATCACTGAAGTTGCACCATTTTTACAAACCAATTCTGGTTCATCCGTTTCACTCAACAATCGGCCATGTGCGTATGAAAACAAAGGCACTGCGCATGCGCGTTTTACCCATATTCTATCGCGATATTTCATTTTCTTATCGTTGCCGTGAACGGTATAATATGGCCCAGCCTTACTGCTGCCTGTCTGCGTATTCCCTTGGATGTGATTCTGTGGACGTTTGAAGGAAGCAAAGCAGCTTTATTGATCTTCTGGGAGCCTAAAAAAAGTGTCAGAACACAGAAAGTGTCCAGAATAGAGCGTCTTTGAAGTCAGCCTACCTGCTGGGTTCAAATCAATTTCTGGTGAGCAAACAGGACCCTGGAGGAGCGCCAAACTCCAAGAGCTCGGCTCAGCTGGAGGAAAACAAAGCTGCAAGTGGTCCTGAGAGCTCTGCCTTCTTCAAATATTTAGTTTGAGGTGTTCAATCAGCTGCTTAAGAACCCACCGTCGTGCAGATGATGAAGAAGAACAGCCCTTTGCTGTCATTGTACATGTACAATGAAATTGTGGAATGAATGAAATGAATCTCCCTCACAGACAGAGACGATCTTTGGAACATGGCTGTGAATTGTTTTCAGTTTTTCTGGCTGCAGAGCTCAGCGTTGCATCAGTTTTATTATCAGAAATGTGCTGATTTTTTTTTCTGTGTGCTGTGCTAACTTTGCTCCCAGCAGATTCAGGAAACTCTCCATCAATGCAACAAAAAATCATTTTGGCTGCTTATCTCTGAATCTGATGGACAAAAAACTGCTTAGCAGGATCTTTCTACACATCTTAGGCCCAAAACTGAACTAACTGAAAAGTTCCACACAAATACAGATCAAACACACGCACGAGGCCGTGTTATCTTACCGCTTTTATATGACACTAGTGATGTTCGATTCGTGAACGAATCGTTCAATACTCGAGAATCACTTTACTGACTCGTGAATCATGATTCACAAGCCCAACTGACTCACTGACTCATCCCTGTTTCTGTTAGCAAACTAATTCGCTTAGTAGAAATATATCTAGCTTATAATTTAAATTGTGGGGGGGGGGGGAAACAACAGCCAGTTTCTTAACAAAAGCATTTCTGCTCTGAACTGGAAGAAAAAACCCTGAGTAGAAGCTCACATCAAGAAAATAGCTCCTCGGTTCACAGTAGCATCGCTCTGCTAACATGCTAACGGCACAGTTGAGCTACTCACCCCCTCCGTCCTGTGCTGAATCGTAAGCGAATCACTCAGGACTCGCTCACCCCCTCCCTCCTGTGCTGAATCATAGAGCGAGCGAACGAATCACTCACTCACTCACCCCCGCCCTCGTGGCTCACAGCTTCTTCTTCTTCTTGGTTGGCAACCAATGTTAAGGCGCATTACCGCCCCCTGGCTCACAGCTCAGTGGACATTTAGATGAGAAAATATATATTTAACACATTTAAGGAAAATACTAATAAAATAAAAATAAACAAAATAAATGTTTATTAAGCAATTTTGATAGGAAATTGCTTAATTTTAGAAATGTTTTTGCTCTTTTTTGCTCTATAAAATAGTTTTGTTTTTTTGTTTTTTTAGAATCATTCATTGTCATGAACCGAAGTTCCGTGCGCAAGCTGGACCCAGAAGCAGAACACACACACCAGGGTAGGAGAGAATAAAGAAAGCAAATGTTATTATAACTAAAGGTGTCCCGTAAGGGTAGCCAAAAAAACAATCGTGTGAAACCAGAAGAAACCGAGGGACTGGGGAGGTGAACCGCGCAGGGAACGCCGAGAGCGGGGCTGTGAGAAGCTGCAAAACAAAAAGAGAAACAGATTACTGGGGTGCGGAAAAAAGGCAGCATACGAGGGAAGGTGGAGTATGCGTCTTACGGAGATAGCCGGGCTGAATGAACCAGAGGGGGGGGGGAGCTCCAAAGGGGTCGAGACGGCGAGGCTGATAGTGCTCCGAATCTCAGGCGGACAGGTGGACAGGCAGGAGGCTCGCAAAAACGCCGAGTTGTGATCTGAGTACACAGGGTAAAACAGAGTTAGTTCCGATGGATAATTTGTCAAAAAGGGCTTTTCCCGCAGGAGTACGTTACCGCTAAGAGGCGACTACGGACTGGCGTGGAGCAGCAGGTAGGGCAGGATTAAATAGTCCACCTGGTGATCGCCTGGGATGGGATGCAGGTGTGGGGTTAGCAGCCACGCCCATGGGCGTGGGCATCCCAACAGCACCCCGGACGCCAGGCCGCGGATCATGACATTCATCTTAGCAGTGGGATTTACATGAAAAGAGAAACAAATTAAGTTCGAGTGAAAATGTAAAATTTTTGCACTCTCTGGTCAACTGACTCAGTGAATCAAATGACTCAAAAAACCTGATTCACTTTGATGAGTGACTCATTAAAACTCAATTCAGTAAAAAGAATCAAATTTACCATCACTATATGACACGCTGTGTTGGTGGGTGAGATGTACACAGAAACTCCTCACTTGACTTTTTTTTTTTTAGCCCGACGGACCAGTTGCAGGAACCATAACATGCTAGGTAAGTGTGTTTTAATCGCAGGATTCATATAATACTGATGACAGATATTTAGGCTAATAGTTAGGCTAACACACTTACCTCTCATCTTTTCTTTCCTCACAAAACCGATGGATCCTCCACTTCTTTTAAGTGTCTCCCAGCGCAATCCTTAGCATATTTTGGTTCCTGCAACTGGTCCGTCAGGTTATTGTCTCCCCAGAAACACTTCCCTCTGCTTTTGGAAATCTGTTTTTTCCTATTTCCCTTTTTCCTATTTCTGTTGTGTTTTGTGTGCTTTTGGAGCATTTTTCTTATTGCTGGTGTTTTCTTAAGTTGCAGTCCGTTTGAGTTAATGATCAGTTTTGGTAAAATTCTGACTCTACGAATGTTGCAGCAGAAATCGAGACTTGAGACAGACCAGGCATCGTTTTTCCTCCCTGTTCTTAGCCGAAGGTAGTGCCACTCTTGTGGTCATTGTTTAAACACCGCAGTGCACCTAGGCTTTCTCTCTGACTGCGTCCATCCCTTTATGACTCCTGAACATGACGATGAGTTCACTGTACTCGAACAGCCTCCGCAGTCAGCAGGTCCAGATCCAACAAGCACCTTTGAGATGTGAACACGAATATTTCTGTCATCTTGTTTAAGCAGCTCTGAAGGCAAAAAGGGTCCAACCCAGTACTAGCAAGGTGTACCTAATAAAGTGTCCTGTGAGTGTACACGTTGCTGTTTCACACACAGTGTCATTAAAAAAAAAAACACGGAACACTCGGTCGCTCCCGATGTGCTCATCGGAGTGTGAATGTCAGGTAAAAAGCACTTAGAAGCAGAAAAAAAGTGCTTGTGTGAATGAGGCGTACGCGCTATAAGCTTTGAATGAATCAGTTTCATTCAAAGCAGAATCAGAAGCTTTGGGAGGGAACTTCAGGTGTAACCCTCAGTTTGACGGGTCAGGGTGAATCACAATGATTACTTGGTTAGTTTAGGCAGACAGTTAGACCGTTAGTCAGACAAACTGCTGTCACTGTGTTTGGATTTAGGAATTTCCAATGTGTACGGATTTAAAACCATTTTCGGATTTTGAGTTTGACACTGTAATGCAGTCTACATGCGTTTAAAGGTTAAAAGTAGATTTCTGCTGTTTAAAACCCCCCCAACAAAACACTAAAAATACGTGTAATGTATTAAAGATGCGTAATATCTTCAGGGAAGTGTAATTTCCACAGAACAGTAAACAGGATCCTGGAGTCCCATTAAACATGTCCACGGAGAGAAGAGAAATCTGGAAGGTAACTAAAGACAGACGAGGAGAATATTTAAACACGAGAAGAGGAAACCGAAACGAGACGACAGCAGAAGGTACAAAGTGAAGAGGAGGAGGGAGGAGGTGACGGGGGGTCTCTGTACTGAATCAGATCGGCTTCCTCACACAGAGCGAACCATCTGTCAACCAGAAACAGTGTGTGTGCGTGTGTTCAGCTCTGCCACTCATTTACTGTAAATGAGTAATGTGAGCGTCCGGGCAGCAGGGAGTGTGTACTGTACGGGAGTGCACTTCATTAGATTAGACGTTTAAATCTCCGGCTTCATTGACACACACATTCAGATCAAGTTCAGGCAGCTCTGCCTGGATACTGACAGCAAGTGATACACATTACAGGTCAAAATAAGTAAAAGATGTCAACACAGAAGTTCTTCGGGGGATTATAATGTCCAAAAGAGGCACCAGACTCCTGCATTTAATACAGGCGCATCCCTGAACCAGCTTTGGAAGATGCGTCTCAAAACCTGGTAAAAAATAACTAGATGCCAAAGCTGGATGTTCTTGGAAAAGCTATAAATTAACTCAGCAGAGTCGCAGAGGGGAAACAAACCCAGAGTCGTTAATCATTCGGCTTGTTAAGTTCTGACGTATCGACTGTGTTTCCAATTCGAGCGTCTCCTCGGTCGAGTCTCTCGACCTTTTTAACGTCCTGCAGTTCTTTGACTCTAACAGAGACGAGCTCCCAAAAACTATCCAGCCGTCGCTGTTGGCCTCAGCTGTGACTGTCCTCTGTTACCGTGGCCTTGATTTACAGTGCTGTGAAATTTGCTTCCTCCCTGATTTATATTTTTTTGACACACGTTTCAGATCATCAAAAAATGTCCTGTCTGAAGAAGTAACTGCCCCCTAAACCTAATGACTGGTTGTGCCAACCTCGGCAGCAAGAAGTCTGTCGAGCATTTGTGATAACTTCAGTGAGGTTTTCACATCGCTGTGGAGGAATTTTCTTCCACTCTTCAGTCACGTTGGAGGGTTTTCCAGCATTAACGACCTGTTTAAGGTCAAAGCATCTCCGTCTGACTTACGTCCAGACTTAAACTCGGCCACTTCTAAACCTTCATTTTGGTTTTAAGGCCATTAGAGGTGGACATGCTGCCGTGTTTCAGATCGTAGTCCTGCTGGCGAACCAAGGTGAACTTAAGCTTCATGGACTGATAGACAGAATGCATGTTTCCATCAGTTACAGCGAGTCGTCCTGAGCAGTCCACAGCAGTGCAGTCCAGACCATCACACTACCACCACCATGTCTGACTGTTGCTGTGATGTTCTCTTTATGAAATGCTGTGTTAACGGGATTCAAACCTCCCAGAAAGTTCTGCTTTTGTCTTGTCAATCCACAGAAGATTTTCTCAGAAGTCTCAGGGATCATCCAGATGTTTGTTGGCAGATGTGAGGCGAGCCTTTGTGGGTTTTTATTTCTCAGCAGCAGTTTCTGGCTCTCCTGGATGAGTCATCGATTCACTCTTGGAGTAATTTTGTCAAGCCAGTTGCTCCTGGGAAGGTTCAGCACTGTTCGATTTTGTCCTTGTGTGGATAATGGCTGTTTCTTTGGACCGTGGCATGTTGTGTTGTTTTTTGAGGTCTTTTAGCTTGTGTCAGTGATTTACTACTTAAACAGGTTTGGGAATAATCAGGCTTGGGTGTGACCAGTGAAATTGAACTAAATGTGGTTAATCACAGTTAACTCATGATTTAACAGGGCGCAATTGCTTTGTTAGAGAGGGCCAGGTTTGGAAAGCCTTTTTCTCTTTAATAAATGAAATAATGATTTAAAAACTACATTTTGTATTTACCCTGGTTAACTTTGTGTAATATTAAAATATGTTTGATGATCAGAAAGATGTAAGTGTGATTTTCAAATATGCAATGAAACTAAGGAATACATTTTTGTATAGCCCACATAGCTGATGATTTTCTAAATGGTGGTCACATGCACGGTGCCTGAGAGAGTTCAGCTCTTAACACGGCGTCCACACGCCGACTGTGTGGTGAAAGCGGCTCGTCAGCACTTTGGTTCCTGTCCGTGTCACACTGCATCCATTCAGCTGCGGCGCTCAGAGCCCAACAAACATCACAGTATGCTTCACAGGGCATGAGTATCCTGGTTAGCAGGCTGCTCTGGGGATATCAGGGGACAGAAAGAAATCTGTTTGTGCATAATGCCGTGTACAGGATTTGTGTATGATGTTGTGACTGTGCGAGAGATGCATCATTCACTGGGTAAAGGACTAAAAACTTGACCTAATATATATATATATATATATATATATATATATATATATATATATATATATATATGTGTGTGTATATATATGTGTGTGTATATATATATGTGTGTGTGTGTGTGTGTGTGTGTGTGTGTGTATATATATATATATATATATATATATATATATATATACACAGTGGGGCAAAAAAGTATTTAGTCAGCCACCGATTGTGCAAGTTCCCCCACCTAAAATGATGACAGAGGTCAGTAATTTGCACCA